>NC_083648.1:23032791-23404041 GCF_963576545.1 Limanda limanda | reverse complement strand
TGGTGATAAAAACACAACAGGAGCATTTTAAAATAGCCAACTCAGCCTGTGGCCCCAGCTTCTCATAGTCATAAATATTTTTTTGTCAAGTCAGTATTTTACCTAGAGTGGTGATTAACGACTAAAATATGGACAAATTTATGCAATTCAGAAAAACAAGTTTAGTATTTGTACGAAGCCATGCTGTGTGTGTGTGTGTGTGTGTGTGTGTGTGTGTGTGTGTGTGTGTGTGTGTGTGTGTGTGTGTGTGTGTGTGTGTGTGTGTGTGTGTGTGTGCGTGTATGTGTGTGTGTGTGTTTGTGTGTGTGTGTTTGTGTATGTTTGTCTGAGTCAACTTTCAGGAGATATCTAAGATTAAAATTTGGAAATATGTCCATCCATTATATCTTGAGCAGCTTCATTTAATGTTTGCAGTGATGTTAATTGTAATCCATAGCTTACAACCAAAGCTTTTCATACTGCACTCACCTCCATTCAAACATATTAAATCATAAACACTATGAACTGTTGCAGTAACGATGGCTCACATTAAATTGTAAAAAAGTAATATGGCTTGGATTTGGGTAATCGAAAATATTGGGTAATGTGGTACACCAAAGCTCTAGTCAGTTTACGTCCTGTTACGTCCAAATCTAGTCAACAGGACTTTTTAGCATGGTCATAATGTGACTGAAATCACGTGACTTCATGGGGCTGATGGCACAGAAAGGGGCGGGGCAAGTGTCAATCAGAAGATGCCCCCTTGGAAATGCATGGTCAATGACAAGATTCTGACAGGATTCATGTTAAGGATATAAATCTGTCATTAATAAGACAATGTTTCTAATTGTTACCAACAATCTTTGTGATGTATTGTAACATACGGTCTGCAGTTGTCAGACAGAAGTTAAAGGTAAATGCAGTCTGTACCTGTGTGTTTAAACTGAATGCCTGGTAAGTTAACTAGCACACAATCAGTTTGTTCTCTAAGACAGACATGATCCAAAAAGCACAGAGGAGTCTGTCCTGTGGTCTGCAGCCACTGGTTTCACTAAACATGTGGAGAAGACAATGGGCTGATCGATGCTGATGGTCTCTCACCTGCTAGGACAGTTTTTTCTGAGTAGCCCCAATAGAATGGTGAATTACCAAATTAATAATCTGTAATTGTTATTTTTGCTTGCTGTTGATTGCATTTTAATAGATACAAAAAAATGTGATACACCTTTAATAGACAGTTTTGAATTTATATTGATAATATTAATCCAATGACAATTCTGTTAATAATATATTACATTACATTTAATTTAGCTGATGCTTTTACCAAAAGCGACTTACAATAAGTGCATTCACCATGAGGGTACAAACCCAGAACAATAGGAATCAAGCAAGAACAATTTTCTTCAAGGAAGCCAAACTACAAAGTGCTGTATGTAAGTGCGATTTAAGTGCTACTCTGTACTTCTTCTTTTTTTATCCAAGGTATAGTCAGAAGAGATTTGTCTTAATATTCATTTTCTTATTAATTATATTAGTGATTTCTTTCAGAATGCTTTTAGAAATTTAAAAACTTCCTGTCATATTGTTAGTGTTGTTTTTGTTTGAGACATCAGCATTTGAAAGGTCTGGAATTTTAAGTATTTTTCCTGCAGCAACTCATGCTCAGCAACAAGGTTAAGGTGGTCAAACTCACTAGCATTCAAAGCAAACACCAGACACTCACTCATGTGGGCCTGAAGTGGATGAAAGTTTGAAGTGGATGGAATAGTTTGGGTGGAAATGTCGAAGAACACTGCATACTCGAGGCCTGACTAGAATTGTCTTTCCGCTTCAGGTATTTTCAAAAAGCCTCCTCTCTCAGTTTTTCTCCAGCTCCTTTGTTTTCTTCAAAATAAAGCACATTTATTTCTGACATGATGTATTGGCTGAACCCTGCCGTGCACACACTTTGCAACAATCCAGACACAATTTTGGCTGCATTTTTCAGAGGGCAATTAATATTGGATTAACAAGGGATCCGTTGGAAGTGTTTAGCCTGAAGCTTCTTCTAGGCTTTCACTATGTGAGTCTAAGAGGGACCATGTTACCTTGAAACACAGCGACTAAATTCATGGTGAAACTGTGAAATCCAAGGAAAACGGATTAAAAATACAGGCAGGAGGATTTCAAAGCAGCCATAAAAATCACAAACTCGGATGATCTATATACTCTGACCTGACCTGAACTTGTTCAATATTTTATCTTTAGTATATAATGAGCTTAAAAAAATTGGTTGGCAAACATATCACAAATCAACATATCAATATCTCCCACTACATCCAATGTATTTTGGATTCTATAGATGCAATAGAGGGATTATGGGGGAACGGTTTCTTGATTTAGGAAAGCATGACACCGTGAGCCATACATAGGCCTAACAACTCAATTTCAGCTTTTCCACATTCCTTTATAAATAAGTTCTCTCAGGCCAAATCATACTACGCTTTAGTTTGGAAACGATGACATAGACACTCAAGACCGCGTTGCAGTCACAATGTAGTGTAGAACGCAACACGGATCATCCTTAACATGTGTTACTGACCCCGTTGAATCAACTTAAACCCACATTTAAAAAGGGACGGGCCATATTATAAAGAAGTACAATTCAAATATTAGAGAAAAGCCTCATCAAATATTTAAATGCACTCCTAGTTTATAAGATTATGCATGGTTTAACTCCTCCTTCTTTGTCTGGCTTCATCAACTTCAAACCTCCTCGGGAGCGTCCAGGGGGGGACTAAACAATGCCACACAGAAAAAAAAGCACACAGAAACCCATCCTCCATTCTCCACAAGGTATGGGTAAAAAATGCTTGCCAGTGACACTTGGGGTCAATAAATGCCTTTTATAATATATCTGAAAAAATTGTTTGAATTTGCAACCCATATTTTGAGTTATTATATCGTAGCATGAACATTTTTTGGACGGAGAAAAACAAGTAAGACAGAATAATGACCAGAACTACAGGCGTGTATTAGAGGTAAGACTGGACTTGGGGTTGAGTTACCTTGTTCCAACTTGTTGTGCCTATAAGGTTTCGGAGACGTCTAGGTCGGTTCAATTGACTGTTGTTTACACTGACTGAAGCTCATGCATGGTGAATGAAAAGGGCCATCTTCAATAGAGTTTTGATCACCATGGCAACTGGTTAATAAAAGCTAAAGTCTGAGGCAAAGATGTGAAAGCACATTGATTTCTGAGCTTCATGCATGTCTTAATAGACGCCTGAGGAATAGAGATCATTATAATATCCCCTTATTCATGGGATTATATTCGAGCCCTCTGTATCAGTGGTCATTTAACTATTTTCATCAAATGGACAAAGTTAACAAGTAAGACATGAATGTATCTGGTATATGTGCCTTTTTTTGCAGAGACCCTGACTTTATCAGCACCAATTGGGATTTAACATTGTGTCTTGTAATGTAAGATGGCAGTCTGTCCTCCACGAGTCACCCATGCTAAAATGAAACGCTGCTTTCATGTCCACTGGGGCTGTTGAATGACAGTAAACACAACGGTCAGTAATAATGAATATACAGTCACTGAAAGTTCACTGCAAGAAAGTGTTGTATTGTTTTCCACCCTATTAATTAAATAATTTCTTCAAGCAAACTTTCAGCTTTGCATTTTAAATGGTTAAATGAAGCAAGACTGACTGGTTATGTCAGGTCTGTGCGTCTCAACTGCTTTTTCCATCAGGAGAGGCTTACAGAAAGACTAATGAGGAAGAGTCAATTAAAATGAAAAATGGTTTATCGTTAACACAGATATAGTCTGTTGGTGTTTACAATCTGACAGGAAATAAAAGACATAAGGAGGTTGTGGATGATTTTGGATGATGTTTTGATTAGATGACCAGGACTCCAGAATTGAGGAGGTGCAGGGGGTGGGGGTGGTTCACTCAGTATCACTGTGCTGAGCAGCAGCTGAATGGCAGGCGAACATTTAAAAAAATCTAACACCTTAAGGTTGATTGGCCCAAGGTGAGCGATTGGATGAAAAGACGATGAGCTGGTGGAGTCTTGGTGTTGAGGGAGCTGTGCATGAGACTGTGCAAGTGACTCGAAATTAAAATTCACTACTTTTACACTGTGTTTTAAGCCTAAGTCGCTACTAGCGGAAGTGGCGACGCTAGCGGAGGTAGCCACACGATGGTGTGCCTGAGGGTCCGGAAACGCACCTCAAAGGTGTATATGATGCCATTTTGAGCCGAATATGAACATTGAGGCTTCCTGACACTTGGATGACACCTCAGGAGCAGTATGGAGGCAGGTTGTGTTTTTTCTGTTGTTTTATTACAATTGTATCGGATTCCGCTGCTACAAAGTTTACTTCTGGGACTCCAGAAGTGTTTTGTGGACTTAAACACTCCTGCCACCCCTCCATCGGCATAGTGGTGAGAGTATAATGAGTAAATGTTCATTTTTCGGTGAGCTATCTCTTTAACAGGCTTAACTCTATGTTAGAGCCTGCAATGTGTAGCCTGTGTTCAAGATATAGTATGGATAAAAAGAAATATTGAAGTGTCTTTTGTCGTTTTTGGTATCAACTCAGAGCTTTGTGGTGATCAGGGAAATTTGAAAAACAAGTTATCTGTCCAGGCCTGCATAAATGTTTCCTTTTGTATCACTGCCAATTCCACTGTTGTTACCACACAGTAGCTGCCTCCCATTTTGGTGCTGTAGGAAGGTCATGTATGTTTCAAAGCAAAAACAAACAGCCTGCTGTGGCTGGAAATAGGCTGGAGCCCAAAGTGAGACTGAACCAAAGCAATAAACAACAAGTAAACAGTAGAGTTGGGTGATAATTCCCTGTTGCATCATCACCACAAGTAAAACCTTTTTCATTTCTCATCCACTCTTCATATAAAAATAAACAAGTGGCATCATCTTAATGTACCTTGTTTTTTAAAGAGTGTGTTGATCCTTCATTATAACCCACATTACAGTCGTATTCATTGTACTGTGGAGGAATGAATGCTTATACTCACGTGGTAATTGTTATCTCTGCATCTGCATTGGTTAGGAGGATGCTGCACTGGAAGCTTTGATGGTACCAAATGCTGCTAGGGCACATTGATTGAGTCTGTCATTAATATTTAATCCACACTGAGATAATCTTCTTTACATTCCTTATCTCTAATATCTCCCAAAGTTAAATAGGTGTGCAGTCCATGGTTATTGCTCTTCTTCATCAGTTTCTGTCCATTTGAGATGATTGGTTAAGAAATAAAAGTCACTGCATTTACCCTTACCCTATTCTCAGTGTCAACTGCCATAATGTTATGGGCTATAAACGTGCAAAACTCATTGCTCATCTCTTTTTCTCCCAAATGCCTCGTCCTCCAGCCTCTCCGGTCTACTCAAAATGATGGTGAAGTATTCGGGTTCGACATAATGGGCAGACAGTGATGATGAGCTAAGGCAGAGTGCCAAAATTAGGATGTGTTTGTGAAATGATGGATGTCACGTCGTCAGTGAGATGACTTCTCACTAGGACTGAAGCCTCCTGATCAACACTTGTAAGCTAAGCGGTGCTTTGAGTGGGATGCTAATGTTCACCTGGCAACATGCCCCCAACACAGTGTTAACATGCTGATCGAGGATTACCCATAGCTTCAAATTTAATAATAAACAGTAGGTGATGGCTTGATGGAAGCACCTCCCCCTGCGTCCACACCACAAATCAAGACACATATACATGCATACATGTAGTTGTTGCAAGACACAATAACTGTAATTTCTTATTCTACAACTCTATTTTATCATCACTTTCCTTCTCTTTCTGCTGGAATTGTCATTTTATTACTTTGATGTAGTTCATCCAGGCAGTGTTTTTACATGTTGCTCACAGGATACTTTAGGAGCAGGGTTGGCAATTTAGCTACAGGGATGCATATTGGTCATTTTGCTAACAAGGGGAATGGCACTTCCACTCACCCTGCTTCTAAGGGTTATGAGAATTACCTATACAGGAAACAAACACACACGGATAAATATTGACTGTTTGACTCTCACCACCTTCCGAAATCAAGCAGTGGGTTATCAGAATCAGATCATCAGGCTGAGAAGCACTGGAGCGAGGATAAAAAAGGACACAATAACCTCCAGGAAGCCTGAAAAGCTTAAGACTCCTAAAACCAGGCTTTGTCAAAACAACAACAATATCTTGAACAACTCAATGACGGGCAGAGAAAGACAAGAAAAAACAAAAACAATATTGTCATTCCGTACGTGGCTGAAGCATCTGAGAGTCTCTGAAGGCTCTCCGTCAAATACCACATTTCTGTGATTTTCAAGCCCAGAGACACAGAGACAGAGGCTTGTCCATCCCAAAGACTCGGCTCACAACTGTAAGAAGTACATGACCCAGCACAGGAGGTCAAGTCCCCAGGTCAACACTCAATAGTACAACTACAGCTGAAGCACAGGAGACATAAAAATGTGTACATCTGTCAACAGAGGGGCAGGCCTTCGACACCACCTATAGGACACTTGCAGTGCTGCCCTGACAACTCTTCCCAGGATAATCAACATCGATTCACATCATGACGCACATGATTCTAACAACTGCTGACCAGGGGGACTAACCAGCTTCGACAGTGACTGACCCGACTATGACCTCAGCCAACCAGTTGATGTTGTCAAATATGACAGAAACAACCGACTCATGTGGTTTCCTCCTGTACAACATCTGGAGCTTGGCTCTGCAGCTCAACCAGACATTTTCCGGCTCTATTTTAACGGTCTGAGTGAATGGTGCAGATGTAGTTTGGACATGTACAAATTCCCTTTTGCTCGTTTGACGTTGGAAAAAAAGGCAGCTGAGCCTGTAGCAGGGTTCAAAACGATTGGCATGGGCGTGTTTTTGACCGAGAAGTAATTGACCTATTGACCAATTGACCTATCAAACTGCCATCTCCCATCTTAATGTAAAGGCCAGGTGCATCTGCACTTTGGTGGATTTTTTCAGGCAGAATTAAACAGTGTACAAACATTATGTACCTACCTATGTAGATCTGGGTAATGCACGATTAAGGGCATTCATAAAAAACCTGAAAGTCCAAACCATGGTCTGAATCGAGGGTCATGTTTTGTTTACCGTTGATCCAGTTGTATTGGTCTCTTCTTCTTCTAATGACATGATTTACATTTTCGGTCTTTTAAAGGTTGAAGCAATACCCATAATGTGAGAATTGTCCCCCTCTGTATGTACTAGGTGCAGACCCCTATAAATGTATACGTATATATGAATATATATATATACCCCTTATTTTTAGTAATGAGTGCCGCACACATTCCAGGTGACCAGTGCAGGCCATATTGTCATCAATTAGATTATATGAAGCTGTAAATGTAATGTGTTAAAAAAGTGTTTTTGCTTAATGTACTGTGTAATTGTTTTCATGCTTCATGCGTATTTTTTCAGTAAATGAACAAACCTTTACCAACTCACATGTATGTTGTATCGTATGATAAGAAAGTAACCTGGAGATAATTCAGTTCAAATGCAAAACAACTATACTTAGCAGAAAAACAGAAAACAGGAATAATATCCAAAGGGCTAACAAGCAAGCAAACTGTCTGACTATGGAAAGTGAAGGTATGTGGCCAGTCCTGAAGCTCCCAGTCGGTCTCTTTGGCTTTCTTCAAGGACAGTGTTGATGGCAGCAGCTGAGTACAGGTTATTTTATAGCTGGTTTGTAGAAGTGGACGGTCTCAGCAGGGAGGAAAAACATAAAAAAACAGCAGAGGCTTAAGTGAATGTCATTACTTCTGCAGGTATTTGGTCCGAAACCAAAGTATTTAAGGTTGATGGCAGTGAAGGAAATGTCAGACAGAGAATTTCACTTTTACTTAGAAGAGCTCATGCAGAGCTATACTAAATTTGGCAAAATATCAAAAGAGTTGTGCACATTACACGGAACGAAAAATATTAACCAAATGGTGTCGCGAAAGGGAAAGTCAGGGCTTTTACTTCAGTAATTTCAAACAAGCACATATCCAATAGGCATGTTAAACCACCCAAGCACGAACACATTAAAAAATATTGCACCATGGCACAGTGGGAGTGTCTCAACCCATTGACCTGCTGTGTTAGATTAGCCTCTTTTTCCCTTATGCTGCACAGTCTCCTGATAAAATCTACCTTCATGGTGGCTGTAATGTTCAGTTTTTATTGAAACCACTTTAAAGATGTGTTGAGTCAACGTTAATGTCATTGGCTGCAGCTTGTGATGGATGCTGTTGACTAGTATTGTCTTATACAGAAAGGCGTTTCTAATATTGTTTCCACCCGATTTGAAGTTAGGCTTAATAACAGAAACACCTCCCTGAATAATGCAACAGCATCACAAAATACATCCTCCAAATTATCAGCAGACAAATCTGATCAAAGTTAAGAAAATGGCGACCACGTCTTCAAACGTAAAAAAAACAACAGACCAGTTACTGCTGGAGTTACTGGATGATTCAGTGAGAGACTCAACATCTAGACGGATAGCCTATGTACTCCGACAGCTTATTTCTAGAATGAGTTTACCTTCAGAAGTTTTGACAGATCGAGGCACTAATTTCTTATCTAACACTTAAGCAGGTGTACTGTTGCTAGGGATTAAAAGTATTCGGACCCTACCATCCTCAGACTGATGGCCTGGTTGAGCGATTCAATCGCACTCTGAAGACCATGCTTAAGAAGTTCCTCTCTGCAAATGGCAAACACTGGGACAAGTGGCTACCCTACCTGATGTTTGCTTACCATGAAGTCCCACAACAGGGTTCTCTTCTTTTGAGCTGATGTTTGGTCGGCAGGTCCGGGGATGCACTGAGGGATGCACTGATCTGAAATCTGTGGTTAATTGTGACTCAAATATCTTTAGAATTTGTTTTTGATTATTTATTGAGCGAATAATCTTAATGATAAGTAATAACATACACGTACCAAAGTCAGATCCCTACCAGTGAACAGACGCTTCCATTCCTGAATCCTCCTGCAGCTCTGGGTCACAGGTTAAGAGTTGGTCCTTAGCTACACTGCAGTACTCCTAGTGATGTCTGAAAACTTGTTTTTTTGTGGTAGCTCATGGGAACTCTTTCACAGGAGTTAAATTATTAGCCAGAGGCAATATTTTACATGTTATTTGTGGATAGTGTGGTTGGATTTGTTGTTGATGAGGAGGTAGAGGGAGTTAAGGGAACCCCACATGGAAGGAAGGGGCCCCTGCATTCATGTAACTGCTCGCTCACCTTATTATCAGAGTCTTAGCGGACACAGTTCAGATGGACTGAGGCCTAAGTCGGAGATGCTGCAGAGTGTGCATCACAAACGTATCTGAAAGGACTACAATGTGCTACTGAATGTTTACTGTTGGATGTATTCCAGCATGTTCCAGGAAGCAGAGCAGGGATTCTATTGCCTGCAGCCAGCTCTGTAAGTGTCATGAAGTTAGTTTGTTTTACTGTATTAGAGCCAGATAACACACACACACACACACACACACACACACACTGGAGGAAGGAGTTTGAGATGTAGGACAAGGACATTCAAGTGCGCTTCCATCCAAACTCATTTGCAGTTTTGCTACTTTGACCTTTGACTTTGCTTTGGTTAAAAAACTGTGACACAGTTTCAGCCTGGGAGGTTTTATTTGCTGCTGGAAGAGGTAAAACGGAAACAAATTGAAAAAATGAGACCAGCCCAAAAGATAAAGCATTCTGACTTACCTCTTCTTCACTCACACACCAGCACCTTTACATCTCAGGCTACCAGGGAGAAAAGGAGTGATGACAAAGTGATGAATGAATACAACCTAAAAATCACAGACACACATATTCCATTTTGGAGAAGAAAGAAAATACACTTGAATAGTGAATAGCCAGCATGTGGCCCTCTGCCCAAAACAAGGTTGGCAGTGAGTGTTTAAAAATAGTTTCTGTTAACATGAAAAAGCATTTTCCATTGTGCACCTCTTACCTGTTTTACAAAGATGGGGATAAAGGCACTTCAGGAATCAGATTTGGGCTGTCAATAAAAACTCAATATTAAACAATGGAAACATCTAATTCATTATATAAAATGAAAGTTTAATTTGGTAAATATAAGTTTATAAAACTTGCATTTCAGTGAGAAACCCTGATAAAATAAAACATTTTTTTAGCTAGAAACAAAATTATATGCCTGATGTTTTACTATCACATTTATCTATCTTTAAAGCCACCCACTGTTCCGAACCGTCTTAAGCCCATCCCACCGACTGTGTGAGCGGCGCTTGTGCAACACAGAACGTCTTGCTTTTCATGTTATCAGGTCAGCGTGACCACACTGCCGAGGTCTCATCTATTTTGTCTGTTTACTGCCTGTGTTTTACAGCTGAGTAGACAGTGATCTTTCACCTCAGTTTCAATATCTGTCTTTTGAATATGTCAGAACATATATTTTTCCAACACTTCCAACTCTTAGCAGAAACGCTACCCGTGTGGAGAACAGACAACTGTGGTGAAAATGGTTCAATAAAAGGGTTGAAGAATGTTTTCGGTCTAAGAGAGAGTTTTATTGAAACTATCTGCAGAAAGGATCACACAGGCAAGGTGGATGCTGTGAGTGAGATGAAAAGTGTCTGTGTGCGTATTAAAGTGTCCATGTATGTGTTACAACCTGACCAAAAACATGTGGTGGGTGAACATATCGCTATGTGTCTGGAGCAAATAGTCTGTATCGGTGTGATCTATAGGCTGCAATCGTTCTGTGTCGCAGAGGAAAAAGTGTTATGGGTGATAAAGGGCGCTTGTTAGTTAGCTGGCTTCCTGGAACAGAGGGCAAACAGAATTCAAACAGAGTGCAGCAAAGGTCACTACTGAGTTAAAGTCGAAGGCAATTTAACCACAGGACCAACTCCTGCAAAATATGCTAGACAGTGGGTGCAAATGCTATATGCATAAAGTTCATATCGAGCTGTACCCTAGATTGAAATGTCTGCTTAAAGCATAAAGTAAGTTGTTATTTCGCAAAATACCATTAAACAACAGACAGCACAGCCATCACCCGCCGCTCATGCAGGCAGTGTGGACCGGGTATTAAACCTTCCACTGCTAAATGTGTCTCAGCCTTGTGCTAAAGGCATTTCCAGGGAAAGACACTTCAACCAAAGGGGGTGATGTTACACTTCCACTGACTTTAAATAGCACACAGATATGTCTGACTAAAGTGTGTTAGATGTCACTTAACAGATCCATTCCCCATCCCCCATGATGTGGAGAGCTTGCTGCAGCCTTACCTGGCGGGGCTCCCTCGAGAAATGTGACTTTGCTCCCATAAGGCTGTTCTTCATGGCGACAGGTGTGAAGAAAGAGTTTAAAACTTATTTTTGGTAGAGATGGATTAAGTGGGCCTGAAGGACACCAGCTCAACTTTGGAAGCTTCAGCGGTCTACTGAGCAGCAAGGGCCCTTGGGAAGTTATATTTAAGTGGGTGTGAGAAACATGTTGGAGATTCTTCTGCATTTGGCCACACAACTTGTAAACTGTGCAGGCGTTTTGAGAGAATTTGACTCTATGTGGGTTGCGAATTTTCTTATTGTTATTTGTTCACCTTTTTAAATAAACCTGCCTGAGCTTCTGGGAACATTTTCCATTATTAAGCAGAAATACTTGTCTACTCATGCTCACAAAACAAACTTTTCTGTTCCTCATCCACAGACAACAACAGTTTCCTCTTTAGATGCACCAACACAAACTTTAGTGTCAGACACAGAGCTGACATTTGGTGAGCAAGCTATAACGTATCCGTGGCAACTCCATGTTGAGCAGAGACCACCGAATGAGGGATGATTAAAATGTTGGCAATGTTGTCATTCCTTCATGATTCATTCGTCTTTTCATACGAAAGATATATTCCACTGAATTAAGATTAAAAGTAGACAGATACTAAGACAGTGGTCAGTACAACAATTTGGCCTGAATACTTTCCTGCTTTCTTTGTTCTGAACTTATTTTATAGGTAGAGAAGGCTTAAACTCTTTACTGTCATTTGATTAAAATCATAGACACACACACACGCAAACACACACACACACACACCACACAGTGCTGTTTTCCTGATTAATCATGGCGAAATAGCTTAACCTAGCTTCCAAGCAACACTTTTATGTGCCTATCTGCATCCCTGGAAACATTGAAGGTACTCATGTGAATCATATTAATTGGCCAGTACGCGGTCGGCAAAAATGACTCAAGAAACTACTGAATGGTCAAAGAAATGTCTTCACCTTTCCCTTCCACAAATACTGGAAGATGTGGGCTGCAGCTAAGCAACTTACTGGTGTGTGGCATGGTGGCAATGTTCGAGTGCCACACAGTAAACGCCAGGTTCACATAGTTGAGAAGACAATTATAATGTCTCCATAGTAAGGAATGAATATACAATACACAGGGTAAAAAACAACTTTAACATAATTATATTTGCTCGTCCAGGTCTTGGCATAAATAATTGGGTTTTTGTTATAACTGCTCTTTTAACAGATCTTATGAGGCCTCATCTTGGTCTTAGACCGACTTGGGATTTCTAATACAAATATCATTCTACTTGAGACTGGGTGTGTCCTATAACATATGTACAGCTCTCTAGTCCAACAGAGCTTTGTTATAAAAAGAGCCCTTGAAGGGTGGTGCCCCGATGTAACTTTAATCAATTAAAGTTAATATTTCATATTTTTTTATAATATTAATATTCAATCTTATTTTCTGATAACCACATTTTATTGAATGCCCAAAGGCACACCAATTAATGGTGTCACGCTTAATGTATCATATGCACAACAATATATTGTATTTAGTCATTCATTGTTTAAAGTTAGCACTGAGGTTTGTAGGGGTGAGCTGCTTGTGTTCTTTTGTGATTTTTTTCCTGTTTTGTTGTATTTTAGGGAGATAGGATTAGTTGATGTCTTTTGGTTTATGTTTTTATTTCAACAGATTTATCCAGCAGTTTACTATGAAAAGAGAGTTTCTTCTGTTTGTTCTTTTGGGTCTGGGTTCACCCTGAGTAATACTGAGTAGTACTCAGTTTACGGTCACGTTTCACTTTTGTGTGAGAAATAAATAACCTTGTGATTAAACTATTATTGTGTTGATTCTGGTTTCGGGGATCGGGAAGGGAACCAGTTTTTTGAATACTTTTATGCTGTGCTCCTACCCTAGACAGGAGAGTAACACTGGGTATTCAAATATAGTAAGTTATTACACATCCAGTGATGGATAACTGGGAAATGTCATTGGCAGATTATGGCTTTTGGTATTTCAAAGATGTGACCGGGACGTAAACAAAGAACAAAAGTGGTCCCAGCACTAATACCTAAACACTGTAACTCATTGATAGGGTGTGAACTCAACTTTCATTGCATAAAGGTAAAAAACACTGAAGTTATCTCTCCAACTGGGACAGGAACAAATTAATGACTTAAATTTGTTGAAAATCAACTTGGAGCAGACCAGTGCAGGAGGAGGGTTGCAGTGATCTTGAATTAAAGGAGATGACAAAAATTGCTATTTGAGGTTTAGGGATTTTTATCTTGCATTATTCAAACCCATTTTTGACCCACAGGCTGTCAAAGCACTCACCTTATCTGGAGTTTGAACTTAGTTCTGTAACTAAAGGATTCATTTCATAGTCTCTCTTCACTTTTCTCTTTTGTTTTTCTTCACTTCTTAGGATTAAGTGTTCTGTTTTTTAATGAGGAAATAATGTAATGTACTTTAATTATGAAATCTGTCCAGCAGAATGAAATATCCTCCTTCAGTAATAGTGCAGATTATTAGCAGTAAAACGTAGTTTAGGCATTAGAAGTAAAAGTACTGGTTTGGAGTTATTATATTATTATAGCATTATTGTGTGAGCAGCATGCTACAGTGTTAGTTGCTTAGAGGAAAGAGAAATCAATATTTGGTTTGTTAACAACTTGTTGACTTCTGAAATGTGACCCTATAACTACACAATACCGTTTGTACTATTGATTGTGGAAGTTCATCACCTTAAAGGGACTCTCACCTTTGTTGCATTTGAGAATTACAGCACATTCAAATCATCCCGCCTTCCTCCAATGCCCCACCCCCTCGTTCCCATCCGCGGTGTTTTATTTAAGAAACTTTATTTACACAAGCAGACTAACAACCATCCCGGTGTTTTTATTTTTTTGAAGAAACTTTATTTACAAGCAGACTTACAACCTACTGCCTCCGCGCACGCACGTGAGTTTTTGTTTACCAAAGCAATGGATTCGGATTCAGAAGCACCGGTAAGCTACGGTCGCTACTCGCTACTGTCTGCCGTGGAATCAAAACAAACCCTCTAGTTGAGGACGCGCCTTGATGACGCGGGCCCGAATGCGCCACAAGAAGCAGACGGAAAACCTGCATGTCCATGCAGCAAACAGACAGGTCTGTCGGCCAATAAGGTCCTTCGGTCCGAAGAATTTTATTGGTTGAAGTTTTCACTAAATATTATGAGAGTGAAATAATTGTTTGTTTTTACTCCTGGTGGGTCTGTCTTGCATTTTAGAGTGTCATTACCTTATTAATACCAATTTAACCTTATCCAAAAAAAGTGTAAAAATGCAACAAAGGTGAGAGTCCCTTTAATAGTAAGTAGTAAATAAAGCTTTAAAATAAATGGGGGGGGGGGGGGGAGTATAAAGTACAAATAAAAATTTGGAAGAATCTAAATACCTGCTTAATACTACAAAATGTGCTCAATATTACAGTCACTGTCCTTGCCTTACAGAACAGCAGAGAACAGCCTTGTCAAGTGATGGGGTAGGTGGACACTGTGGTCCCTAATTACATTGATCCAACATTTACCTCAAATATCAGGATGACAAGAAAAACATTTGAGGAGCATGCGTTGTGATGAGCTATATGAGCTAATTATGTTCTTTAAGGTACATTACTAACAATGTACGTAATTATTTGGCCCATCATTATAGCTAATCACTGTTGTTGTTTATATATATATATATATATATATAGAGAGAGAGAGAGAGAGAGAGAGAGAGAGAGAGTGGAATATTTAACATACATTAAATAGTAAAAACATACAAACATGTCTTAATCACATTGCACATTACACCTGTTACAATAATGACAAAAAGGCCCATGTCATTTCAACACTTCATTTATTCCTTATTCTACCTAGAGAAACACCATGCACCATAACACATTAAGACATTAACCACTAAATGATATTCAGAAAGACTTTAATGACCAATATTTTTTTTCTTTTATGTAAAATAAATTGTTTCTTATGATGAGTATTTACTCACCTATAATTTCCATAATGTATTGTGTGTATAGCCATATGTGCATCACTGAGCACACAACAGCTTTAATGGCAAGATTTGTGTCAGCCTATTTAAAGAGTCATGGAGTGTGGAAATGAGAAACATGGTCATTTCCTGGTAAAGCTAACCTTCAAATAAATGGCTGTGTTCCATTTGGTTGATCATAGACCAAGAGAGCTTTACGGGTATTGCAGATTAGTTTGACATTAAAAAAGAACCCTGCATTTGAAAGCTCCTGTGTATACTGAAGAATGAACAAAATGTCTCTGTAGCCTTTGGAGCCAGCATCCACAACTGTTACATCAATAGCGAATGACAAGCAAATATTCAACTCCAGGCTGTGTTGACAGCAGAGATGATGTTCCTGGATGTGTCCATGGGTCAGCCAGGCTCTGTGCATGATGCAGGTGTGTTTTTACCATCCAGGATGTAAAAGGAAGTGACTATTACCTGCTTGAAGACATTGCATTGTCACTTAAAACACAAACAGTTAATGGATACTTACCTCATAGACAAAAGTAATTCAACAAACTCGACCAAGAGTTTGGATTGAATGGATATTAAGGCTTCGGAAGGGGAAATTGAGGTGATTAAAGTACTTATCTATGGATACCTAAAAAATAAAACCAAAGTTGTAATCAAAGCTGAAAGGGTTCTAAGATTTGGTTAGCAACGATGGCAATGAATGTCAAACAGCAGACACTAAAAATTCTACAGGTACAAAAAAGATGGACTTTCATGTATGTTTTGTTAATTTAAGTTTTTAGAAGTTTTTCATGACAAATGTAAAGAAAACAAAAACTGAATAAAGAGGTACATGGGTGATCAGGCCTGCACTAACTTCATTGCAGCATAGACTGCATCATTACATACAGGCACGTGCACAGATAGACCCCTAGTGGTGCTCAAGCACCAGCCCTTTTGCCCTGGATGAGAAAAGTGCCCCTTCTGCTGGAGCCCAATTTTTTCTTCATTCATCAATAATTAAGAATAAAAATTACTCGCTCTGTCATCAATTCCCCCCAATGTGTTTTGATGTCTGACGGGGCATTTATTTGAGTTCTTGTGAGAATTTCGCCTTGACATGCTCCACGGCGCTCACAAGCCCCCGCTGGCCCCTCCCTCCTCCTCCTCCTCCTCCTCCTCCTCCTCCTCCTCCTCCTCCTCCTCCTCCTCCTCCTCCTCCTCCTCCTCCTCCTCCTCCTCCTCCTCCTCCTCCTCCTCATGCAGCGCTGAGGCCAAACGGCTGCAGCCACTTCTCCTCTGACCCGCAGCATCACACAAACAGGTAATGACGCTGTGTGTGCAATCCCCCGACGTTGTTTGGTGATAAATGAACCACAACATTAGCACCGCTGAAAACATTACGTCGCAACTGGTCCGACGTTTCATAAAAAATAAAAAAACAAAAATCTCAAGAAATCCGTGATTTCAAAGCCTTGTCCAGCTGTTTACTGACGTTTGTCATGTTTAATGAAGAGAGAGAGGGAGAGAGATACAGGCAGACAGACAGACAGGCGTAATTATTGAAATGAAAGGTAGGTCTTAAGTTGAGCTACATGACAGTCTGGTGAGGTATATTGTGGTATTTAATTAGTGTAATGCTGCTTATACTCTGTCAGAAAACAGTAAACAAAAATTTGTGTGTATTGTGTTGTCAGCTTTATAGAGATTATGTAAGTCACTCTCGATTATTATGCAAACATTAATTTATCTCATTTAAATTTTTTTAGCTTAATGCCAAGAAAAGAGAGACTCCAAAAGCAGAAGGACAGGGAACTGCAACAAGCAGCTCAGGGTAGCAGCTCTCTTTTATATTGGATCAGGCCATCAACTAGTAAAACAAATGAGGGAAAATCAGTAAGTTTTTATTTATTTATTATTATTGTTTTTAATTTCATAAATAATTTTGGCGATGGTTGCCTTTTTTTTGGTTTGAGCACCTGCCCCCAAAAATGTCTGTGCACGTGCCTGATTACATACATACTGCCGTTAAACACACAGATCATAGACTAAGCCATCAGCAGATGTGGTTATAAGTTTATCTTACTTTTAAGATCGCACTGACTTCTATAGCCCCAGTGGCTTTTTGAGGAACTGGGGGATTGAACCACCCACCCAAGAATCAACAGACAATCTACTCTGGCAACTAAGCCATGACCCCTGTACACATTTTAAAACAATGGTCACAGAAAACAAATCTCAATGCTGAAACTGTTAGGCGAGAATTCAACTTCAAATATATGAGACTTGGGTCTACTTTGGATCACAGGCAGGTAATAAACCAGACATACAAAATTCGGGGTTCAGTGGCTTGTGTAGATCTAATGACGTTAGATAATACAATACAATACAATACAATAGAATTTGCTGAGGGAGAAACGGGAGCACACGTTTTAACAATGAAGCTAATTATATAAACATTGAAATGTCACAAAACGCTGATGAAAGTTTTCTGGAAGCAGGTGGAAGGAGAATTCAGGCAGCGGCTGATGTCCTACGCAGACAAGTTTATTGTAGACTTGATGCACCAAGGAGACCAGAGGGTGGAATATACAAATGCTACAGGGTAAAATGAGCAATTATCTCCCCCAAGTCATTAAATGTCTGACACAGCACCCAAACTTACCCCCACCTGGCATCACCTATTCCAGCCACACGTCCATTAAAGGCTAGAATTGCTGTCACTCTCTATGTTACATGTCAGTGTTCACATCTAATTTGATAGTAAAACCTAAAGCATGGGTACCTAAATTACGTAGTGTAGACATAGACATTAAAATTAGCCACTGGTCTGGGTATTGCTTGGAGAGAAGGGAGTATGTCTGGAATGGGACAGGCTCTGTTCTCTTAATCGTGCTGTACAGATGTAATCAATTCACAATGAACACTGGCTAAGTTGTTCTTTCGGCTCAATTTGGAGGCGGTTAGGATACTTTCAAGCAAGAAGATCAGTGAACATCAAGTAATTAACCACCCCTGTTCCCCATATAACTGTTAGAGTACATAGTTTGCATACACACCTTAAGTAAATGATTTTTTCTTACTTACTCCCAAAATTATCTTATTTTCTCTCTATGCAAATGAAAATGATTATCACCATCTGAATGATGGTCATATACAGATCAGAATCCAGTAGCTGGTTAGGATCCAGTCTGATGGTAATTCACACTTAAGTAGAGTAGATGCTTCTACTGTCACTTCCTAAAATTGGATGACATTGACCAAATTGTACATTTACAAACACAGCCGCTCAAAAAGCAATGCCAAACATGTAAAGATTGCCAATATGGCCATATACGTATCTGGTTGTGCAACAACTTTTCTTGTCGGACAAACTAATAACATAAATGCCCTGCAAGTGGGCATCCATGAATAGGGGAGTACTACACACACTCATTCAGCCTCTGTATCTTTGTTTCACACATTTTCTTGAATTTTGCGTTTGGGCAGAATTCCAGTGGGTTGTTGCTCGCTCCCTGTGGATTAGTCCCTTTGAACCGAATCACTCAGTGCTGCTGCTGGAAGGTTAATAACACACACACACACACTGATAGAAGCAGAATTGATTTCAGTGTGGGGACCAGATACAGCCGAGGTGTATTTTTGAAATCCAAGCTTCATCAGCTGTGAAGGTAAACTGAAGGTTTGTTGTTTTCTCTCACTCTCTGTTCTGCACGCCGCTGTGCCATCCCCGGACTTACAGTTCTCCCATGAAGTCACTTTGAACAAAGGATGGAGATATTGATTGACAGGTAGACATACTGCATGTTATGTGTGACAGTGTTAGAAATCCATCATAAGAAGTGTTTTGGATCCATCATTTAGACGGAGAGCAACCTTAGCTCTCCTACCACTGTTGCTCACTGAATCATCCGATTGGATGAACCTGTGTTTCTTGTGCAGGCTTGTAGAGCCTCAGGTGTGCAGGTGAGCTGGCAGGAATCAAACGCACACTAACAGGAGCAAAGAAAAAGAGGACAAACAAGGGAAGGGAAAAAGAGCATGAACACACGAGGGGAAGCTGAACCAAACTCTTGTATTATGCTGAATTCACAAACTAAAAGCATTGATTGGGTAAGTTAGGCCGTAAGTATATTCGGTTGTTGTCCTCTGGAAAAAGAGGAGATGAGGACCAGGAGAAATTACTACATGGAGGAGCTGTATCTAATTGACTGATGTTTCCAGCGCTACCTGAAGCTGACCAGTGTTTGTGGACTTGGTAGCTTGAATCTGTGCCAGGGTCTGGCCTTACCTGAGTTTCTTTGTCAACGCTAACTGGCTTTGTGATCTTGCATCATGCAAAACTCAAAATAGTTCAAATATTTCAATTTGGAAGGTCAAGCTAATAACGTCAGACCGTCATCTGTCCGCGCCTTTGCATTGACTTGTCTGTACTCTCTGTAACAGGTGTTGCTGCTACCGGTGGGTCACATTGTCAGTGATACGCCGCTTGGTGGTCCGGGACAGTCTCTGTGACCAGCCTCGTGGCCTCAGCATGCTTCTGCTGATACAGGGGAGGGAGTGATTAGCCTATGCATACACTCCATCCCTGGCACCGAGCTCCAAACCACATCCCTGATCTCCTCCTCCTGCAGCTGATGCTCTCATTGCAAAAACATTGCTCTGTGTTTAGTGGGAATGCATAATTCGGCTACTGTCATTAATACAATAACAACCACATGGTTTATGTCACACAGTCATTGGCAGTCTCAAAAAGAAAGAAAGCATTACATTTTGGTAGGAAACAGGAAGTGCCCTAACTGTGATGTAATGTTAGCATAAATTCCAGATATTTCATCTCTTACTGGTGATAAAGTATTTCTACAAAGTGGTATTGCTGTATTTAATTTAGTCAATGATCTAAATAGACCTTTTACTATTGCTACCAAGACCTATTCAGGGGAGTGCACAGTATAATCATAACACAAACCAAGGTGCTGCAGCATGTTACCATATATTAACCTCTGGAATCATCATCATTTAAAAAAACTCACATCTTTGGCATGATATACACTCTCATATAACACAACATCTGAATGGAACAATGGAAATACGTTTTTTATTGTAGTTTAAGTTACTTTATTTGATAAAACTATTATTACACATGGACAGGTTATCATGTGAAAAATCCTAAATTGAAACACCACAGTCCACATATTTGGGGTGACGTATATTATTAATTTGATTTGTTATCGAGCTTTGCAAAAAGGATCATCTTCCACATCAGAAATAACACAGACTCTCAGGATTTTTTCCCTCAGTAATTCTGGTGTTTGTTTTCTTTGTCTCTCCAGAGATTTATTTTGGTTTGATTTAATATTTTTGGTCCAGGTTTTTTTATGGATGGTTTGGTTTCATCTGTGATAATCACAGAATTTAAATAAAGCAGATTGTTGGTTTAAAGCTTTGGAATAATTGCCCCAAGATAACAGAACAGAACTGAAATGATATTCCACAGTCAACAATATTCATAGGAATGTTTTCTAACAAAGAATGGAGTCTGTATTGAATTTGCATTTTTATTGTATCGGGAGAATTCTCCAGAAAGAAATCTGAATCTCACTCCAGCTGGTGTAGCTGGAAGTTGGCAAAACCTTTCCAACGCACCTACCCAACCTTGGCATCAGAATCAGGAAAACAAATTCATTGAAAATATGATTTCTGGTGAACAGTTGTTTCTCATAATGTTTCAATAATTACTTTCATCACAAAACACTAGGAACAGTAAGTGACTCTGGGTTTTATATGTGTTGTTGCTCTCTTATCTGAGGAGCAGATACAGTGTCTCTCTGCTTCAGGCAACAGGACAGTGGTTCTTACAGCTCTGGGTATTTTTTACATTTTCACAAGTCTACACTAAATGATGAAACACACACACAAGCAGTAGTAAACGTAAATCTGACAATGCTGTGTCTTGACAAGATGATGCAATTCAGTAAGCTGCTGGTGTGGTCCTCACATAGGAAGTAATGGGTTTTGACGGACACACATTGTCTCGCCAATGGTTTTCTTTAGACTTTCAAATATAAAACTACAGGATGGAATACCATGAAACTTGGTGTAAGGATGTACTATGGGTCAGGGAAGAATCCATAACATTTTGATATAGATCCAGGCTTTGTTTTTTTCACTTTCTTTAAGATGGTCAGCATTTTACAACTTTTTAATGGATTTCTCAGAGAACATTTCATGGATCTTGATGAATAATAATCTGGCAGGAGCCACATATGAGTGTGGACAATTTGGTACAGCTCCAATAAAAAATCCAGAGCTAGTTCATTCACATGTGGTTTCCTAAGGGGGTGCCTTGACGGTCATATGCACCCTACTGAGTACCATTCTCATTTATGTAATACTCTCTAAAACTTAAAAAAATAGGGCTAGGGTTAAACATTTGAATTAACGTGTTACTTTACTCGACTTCACTCAACTCCAGTTCTATCTTGTAATCACTGTTATTTAGTTTTTTTGCCAAATGCAAACTAGTATCACTGGTTTTAATCATTTACAGAATGATGCTGGACATTATGTGAAATCTTCTAAAGTGAATGTTTCTGATCTGTGCAGGAGTCACTTTAAAGGCTGCACATCCAACACTCCAGTCTCCGTCCATAAGTGCAGATATTATCAGAATAAGATTTGTGGATGTTTTGACCACATTTTATCTCCCAATATTTATCTTCATATCTAGTACTGTTCCTTTTCCCTACATTAAACGACTTACAGTGCCCACTTCAGGTCTGTTATAGTATGAGCAACGTTTTTTAACACGCATGCTCTACATATGTGGTTCACCTGCAAAATGGTGCAGGAATAGACACAGAAAAGGGCTGAACTCCTCCCTGTCGCACAAAGTAATAAAGTGAAACCGCTGGCCCCCCGTTTTTATCTATTTTGTGGCTCAGCTGGTCACTCGCTTGCAACGCTGTCAGTGTTTTACAGAGCACAGCGGAGTATTCTGACAACTGACATTATTGATAGCTGACATTGCAGGCGCAAACATCTTTATTTATAGCTTGTGCCTTTTAAAAAAAATCTTGGATTGACAACAGCCTCAATCCTGTGGATCAGCGCCATCAATTTTGTTTATCCGAAATTCAGGGGATTGGTAAATGGTTAATGAAATGACAGTGAGCCTCAGACCACAGAGGAGATGCTGTTCACACAGACTCTCGGACTACATGCCTGTTCTGACTCTTCTTGAATGTAGATTAGAGATCAGTTTTTTATATATAATCTTTATATATAATATGAGTATTTATCAAAAACATGAAGTATATATTACTTAATAAGTAACGATCAAATATACAAAATAAAATAAAAATTCTTTAATTCTCAAAATCTTTGTTATTGCACTTTCAACAGAACGGTGGTTGATTTGAACAGATTCCACGAGGCCACGCAGGAGGGCTGTTTTGTTTGCCCTGAATCTGTGCCTAAAAGTGTGTGTGTACGAAATGACTTAAGAACACATGGACTGATTTTCCCATAACTTGGTGGAAATATCAGTTGTGCCAGTGTGAGTGGTCAAAGGTCAAAGGTCGACAAAAATATGGTTCAAAACAACAGTTTTCAAAGATATCTGTACAAATGATTGAGACAATATTGGTCAGGAAATGATTCCTCATCTTGTAGAATCATATGATGAGAAACACAATGACAAAGTTAGGAAAGTTCTTCATTAACAGGTATCTATGCATGCTATATGACTATAGAGATGGCCTACAGCTTATATATAATCAGAATTCTAATGATCATATGATAAGAATAATATCATCACAGCACCACTATGAAGCCAGCAAATGTTGTGTAGATATTTTCTGCAACCAATAAGATTAGAGGCCTGATAAGCCTATTTAGATTGACCAATCATTCATCCTTACATGGTATACATGGTGATGTCATTATGAAAGGCCTTTATTGTAATACAGAAAACAAGTTATTGAGGCCTGACTGAGCTCTACAGAGTCCTCACATAGTACGGATGCCTCCGATACATTTCATCAAACAGTGAAAGGAAGAAACAGACAAGGAAAGTGAATAAATGTTAAAGCAATAAAGTAGACGTGTCTTTTTCTCCCACGTGGACATTTGCTCTGAAGCTCATTGAAACTCAGAATGTGGGCTTTGGCTCGACATAAAGTGAACTGGGAAATAATGGAAGACTAAAAAAAAAGACGGAGGACCACCTGTGGTATTGGAGCAGGGAGACATGCTGCAATGTGTGCTGTGAGCTGTTTGTCTTTCTGATGTTTGTTCTGTTTGACTGTAATTAACCATATGCTAGTGGTGATTCATGCCAAAGACTGAGACAAGTCATGTTTAATTCATGGGATAACTGGGTACATTTCTTCACAGTAATTACAGAAAATTCACTCTAAATTGTATGGAACTGTGAACATTATGGTTATTTTGCACATAAATTGATTTTAGATATAATGTCATGTAAAGTCCAGGACATAGGTATTTGGACAGTTTCATGTTTTCTGTTCTTCTGGCTCAGAGCTTTAAAAAAAAATTATGTCTACTAACTTTAATCAGATATACGTTGAGCTACAGCTACACATATTCCTAGTAGGGTCCGAAACCTCAATTCCGTGACCATTCTCTGGCAAATATGTTTTGACAACTGATTTGACATCTATATAACATTTATAAAAAATTTAGCCCCCATGTCCCTCGCAAAAATGTCGGCATTTTTCGCTAGAGGGCCGAATCCAAAATGGCAGCCAGCACTATCTTGTAAAGGTAACTTTTTTACCAGAGCACCTAGAATAATGTATGAATACACTTTTTGTGGCAAATTGACCATAAGGTTTGTGTTTCTGACATAATTTTTACATTTAGACATCATCTTGACCCCGAAATCCAAGATGGCCACCATCTGGTAGAGCGAAAACATAATTTTTGATACACAAATTAACTTTTTAACCAGAGCACCTAGAATAATGTATGAGGACACTTTTTGTGGTAAATTGACCATAAAGATTGTGATTCTGACATCATTTTGACATTTAGACATCCTGTTGACCCCTAAATCCAAGATGGCCACAATCCGGGAGAGCAAAGATGTAAAGTTTTATACACAAATCAGCCCCCAGGTCTCCAGGAGATGGTTGATCTATGGCCTTTATACATTACTTATTATGGAAGGACAAAAACAAAGAATATCAGAAATAAGTTTTATTTAATAACTGTAACTTAAGAAAGGAACGAAAAACACTTGAAACATGCCAATAAGAAATTATTGTACCCCAATAATTTTACCTTTTGGTCATTAAAAAAAGACATAAAAAAGTAAATTACAGGATGCTTTCATGTTGTTAAATGCTACACATTATTCTAACAATGTAACTGGTGAATAATAAGGACATTGATATATTAGATTAGTCCAAATCTGAGCATTCTGCATCACTAGAATCTAAATCACCATTATCACAATCATACTCGCTCTCATCTTCCTCGCTGTCCTCAACTGGCCTTGATGCAGGTAGATGAGTTGGAAGAGCAGGTCGTGTGTAGCGGACAGGGCGACAATGACCATCCAGCAACTCCCATCCATGTCCGATTGGCAAGGGGTGGTGCTTCAGGGAGGGATGGCGTACTAGATATGCCAAGTAGTTGGCACAGAGGCAAGTGTTGGCGTAATGACAACAGGTCTACTATAGCCTGACCCTCGCAGCACTGCTCTTATATGTAAATGTACATTTTTTGGTGTTTTCTCGCTTAGATTTTTACATGTTGGGAGTTGGGACGCTGTTGCAGTAAGTAAGGATATGCTTGAAAAAAATGCCGCTTTTACTGCAGGCTGATAACAGCAAAAGTATGTGATATTATTAGGGCTGCACGGCGCTTCAGCGTCCGGTGTGAACAGCCAAGCGCCTGCGCGCTAGGGATTAGCACGGCGTGGCGCATCGGTGTCTCTTCCACGTCCGGTGTGAACCCGGCGTTTGTTGGAGCCTAGACGCCAAACACTAAACCTGTTCTACTGCTGCAATAAACGTTTGGACGTGATTTGTCTGACTGAACTACCTGACGAGCTTAATTGTGAACTTTACACAACTGTTCCTGGTACCAAAAATGTAACTGAATTGAATACATTTTATTTTAGTTCATTCATTATTTGTATTGATTTTGTGAACAAGGAACCGTGTTTGGATAAGTGCTATACAAACAAGGTTATTACTTAAGTGCTTTAACTCAGCTTTAAAGATCCAAGATTTAGGTGAAAGGGCTTTATTGACAGAAATTAAATATAAAATAATCTCAATATTTTGAGTTGTATTTCCCAGCATTGGTGTATACAAAGAAAAAATTGTTTAGTTTACCATTTAAAAAAGTTATAGTCCTTTTTCAAGTTTGTGAACTTTCCCTAGAAGAGTAGAATCAACCTAAGGTTTTCATTGCTGTAGATATTTTTTTATTGTATCTGTAAATCGAAAATTACCATAGGAACATGAATCCATGGCCTCCGCAGTTAAAGTTTTTACCATTGGATGCAAAACATAACAACTCATCCTGGGCTTGGTTTAGTTTAACATTTCTTTGGACCAAGTTTGATCAATTTAAAAGTGATAGTTAGCATCCTACCAGGAAAAGAACATGAAAATTGATTGAAAATTGTAATTGTTTTATTTCTTTTAGCTGTAGCTACCAGTTTCTAATCAAGACTGAGTTGGACTTAAGAGTCCCTGAGAGTGCAGGTCCTGCTGCTGGTTTTATTCCCCACTTTAATTCCTTAATTCCTGTTTGGATCAATGCACAGCAGTGTGTAAAATTACAATTTACTCACATGCCACGCATCACAGTTAAAGCTATTTCCCTTGCCTCATTTAAAACGGCTCTTTTCTGTTTCCTTAATGTTAGACTCCTTGCCAATAAGCCTTTTATCTGCCAGGATTTTCTTATGACAAACAACAATGATGTTTTTCATTATCACAGGCTTGGATTAATCCTGATAAAAATGCTCCCCTCACTGAGTCAAGCCCCCGAGAGCTCTTGCTCTTCCACTAGTCCAGATGGAGAGATCGAGGCAGGGGGCTTGCACTAGCACACACAAATATTTTTGTAGATTGATTTTCCAATGTTGTGAATCTTACTTTTATTTCCAAATACAAGCCGCCCCCAAGGACATATGGTTTTCTTGAAGACTTTTAGACCTTTTATCAGCCATTGTATCAAATTATATGTTGTGTTGGTGATCCACGTGTCTACTTTCTTATTCTTCTTTTACTTTTGATTTCATCAAACCTTTAGATTACTTAAATCATTGTGTCACATATCACAGCCATTACAAAGAGCACTCTTTCTTCACCTCCTGGGATACCCTCTTGACCGAGTGGAGGTGATGGGAGAGAGGATGATTATGGAGAAGCGGTCTTCTCTCATGGTCAACCAGTCCCACGCCCTGCAGGACACCATCACAGCACTGGGCAGCTCTTTCAGCGACAGACGGATCCACCAGTGTCTGATGGAGAGGTATCATAGATCGTTCCTTCTTGCTGCAGTAAGACTGTACAACCAGTTCTGCTCCCAGTAGAACTAGATGCATCATTATGGACTGTATTGTCACTCTGGTTTAACTCTTAATTGTGCAATATTCATTCTGTCTGTGCAATACAATGATTCATGTGCAATCCATGCATATATTGTTTTTACACTTTACATAGTCATTTATTTTCATTCATATTTTTCTATATTTTTCTCATTTCCTTACACTAAGTATTATCATTCTTACACTTAATTATTACATGTTACTTATTGTTGCTTACTGATGTCTTTTTTACTCTTGCTGTTTTGATATTGCAAATTTCCCCATGGTGGGACTAATAAAGGGTTATCAATTTTTAATGCCTCAGACTCTTTTCAGCACCTATTAACATCAAGACCTTACTTTAGAAGAGTTTGTAAATGTGTTTTATTAGCCCCTGCACAAATATTTAAGATTCTACAGCTCCTGATCGCTATAAAAAGTCAAACTTCTCTTCACTGCCGCACTTAGACGAAATAAAGACAAAGGAGGATGGAGGAATAGAAATAAGAAGGCATAAACGTAGTGATTCCCTTGCTTCTCGTAAACATTTGATGTCCACTTATCAGTGAGCCGTCTCAGTTCATGTAGCTGATTGCTAAAGACGGGAACATCCCTGAACTCTCTTTAAAACCATAAACTCTGTGATTGGCTCCTCACTTAGGCAGCCAGTGGAATCCTCCGGAGAGATGTGATTACTTCTATAACAAGATAGTGAAGGTTCAGCAGCACATTAACACTGAATTTAGAGATGTTGGTGTTGATCCCTGTACAACTCCAGCACTAACTCAGTCTAGTGAAATGAGGAACATGCTCCTGAACTTTCAATAGCATCCAACTTCCCTTCAGACAGCATTCCTACTTGGCTGGTCCAGATGTATCTTAGACATTTGTTAACCACTCTATAGTAGTTCCCCACCGGTTTTACACATGACACCATGTGCCCACTGCTTAAGAAGTCCTCTCTGGATCCTTATTTTTTTAGACCAATCCATAAGCTGCAAATATTCCAAGTATTAAAGAAAACTCAGAAGACTCCACATAACTGATTTATTCTGAGTACTGATCTAATTTTAGAAAAATAAAATCCTGACTCTTGCTCCCTGCACAATGACTTACTGCTTGCCGCTGATGCAGGCCTGTGGGCTTCTACATTCACTTCTGTCCTTGTCTTAGTTATCCATCTGAAAAACTGTTGGCATCAGGGATGTGACTCTGGATTTGTTCATCTCACATCTACCAAATGGGCTCTGATCTCTCTTGTGCTCGCAGATGCCTCCTCCTTGGTTTTTGTGAGGTTCCTCAAGAGTTGGTTCTTTGTCCACTCCAAAAATATTCAATGCCAAAGACTCTTCGAAATTATTATTATATATAATTAATTATAATAACAAAACCTAGCCCTGGCAAAAACACTTTCATCTAGTTTGGCGGTCTAATTATGTTTTTTTTTTAAACTCACAACCAAGGTGTTGATCTTATCGGCAGGCGAAACACAATAAAAGACTGCAGCTGAACCAAAATGCTGCTGACAGGCTTTTAACATGTTCTAAGAGAAGCAGCTACATTACATCAGTCCTTTCATCACTACACTGGCTACCTCTGACTTTCACTATTGGATCTTAGATTTTACTGCATGTTTTTAATGCCTTAAATCAGCAGGCTCCTGCCTTTTATCTGTGATCTGCTATCTCTGGCAGGGCCCTGCTAATGGTTACAAAATCTTGATGATTTACAAATTGTATTTCTTGTTTTATTGTAAAGCGCTTTATCCAAGTTATTATTATTACTATTACCAAACGCAAAAAGTATCAGGAGAAAACTAATTTGTTTAACTTTTGCTGACATTACATGTAACCTCAGGCAAAAACATTTGAACCGGATAGCTGTAATCATGGCAGCAGTTTCTACTCACTGCATAGCACCAAAGTTAAAGAGATTAACTGATGTCCATGCCCGAGTATAAAGCACGACTCCAACTGCTTTTTTTCCCTCCACTCCTCACCTGGAGTTAAGGAGCAGTCAGGCTGAGGTTGTGATTTCCTCGGGGAGTGTGTGTGGTTGATGGGCTTGCGGGGTCACACAACTCCTGCACCGCACTCCAGAGGACAAGGTTGGCTTGGCTGACATGATGATTTTCTCCCTGAGCTGCCTGAGCCACTGCGAACCGTCAGTCATGGCACTGTACCACAGCACTGATTACTTTGGCAAAGATGGGAAACAACAGTCACAGGTAACGTTATTCGGTTCTGCCAGCAGCGTTTGGGCAAATAGTTACTGATGATGAGCCAGATTTAATTTCATAGATAAAATAAAGAAAAAGTTTTGTGTTTTCTAGAGTACAGAGGCCACATCATGAAACTTTCAGATGGTAACTGAAGCCAAGATTCAACACAAACCCGTACACATCTGCTGTACGGGTTCAGAGCTGACACACATGAATTAAAAAAGTATTTGTGCATAATTTTGGCCTTGGCACGTTCATTAAT
The DNA here is from genome assembly GCF_963576545.1 of Limanda limanda. Taxonomy (NCBI): domain Eukaryota; kingdom Metazoa; phylum Chordata; class Actinopteri; order Pleuronectiformes; family Pleuronectidae; genus Limanda; species Limanda limanda. The sequence continues at coordinate 23,374,672 of NC_083648.1, read as the reverse complement.
AATATTCTGTATAACCGATTAAGGAAAAATCATTTTATTTTTTCCAACACAAATCACCCTGCTGCTATAACACAAATGTAAATTCCCTCAGCTGTTATGACAACCGACTATGAGGAAAACAACAGATTATCTACATTCATCATCAAGAGACGTCTGAGTGAGAGAAATCCCCAAAACTTTGTTATCAGGAAATATAATACAATTACACAGTAATGTGAGTCTAATCAGATAAACTCCACAGTGATTTTTGAGTGAAGAGATTGTTACTCTGATTGTTGATGCAGTTTATCTCCTCCTCTAATTAAACTAGGTGCCTGCTAAGCATGACGCAACATGGTGTGTGACGTGAGACGTGGGAAAAGTAATTGAAAAGATGACAGGTTCTGATTGAGAAAACCTTTATACACTATTAGTCAAGATTATTTATCAACAAAATTGCAGTAATAATAATAATTAATTTGCTGTGACTGCTGCAGTTTAAAATTTACAGAGTGAAATCCATTCGTCCATCCATAATCAATACCGCTTCAGACAATCCCATTGGGTACCACCTGGACAGGTTACCAGTGCACTGCAGGGACAACATACCGGGACAAACAACCCATTCTCACATTCAAACCTACAATCAGTTTGAGGTCTCAACCCCAGTCTGCACAACTTTGGACGGTGGGAGAAAGCTGGAGTACCTGGAGAAAACCCACACAGACACAAGAGAAAACATGCAAACTTGAAACTTAACTCAAAATATTTTTTTTTCAATCTTTGAATCAATTGTTATTTGTACGTTAAACCCCCATCAATACAGAGACCCCATTCGACCCCCCCCCACACATTATTTGTTCACAACACACTCACTCAAACACAATTGTGTCTCCATGACTTCAAAGGACATTGCATTGATTTCCTGAGACTTTCCTCGACAGCAAACTAATCTTTTAACATGTCTTCTATTCTATTCTCATATATTATATTAATGATTTGCATACATTTTTCCCCATAAGAAACTTAAACTAAAAGTAAGCGTATCCACTACCAAACTTCACTATATTTGTGTAGTATGATTGTTGAGCATATTTGATAATATGAGGAGCAATGCCATGTTATATAGCCTTTGCAGTGATGTCACATTATAACATGTTGTGCCTGCGTGCACTGGGATGCTGTGCACTTGCTGTATCCTGTTTGGTATGATTCTAATTGTATTAGTAGGCCACTGTGGATCAGGAGATAGAGCAAGTAACCAGAAAGTTGGTTCGATCACCGTCTCCTTCATTCTGCGTGTCCTGTACCGAACCCCAAATTGCCCTAAACTGCCTAGTCGACATAGTCTGTGTGATGGATGTTAGAAAAAGTGCTGTACATAGATGCACCATATGTGTGTATGTATGGGTGTATGAGTGGTTATCAATAAGAGATAAGCGCCATATAAATACTGACAAATTACTATGAGGAAATCATGTCATTGTTCTGGTAGTAACACGTTCATTCAAAGACATAAGTTTAAAAAAAAAATAGAGCAGTGTATCTCTGGACAACCGGGGACAGACTTTAAGTTTCCTACAATGATCTGACAGAGGGAAGGATAAACAACAGAAGAAAAGAGACAGAGTGGAGGAGAGGAAGCTCCTCCTCCTTCAGACAGAATCCATGCAGGAATCTGACTCTGGCCTTTAACCGTTGGTCCAACCTTCCAGCTTCATATTCTTCCCATCAACGTGACGTAATATCATCTGGACTTTTTACCCAGCTCCACTTAAGAGGTAGCCTCTCCACAGTGCATGCATATGTTCCACAAAAATCCCCAACTTGCAGCCCTCTGTTTATTGGTCTTATATACCATCTATCCACTGTTTCTGTTTCCCACCCCACTTTTGGTTAGGTCTTTGTTTTTTGTCCATTGTTGTTATAGTCTTTGTCACTGCAGTTTCATTACTACTGTATGTGCACCTAAAGTTGAACTTGTACATGCTCTTAGTCACATAGATCCATAAAGGTCTGCTGTCTGCCTCACAAACTATATTATACTCATTAAAGGGACATGCCTCATTAAAATAAAATTCATAATTAAGATTAATGACGTTCATAATTCAACTGATTCTCTTGTTTGGCCAGTAAGAACTATTCCCCTGTTTTCATATACACTTTAATATGCATAATAACATAATATAAACACTCTAATTATGAATATTATGCCGGATGAGTAATTCATAATAAGAGTAATGTTTAGTCATTTTTTATGATTCCTAATCGTAATATAATTCCAGCATAACAAAATTCCCACACCAGCTACCGTCACTTTATCTTTGTCAGTGTTGTGTTTGCTGCTGTGTACAGTGGGTTTATCAGCCGGCTGCCACTGACAACGAGATGGAAGAGGGAGACACAGGAAATGCGTGGGCCACTGTCATCAAAGATGCAACAAATCCCCCCTGCTCCAAAGCCGAGGGAAAAGAAACACTTGCACATATTCACCATAACTATAACTAAGCTGTCACACTGCGTCCACCAATGATGTTTTTCTGGAATTTGAAATCTCAATTTAAACATATGTTTGTATTTTTGGTTGTGAGTACAATCTAAAAAAAATGACAGGACAGGTGATGGCCATATTGTGTCCAAAGTAATGGTTAGCCCAAGGAGAAGTGTGGTTATGCACAGGGACGGATCCAGGGGCAAGCCCAGTGGGGGCATTGGCCCCAGCTGAACTCTGATTTGCCCTTGAAGTGCCAATATCCTGTCATTTGTCTTTAAAAGTGTGAAATGAGTGTTCACTTACAATACTAACAAGAAATATAACAATTTGAAGGGTTTTTTTTAAGTACACAATGTTCTTAAACAAGGAAACATTTTCAAAAAGGCGCTAAAGGTAAACAAATCAGAAATTGGACATGGATGTTGGAAATATACTGGAATTGGCCCTTATGTGTAAATACTGGCCTCTTTATGGACCCTGATTTTGAAAAAAAATCTGAGATCCGTCATATGAGAAATCAATCAAAAAATGTTTTTATTCCATCCAAGCGAATACATGAAATGGTCCTGAAAAACTTCAATTGTCTTCCACTGCTGCAGTGATTACACGACCATGGCTTCCTTATTAGAGCAGACAGTTCCGTGTGATAATGGATCTTGCCTTTCTCACACCTTCATTTTAATGTTTCCACACTCTACAACTAATTGGCAATTACTTCAATTACCCCCGTTAAATTATTTGTCTAAATTACTTGCTTGAAATTCAATCACTTTTGAGATTAAACTAATTTTGAGGAGCAATATCAACACCGTCAACATCATTAGGGCACACTGGGGGACTGTGTGCAGCTCTGGAGTCTGTAGCAACTCTTCACAATCAGCAGGTTATATGTGTGTCTAATACCATTTCCACCAGCGAGTGGAGTTTGAACATGATTTCCTAAACAGGCCATCACTAAGACCTGAAATGTGAGGGAAAACCCTGTCACAAAATGTGGGGTTCTACTTAACTACTGACATTCTTTAAAATTGTAGTGTAATACCTTGAATAATAATTTCCTTTAGGAAAGCTTTATCCGATAAAGGAATATCAAACTTTGACTGAAGCACAAAATTGAGTACTAACTGCAAAATGCATTTAAATTGAAGTAAATTGAAAACGTTATGCTGCTTTTATCATCTCTATCAGTAATTCTCAAAAAAGGTCACACTGATATGTCTTATGCATTAGGGCTTTTTATCATAAAATTCATTCGTCAATCAGGTAAAATTTCATATTCTACCTGTAATGACCTGTTTGAATGTATTCAGTATTCAGTCTAGAAGCAGATCGGACCATATGAAGTGTTTTGTGTCCTGATCCAGCAGAGAGCCAACACGGTCAGCTTGACCCCTTGCATGCCCTCTTGACCTATTAGGAAGGAAAGTAAATCAGTAGTATAACGTTGTTTTGCTAAGAAAATGGAGAACGCTAGCGGCATGTGGAAGCAGGTTTACTACTACTTACTACTTGTGATGAACATCAGTGACCCTGGACCTATGTTAATTGCAAAGGACATTTTAATGTGTGACATTTTTATTGAATAATTCAAACAATATATTTTGCTTGAAATATACACTTATATATAATATATATAATTCTGGAGTTAGTACAATGATAAGAGATGTTCAAACTATAAGATAATGTACAAAATGTTAAGACATTTTAAATTGCTTCAATAGAGTAAATTAATTTTGGAATACTAGTAACTTTATAAATGCTTTTTATTTATATATATATATAATTTTATTCAGGAAACCATTGATCATGTTGCTGAGATAAAGGTTTCAAAAAACCAAGACACCAACATAATAGGAATGGCATTTTATGGCTAATCTCTTCCTAGGACCTATATGGCCATATTTGGTCTTCAGACACAGGAACCTCCTCTTCTTCTTTCTTGGTCCCTCTCCAACCAAACAGACCTTTCTCTTCTTTCTTCAATTGCCCCTCATCCACTGCAGATGCATTGCAACCTTCGAGATTTATTTGCTGCTGTTCTCTACAGATGAAAAAAACCCCGCATGAACATAAACTGGTAGTCAAGGGCATGAATGTGGACATTAGTCATCAGCAGTGAATAGGAAAAAAGGTATTTTCTGATCCGTCACCTCAATGGATAAGTTTAAGTTTAATTGGAAAGCTATGGAGCTTTTTTCCTATCTTTATTCAAGAGTGTGGTCTTTCAGTTTGAGCGCATGACTTGATGAATATATGTTCAGATTGTGTATTACTTTTCATCAAAAGCTGGCCCTTGCACTCAAATAGTCCCTTTTTGCACTTAAATTTGATCTACTTCCGCTCAAAGTTTGTCCTTGTACTCAGATATTGTTGCACACACAAATATCCTGTACTCCAAGCTTCAGCCCTTCCACGCACTCGGGATGCTTTCTTCGCGCTCGTGAATCCTCTCCTCTCTGATTTCTCCTCTGCTCTTGGATTTGCGACCGGTTACTCTGTCATCCAGTCCCGCCTTCAAGGCTTTATTATATGGACTTCCCCTTGCTGTAAATCATGGTATATACAATAACTGTCTTTTTATCATAGATAAAGCATGGAGAAGTCCATATTAGAAAGCCATGGAGGCGTTCTGAAGTAAAGCGAACGCGCCCGCAACGAGGCAGCAATCATGTATCATTAATTTCATTGGTTGACCAGTGGTCAACACCTCACCTGGCATTCTATTGGTTCGGGAATTTTGATAGGGTTGTTCCACAAAAAGAGCAGACGATTCACGAGGGCAGCCAGAGTGCGGCGAAGGGCTGAAACATTGAGCACTGGAAATCCATGTGTGCAACAATATATATGAGCGCAAGTGCACACTTTGAGCAGAAGAAGAGCAAATTTAAGTGGAAACAGGTGCTATTTGAGTGCAAGGGCAGGGTTTTGATGGAAAGTCATAAACAATCTGAACATAAATTCATGCGCTCAAACTGAAAGACCACGCTCTTGAATAAAGATAGGAAAAAAGCTCCATAGAAAACACACTTGATCTAAAATCATCCAGTAATGTGTTGTTCTCATGGACAGACAAACCTAAGCCTTCTCAGATCCTGACCATTCTGCACAGCTACTGACTGAAGTCTATTTTCACTTATACTATCATCCAACTTTCTGAGCTCTCTGTAATAAAAAAATTAAAAAAACTCAATGTAACCCTCATGTAAACTGTGAACTCATCATACACTCCCAGCCGTAATTCACAACCACGCTACGTCTGCTGGTGTCCACTGAGTAAAACGCCCACTTCCTCTCACACTGGTGAATTCCTCTCTTCTTCTCTCATATCATTTCAGATGGTCCCTCTCCTTCGTATCTGAATGTTCTCTGTCCTCCTCTCAACCTGCCTCCATCCTCTGAGGTGTTACAGGCTTCAGCCACCGACACTTTTTATCCTGTTTATCTGGAAACTGTCTTCATGCCTTTTGATCTCCTGCAAGTTCTGCCATCCTTTGCAGTCAATGAGCTAGTGATCAAAAATACAAATCATAATCATGGTTATCAGAATTTTCACTTTCTTGTTAAAATGGGCCAAAATGCTAAAACAAACTGAAGACTTTGTATATACATGTATATATATATACATATATATATGAATAATGTATTACTATACATTGTGCAAAATTTTGCAATTTTTTTCTCCAACAATCTTGATGTAATAGCGGCTGATTTGATTGATTTTTCATTCAGAATATTATGATATTATATATCTGTATGTGAGAACAGTCAGTTGCTGGGGACAGTCGCTGGGGACATTTTACAGCATATTTCCTGCCAGACCTCTAGAATTTACTCTGGATGATGTCAGAATAAGCCCATGTTCCAATACAGCAGGAGATTATCCAGAGCCCCCCCCCCCCCCCCCCCCCCAAGGGAATACAAATATCTCGAGATCAAAAAGAGGAGCAACTCACGTAAATGACAAAACAAAGACGTCAAGTTGGAAAGACAACGGGATTCGAGAGCTTTGGCCATAAGAGCAGATGCTGGTGTTACCGGAACGCTTCAGAGATTTTCCTGTGGTTGGGAACGTGTCTGACCAGAGAATGTCTCCTATACTTTTCATCATTTACAAGCAAGTTTCTCAGTGAAGGAAGGATGAGGCCCACACAAGGAGCAGAGCGGAGTTAGAGTGGACATATCCAGAGAACTAGCAGCTCCTGTGGTTTGTCACTGGGCTCTGGTCCTTTTTTAACTACACAAAACAAACATATTAGTTGCTGCACCTGTGTCTTGGAGACTTGCTAACTTTTGTTGACATTGAATCAACCTATAATCATGGTAATAACTACACTTTAAGATAAAAATGGTGCTACTCACTGCCTGCAATTTTATCATGGTTTACTGTAAAACCGGTAATCGGATCATTCCTGCAACAGAGTGTGTGTGTGTATGTGTGTGTGTGTGTGTGTGTGTGTGTGTGTGTGTGTGTGTGTGTGTGTGTGTGTGTGTGTTTGGTAATTTACAGGATAAATGTAGGCCTATATGTTGACACAAATCTTAATTTTCATAATGACTATATGTAACTATACAACTTCTCAGTGGTGACAAGACTCCTGGTACACCGATTCTCTTTTGCTGTTTCCTTGAGATATATTGTGCAGACATGTTGCCTATGAATAAATTCCCTGAGCACAGTGGGTCCTCTGCATTACAGTGCAGCCGTCGCTCCAAAGCAGATGATTAAAATGCTCTTCCTGTCTGCAGATTACTGCTGTGTGCGGGAGGTGGATTCCCAAGTATCCTTGCGACCAATTTCCATTTAAAGTCCTGCTGTGACACAAACAGGAATTACTGTGACCTTCCCCATTGATTGGCTGGGACATCATCTCCAGGCGAATCCTAATTAGGATTGGAGTTAATCCCTGTCTGCCGGGTCCCTGCTGCATATTTTCCTTATGGGAGCTGACCTCTGTCGAAGATAAGGAGCACACCTTCCTTGTCTCGCTCTCGTTTCCCTGTTCACAAGAAAACTTCTGAGCCGAGCTGATAAACCTCAGCATTAAGGAGAGTTTTTGTTCGAACCTCAACCTTCATTTCTCACTGGCTGCTTGTCTCTCAGTCAATCAGCGGCTAATTAAGAATCATGCTGGGCCCCCTCTGCTCCTTTGCCACTTTCTCTGAATATTGTAAACTTTTGGCAAGAGTTTTTCTGGGAAAAAGAAAAAAAAAACATCCAGTGAACAGTGGTTCTGTGGATGTAAACACCTTTTTGATGAGAGAAATAGTCAGACTGGCTGGAACTGACAGAAAGACAACAGTAACTCAGATAACAGATGAAAAACATCTCAAAATAGACACGTCCAACCATGAGGTGGACGTTTTACAACTCGAGAGGCCAAGTCATGTTCCACTCCTGTCAGACTGGAACAGAAATGTGAGGCTTCTGTGACACTGACCCACCAACACTGGACACTGAAAAATGAAGCCTGATCTGATGAATGTAGATTTCTGCTGAGGCTGCAGATGTAGGCCAAATCCCTTTTCACCCATTGGCCCTACCCCTACCCCCCTTTTTCAAGTGTTTTTTACTTTTACCCCCGGGGTAAAAATACTACGTTTGTGGGTCTCTCTCCCAGTTATTCACAAGGCATTCTCTGTTCGAAGTGAGGGTCGGAAAAATCTCAGTTTGGAGGGGTGTAAAGCCCTACGCCTCTCAACAGGTATTGGAACAGCCTATCCCTACACAGAACAGGAGATTAGCAGCATGAATATGCAGCAATGGTGTGATGGAGTCATGTCAATATGTAGCAGAATCTAAAAAGGAAATTTCCAACATATTGTGTAATCAATGACCAGAAGATTGAAAACCCTGAAAACAGGAGAAAATCTAGTCTTTCTGAGACTGTCATTTAAAGTTTTTAAAAAAGAGCAGATGAGCTGTGTTATTATCCACCATATAATATTTGTTATATGAAGTATTTTTCATATTGTTAGTGCCACACATTTCTTAACCCTCCAGTGTATTGGGCTAGCAACAGATAAGAGAGACAAAACAGGTACAATTATGTCTGCTACATACTACAAGGGCCTATATGTCAGAGACTAACCATTCAGGTTATTTCACAAGTGCCTGTACTTCACATTTAGTCATATCATATGACTTGTTTAGTAAATATAATTAAGATTTTTATAATTTCAAGAAATAGAACAGAGGTTTTTTATTTCACACGTTGTATTCACATATCCAAATTACCCATGATGAAGTTTTCTTGTATTCCTTAAAAGCAGCTCTTTAGCAGATGGGTCATATCTGTTGCAGGGAGAAGTTAGATTTCATGATCTGAAACCTGCTTATATTTGCTGTCTTGTTAGACACTGATGGCACTGCCCAGTGAGGGAGGAACAACTGCTGCTAACGTGAATAATCACCAGCATCATGGCTATGAGTAGTGTAATGTAAATCTTTCAGATGTGATTGAATCAGAAAGTTTTGAAATGTGTCAAGATGTTCGGTAACAGATTGATCCACATTCTTTATCGAAGGAGTTGTAGGAGCCTCTAATGCCTCCACACTGACTCAGTTTCCCACTATTCTCTTTAAAACCGGAGTATTCAATTGGCGGCCCTCGTGCTGGGCCTGGCCCACAATGTTGTTATTTCACATTCTGTTTCTTCCACTTCACATTGTGTTAGCGTCGTCGCTATTTGTCACAAACCTGTTTATTCCTATTAGCATCTACATCAACTCAACAAAGTACTGCTTCTATAGTTTAAGCAAGAGTCTCCTTGTTTTACATCATATTATCTCCTCTGGTTTCATGGAAATATTAGAAACCTCTCCTCAGTGATGCAAATGTACAGACTGTGTTTGGCTGTCTAGACATGATAGTCCAGGCGAAGTAGCGTTTTACGACCGACTAATTGTAAAAGAATTTGTTTCAGCATAGATCATTTCTATGAGGTGTCCAGAACAGCATACTAAAGTCCTGAGAAATCCTAGTTCTGCCTATGCAAATTAGGACATATTCAATACGTGTGGAGCTCATGTACATATTCAAATTCATTTAAAAAAAAACTTGTAATACAAAAAAAGTTACTTTTCATGTATACTTTTACCATGTAAAGTTGTATTGTTGTAGGAGTAAAGGAAAAAATTAAGCCTATTTGGGTGTATTTTGGGCATATTCGATTAGTGTATAGCTCATTTGCATATTCAAATTCATTTTCAAAGAAACTTGTAATAAAAAAAATGTCATGTTTCATGGTTACTTTCATTGTGTAAAGTTTCATTTTGATAGGAGTAAAGGAAAAAATAGCCCCTATGGGGTGTATTGTTGCCTGGCCTTATTGGCACACATTGATGAGAATTAAACATATTTCCTCAACTAGGATTTCTTAGGACTTTTAGTATGTTGTTCTGGACACCTCATAGAAATAATCTATGATGAAAAAAATTCTTTTACAATTACTTTTATTTTTGGCTCCAAAATGGGCTACTTTGCCTGGACTATGAAGGCTGCTATCTATTTGTCTTGACTCTGAAATTGAACTTGCATCAGAAATACTTTCAGCTTGAATAATGTCCAGAAACTACAAAATTTCTTTCAAAAGAAGGGAGCTGTCAGCAACTTAAGCAACTTTTAAGTCAGGCCAATGGAAGTGTGAGTGAAAAGGTAGTGGGGAGGAGACATCAGCTGAAGGCGTCTCCTCTGCATCTGCCTGTTCTTGATTAGAAGGCTGTTCTGTGGCACAGTAGACGGAATTGACTTCACCATCATAATGTGACGGCTTAGCTGGGCTCCTGTGGTGCCAGGGTAACAAATCTGCTCACAGCTTCCCTCACACACACACCACTGCATGGTCTCCGAAATGTGTCTATTTTAATAAAGTTCTCTGATTATTGTTCTTGACCCGTCGTAAGTGACCCCCTCCCAACAAATGACTCCAGTTAACTTCATTACATTGCTGTTTTATAGATGTGGTTGTAAAGCACATGGTTAGGATTTAAATGTCTAGGTAGAACACAAGTTTGTAGTTTAAGGGATTGCTAAGAATTTCATTTAGTAGGGGCATAGTAACTGAATCCAGTTCTGACAATATTGGTGCATATATGAGGGATATGATTCGTGTGCTGTATGTATGGTTTTAAATGAGAGAAGGGAGCCTAGGCCATTTAGAAGATTTAACAACAGAGCTTTATAGATGAATAACATGAGATGATTGTCTTGTCTTGTTTGTAATGAAGCCTATCCAACCGAGTGATACACAGAACAATGATGTATGCAAAATTTGATTTGTCATTTTTGATGAAGCGTAATGCACTGTGATATACTGGGATTAAGTGCTGGAGAGTTGATGGGGATACATGACAGTATAGAGTAGTAGTAATAGAATGGACAATAGTTTTTCGGATTGATGGCGACAGACCGCTTCTAATGCTGTAGAGCAGGGGTGTCCAAACTACGGCCCGCGGGCCAACTGCGGCCCGCCATCCATTTTTAATTGGCCCGCATCAATCTCTAAAAATATAATTTATAAAAAAAATTAAAAACAATTTTTTTTGATACTCAAAATTTAGTAGCGCTCAAATGGCACTTACTTAAAACACTTTGTTTTGCTTTATGGGGCCAGGCTTCTTCGACAGGGGAGAGGCCGGTGCATGCTTCTGCGTTTTCAGAGACACGCAAGAAGAGCCCTTGCGTGCTTGCGTGCCCCTTCTTTCGTGCTTGCGTGCATTCACCAATTTTTGTAACTATACGACAAAGCTACGCAAGCCTCACGCAGCCCGCAAGGCTGTGATTGGTCCGCTAACTACATCCTTTCCAGAGTCATATTTCCGGTTTCATGCCCCATAATACCGGTAGAAACCAAGGAAGATTTAGAAGAACGGATATAGACCAAATAGAAGAGCACTTGGCAGAAGAGATCTGAAAGTATGACCACTTGTACAACCCGTCACTGACTAAATACAAGGACACGCAGATGACCTGCAATTCGTGGAAGGAGATATCGGCTGACGTCGGTTTGCAGGTCGACGAGTGTACCAAGCTGTGAAGAATGATCAGGGACAAATTTGTCCTCCAGAAAAAGTAATAAAGAGTCGACAAAGACTGCCACACACAAAGAAGGTGTCTCTAAGGTTGTCTTCGACAAAAAACACTACTCCACCGAGTGGTCTGGCAGTGAATTGCTTTGCTGACTTGCTAGCTGTCCCTCAGAACACCACCACGCCACGCCGCCACGCCCCCTCGCCCTGAGCGATGCGACTGTCAACAGTCCACTCCAGGGCAGGGGGGCATGGCGGCGCGAGTGGCCCAGTCCTTGTTTTTTTTTTTCTGTATGTGGCCCTCGGGACAAAAAGTTTGGACACCCCTGCTGTAGAGGAAACAGAGTTTGATTATACATTTTTGGGTTAGCTGTTGAATATGTGTTTTGAATGAGAGTGACCAATTGAGACAAATTTCTAGAAATTTGTAAGAGTCTGTGTGGGTGATATGGATGGCATTTAATGTTTTAAGAGTGGGATTGGTATAACCAGTAGTGGGGGTATAAAATGCTATGAAGTTAAAGAAAACAGCAATGGACCAAGGATAGACCCCTGTGGCAACCCTTTTCTGATGGTCAGATGTCAACTGAAACTGCAGCTGTTATTGTGCTGTGGCTAAAGCATATTCAGTGAGTCGAAGAAGGTGCTTATTTGTTCATTGACTAAAGATTCTAGAATTTTTGCGTGCAGAGGAAGTTTGGATATTGGACGGAAGTTGCTGATTATCTGGACCAGTGTGTTTGGATAATTTTGATTTTGACCTGCTCAGATCTTTGTCTACAAACTATTTAAAGAAAATTAACAGTAAAGGGTCAATTGATTTGGGGCTTCTCTACTAGACAGGTTTATTAATTGATTGTGATAGGACTTTGAGATGTATTGAATAAAAGTCCAGAGGAGAGCAAATGCTGATTAAAAGCTTCAGCCATGGATAATTTATCAGTAATATGAGCAGATGCATGCTTAATTTCTGGATTGAGGTGTGACCTGCATGGTTGAGTTTTTAGAGAAGCTATTGTATTCCAGAATTAAGGAATTCACAGATGTGGAGAGGGCTGATTGATAATAATTTGATTTGGCATATTTGATCATACAAGTGCAAGTGTGCCTGAGTTGACTAAAATGTAATCAGTCAACAGGGTTACCACTGGCTCTGGCCTTGATCCAGGCTCTGTCTCTATTGAGGATGGTGTTGGACAGCTGTGGGGAAAACCAAGGACTGTACCTGTTTTTAATTTTGTCTTTGTTTTAGGGGGAATGTCTGTCAGCAATAGCGTTAAAAGATTCAGAAAAGATTTTCGATGCCATTTCTTTTATTAATGTCTGGTGGCTAAATTATTTAAAATCTCCTGAATATTGGAAGTGCTTATAATTTGTGGTTGTTATGATTTTGGTCAGTGATATCAAAGGTGAAAACTTTGGAGGCAGGGTATTTATGTGGTCAGTTTGTAAGTATGATGTAAATTATTGTGTATTATAAAGGATTTTGGAAGAATCTTTGTCCCTTTTAATATTATTTAACATCACCAAATGTATTCAATTGTATGAGAGTGATTAGAATTCACCACTTTCACCAGTTGATTTGAATGATGAATGATATTCCTTAAAATAAACATGTACACTCACAAGGTGTGAGTCACTGACAGCAAACTTCTTTTTCATACTCAATAATGGAAAGCTTAGAAGTCTCTTTAATCTCTGTTATTCTTTATCATATGTTTCTGGTCTCAACTCATTTTTAGATGTAAAGGCTGATTTATAGTCGTTTTTTACGCACGCACGCAGCTTCTACGGACTCGTTTTGGTTTATAGTTCCCCCACAGTTGCGCGTGTTGCAACGCAATTCACCGCCAGACCACTAGGCGGAGTAATGTTTTTTGTTGAAGTCGGCTCTTCTTCGTATGTGGCACACTTTTATTTACATCGCCACGGTGGCTCCTCATAGCCTTTTTCTGGCGGACAAATCCGCCGGTCAGTGACGGGTTATACTAGTGGTCATAGTTTCGGATCTTTTCTGCCAAGTGCTCTTCTCTTTTGGTCCATATTCGTTCTTTTAAATCTTCCGTGGTTTCAGCAGTTTCCGGGAATGAAACCGGAAATGCGACTCCGGACGGGATGTAGTAAGCAGACCAATCACAAGCCTTGCGGGCTGCGTGAGGCTCGCGTCGCTTTGTCGTATAGTTAGAAAAATTGGCTGACGCACGCAAGCCACAGGAGGGGCCCCGCATGTATGCGAGGGGCGTGTTGCGTCTCTCGCGTGCGTGCGTGCGTAAAAAGCCGAGTATAAATCGGCCTTAAGAGAAAAAAATCAATCCAGCAACTGTTTTGAAGCCAGCAGCTAGTTGACCAACAGCATGTGGTTGTTTCCTCGCCTGCAGGAGCACTGCAGCAGTGAACACCTCGACTGGGCACTGACTGTAATTTCTCATATTACCTGCAGGGCAAAGGCTGACAAATAATTGAAAAAAGTCATTTGAAAGAAAACCAACAAACAAACACAAAAAAGATGAGCTGTTGGTCCAATCAGTTGAAAACAGAATGCACATCGTGTTGAGTCCTCACCACCCTGATGAGAAAACAGCTCACAATATTAAATCTTTTCCCTAAAGGAGGGAAATAAAACTTATTAGATAAATAAGAGAGTAATTATTTAAGAACCTGTTCACATCTCATCAGAATATAATTGTAGATATGTGAATATATTCTATACATTGTTGAATTATCATAATTAGTTACAGGTGTCTATGATACATACAGAAACAGCATTGTACAAGAAGATGAAGTTGCCTTTTGAATAAACCGCTGGAAAGGGTCAAATGCAGCTTTTGTCTTTTGATTCGCTTCACGATCGATTCATCTGAGAAGCTATTGACAGATTCATAGATTATTTAAAGAATCATAAGATGCAGTCTTAGTCATCAGAAAGAATCAGTTTAAATCCTCTTTCTGTGTCTCTTGATCTCTGAAAAATAGGTAGATTTAATATCAAAATCCTTCTTAATTATCTTCCTGTGTAATTGTTAAATATTTTTAATGACCCCTGGGGTTAGAGAGGTGAAAGTATATGATTCTGCAAATGAATGTGTTGTATCTGGTGATGAATCAGCTTAAGAACAAACAGCTGTTTTTACATTGGGTTTGACTTGAAAATGGCCATAAATAATAAAACTTTTTCCACAATGTCATTGTACATCTACATTTTGTTTTCATCCTTGATGAGATGTCCAAAATGGAAAGAGAGACAGAGCGACAGACTACTATCAATCACCTGAATTTCTTTTTGTTAACTTTTGCCTTTGTGAGGATTCTGGTATTACTACCGTATGTCCTTGTGTACTCAAATAAACCCCTTTACTATACATTATTAAACTGTGCATCTTCCGCTTCAGCAAATGTTTCACAATAAAAATCTTTTAAAAACGTAGAAAAGGATGCAGTCAACAGAAACACTGGAGTGCTTTTATTTTGAAACAGGTAGGCTACGTGATGTGTTGCAAATATCAGTTTGTGACTTATTCGACAGATGAGCATTGAACTGTGCTAATATATGAAGCTTCTCTTCATTGGCTCCATGTCCATGTCCGGTAAGACTCTAAGGGGCTTTTGACATAAAATCCATAAAGGCAAGGTCCCTTCATACCTCTGATCTCACACCTCCTCTGTCTGATCTCCTTAAACCTTATCCCATGCTCTTCAGGCTGCATGGCCTTTTCCTGTTGTGCTCCTTCCTCTGAAACGCCCTCCCTGCTGACATCACAGTGTCCTACTCTGTTGAAGCTTAAAGCTCAACTTCCAGTTTGTGGCTTACTCTTTGAACATGGTGCCTGGTACGATTCTCCAGCTGACAGGTCTCAGTCTCAATGAATCCATTATACCCGGTGTATACAGTATTCAGATGTTTGGATTACATACTTTTTCCTTTAGGAGTTCCAGCCTGTTTGTTTCCTTCACCTAAACGTCAGAATAATATGCTTTGCCTGTTTACGATTGGAGTAGTTTGTCATATTTGCAAGTCTTCATGGTGAGGTTGCTCATTGTCCTCATTGTACATCTCTGTACATCGATTGTATTATGTTCTATTCTTTACAAAAATCTGTTGCATCATTTATAAGATTTATCCCCTGTTACTCCCCTGTTTCTGCCATATCTTCCAATTAACCCAAATAAACCAGATGTTATGTATGCGTGTATATACCTTTAAGACTAGGTGCAACATTTCAGTGCTTCTCCCCAAAGATACTTGTCTCATTCACTGTGTCAGTTTTCAAGATATGAACTGATGAAATACATTTTGTTTCGCTGAAATCTTCAGACAATGGTTGATGATCAAAGCAAGAGGAGCGATATTAGCAGTGTTTAATTGCCGAAGAATTCAAAACCATGAATCAACCATGATGTGGCTACTGACCAGGGCTCAGTTGGTAAGAGACGTGTTTGAGGAGCAGCAGGAACAACAACAGGAGATTTCTGTGAGTGTAACAGATTCATTAATTTAAAAAAAAATGTTCACCAAGTTTAGGGAAAAGACTGATTTATGATGAAAGCCAACTGTTTATTTTATTTTATGTCTGTATCTGCTTTTGCAAAAAATGCTTAGGTTTCCATGGGTCATTTTTATTCAGCGCCTTGGTGTCTTAATGGATTAAAGGGAGTTTTTATCTGTCTAATTTTAGGATCTACACACATAGAGCATCATAATGCTGAATACATTGTTAATATTGTATTTACTTTATATCTGTGTGTGTTCTCTTGTAGCTCATCATTATGTAGGCCTGCAATGCAGTCCTCCATTTTTTAATTAAGATCAACTCATTAACAATTCATTAATTATAGGATGGTTCCTGATTTATTTTGAAGTATACTCACATTCTTCTGTTCCGCATTGTGTGAACACAGTCAAGCCTCAAGCATGCATGTTTGTTGCCACTCTCAGTTTTCACCCTCATTTCTAATTTTGTTTTATTTGCTTCAATTGTTATGTCTCATAACTCAGCCCAACATGACAGCTCATACTTTTTAATGCATAGACCATTCCCTGTCCGTATGTGTGCGTTCATGCGTGCAGGTGTGTTTGTGTGATGTACAGCGACATTAACCAGTGTGTCAGATGTTGCTACAGGCTATGTTTGGATTTAGAGACAGCTTAATGAACACTGTAATTTCCCTCAGTGTCCTGTCAGCACTGCTCTCTGCTTTTTTGTACTGTCACAGTGACAGTGTGATACTGGATATTGTCCATCTGCCAGAGGACTGCATTTATGTTGCAGTAATAGCACTATACGCATTTTACGGTTACGTATTTACACACATTCAAACAGTGCTCCTAAAGGAAGTCCCTTTTCTATCACACACTATCATACACTGTCTACATAGTTTGGGCTCAAGTATCTTGCCAAAGGCTTCTAGGAGAATGAAGGAATATAGATGTGCTAGAAATGGATCTGAACCATTTATTAAATGCAGAAACAAATAGGCACAAAACCACAGTATATGGAAACAATCTTACCACGGTGGTCAGGAATCTCGTAGAACAGCGTTTACTTATTTCTTATTAAGAATTTGTGGAAACCAAGAAGTTCAAAGTTATTTGTACCTGATCACACATCATGCGGGCTGTTGTCAGGTCCGTAGTTCGGACACAAATAACTGCCATACATCATGTATTTGATTTAGAGGTTACTAATGTCTCAAACAACTTTCACTTCTACATCGACCTTCTTGTTAGTGGATGACTCTCTCTACCATAAGCCACAATCAAAAAATGTGTCAACTAGTATTAAAGATTGAAAGATAACACATACAGTCACCAGTAGGTTTTTTATGAATATTGCTGCCGAGAAGTCAGTGACATCGAGCCACGACTCCCTGTCTCATCCTTTGTTCCTGTAGTTGAGGATTACACAAAGCTGTGTGTAGGTGCTGCAGCCTGGTTCCTGCAATGAAACATAATCTATTTCTGCTGCTCTAAATTGCACATGAGGACTTGTATGTGAGTTGAAGTCAGCCCATAACATAAGTTAATTCAAATCATATAGTCTTACTTCCCATCATGTAGTCTTAATTTCCTTCTCCAATAATATACCACATTGCTTTCATATAATTTCAAATAGATAACCAATTTTTAAAGGGACTGTCTGTACTTCGGAGGTGTATATTATCTGGCTGTTGTCCTGAAATGATGCAGGGACATCAGCTGGACATGGCTTGGGTTCTTAATTGTGTAATTACAATATATTTCTCGGTCATTATCCCCAAAAATGAAAACACTTCAAATGAATTTTGATCGGCGGTACAACAGTCAATAACACATTGTGCTGGCTCACATTCCTGTTTTTTTTCCTTTTGGACATTTTTGTTACTCGGTTTGTCTTTATTATTGAATTGAGTACCTCCAGCCTGTCTCTCTATTCTCAGCTTGATACATTAAGACAGATGGAGAGGACCTAAAAAACTATCTTTTGCTGTTCTGAAACTTAAAAGTAGTCTCTTACGCTTGCAATTTTTTCCTTTGGCTGATACTGAAATGTATTCCTTTTCCTTTTTTTATGTTTGTGTTTTTCAGACCCAAAGTGTAAAACATATTGTTCCTGTGCTTACAGAAATTTTATTTGACAGAAAATGAATTGACATGAAATGATTCCCCAATGTGCTGAATGCAATTCTTCAACATCACCTTGAAGCTTGAGCTCTGACAAATTGAGGACAGGATCCCATCTGAGGTCAGGCAGGTGTGTTGGACAGTGGAGGCTGCACCAATTTGAGTTACAAATCATTTTGTCAATAATATTGTTGAAACCTATGTAGCCAGTTTGTTTAAATCCTTTGTGGTTCTGAATGGTGGCAGAAACTTCACGGTATTGAATGTAAATCCTTTGTGATATTGGAAACCAGTTTTATATAGCACACATTTCCATGTTATTAAAAAAAAAACTGCAAATATAATTAGCATCTACTGGCATAACATATATAAAGATAGAGTAAGATGAGGAGATAGTGGGGTAGCTGTGTGGATGATAGCTGGAGGGCAAAGGGGCTGATGTCTGGGTTTAAATACATTTCTCTAATATGTTAAAGGGTTGTATTCATGCACAAGCATCGCGTTAAGCTCCACTTTAAAGGTGCAACATGCAACACTATATAAGTGAGTGAAGTTAATTGTGAGACCTTTTTATGATTGCAGTGTAATGAGTGAAAGATCAGTTATTATAACCTCTATCTCATTTCAGAATTGAAATGTTTTCCATAAAAAAGATACTTCTTGTTAATGAATATATTCCCTGCTTAAAATTCCTGCTTGCATGCTGAATATGAAACACAACACCTGTATGGGGTTGTCAGGCTGAGTCTAAAAATGTATATATTTAATGATTGCTCTTAAAGTGCTCAGCCATGACATCCTCTGTGTGTGCTATATGATTGGACAATAATCTTTACCCAGTCAAACCGTGTCAAGACACCATTTATTGTAATTGCAGCAACTTCAAGCCTCTTTCAACCGCTCTTTACCTGTAATAACCCCGGAAAACTATACCAATGTCTGGTGAAGATGAGACCCCGGCAACCTCTGCGACGGATGAATGCTTCCGCTCCCTCCCAGGATGATCTCAACTGTGATACTTACTATACCTCATTAGACTGTTGTCTCCTAGAATACAGAAAAGCGCTAGTTCAAGAACCAATTACAATGAGCATGGAGTGTCATGAAGGGGGACTTTCATCAAAGTAAATTTGTACTTAGGGGGCGAGAGGAGAACATAATTTTGTAAAATAACCACTGGGGCCCAGAAGACGTGTGAAGTGTGATGATTCACCTAGCTATGGTGGAGGTGGTGGGGGGTATCTAATTAAAGCTAAGTGCTTGCGTTTGTGACGTTCAATTGTGGCTTATCCGTTATTTACCCACTACTTCCACAAATGTGTAATGTCTGTCTCTATGTGGAACGCATATCTTGTTCCTGATATAGACTTAAAAACTGGCATCTGTAATATTAAATGCCCAGGGAAGTGCAGTGTAAACTCTGATGCAGTGTGATACATTCAATATTAACAAAAGTTGAACAGGTGGCGAGTACTCTGTCGCAGTCAGTGGGGGGCGGGGCCTAACAGTCAGTCTGTGGACAGGATTGAACGTGTCCTCCTCTATGTCCTTGGTCAAACAGAAGCAGTGCTCGACAACTGGATCAAACAGCGGGTCAAAATTGCCACCAGATAATTTTGTTCATTTGATTATTTTTATTTCACCATATCAGACTGAGACAGACACACAGCACAGGCATTGATCTCCATCATGTCAGCAACTTTCATAGAATCACTTCTTTTTGGCAATTAGTCTTAAAAGTACATGCACGACATTTGTTGTTGCTGCAATGCTGTTTATCAGGCTGAATTACAAAGCTTTCCTTTTTGAAAATTGTTAACATGTATGTAAACCACACACGTAAACAGTAATAAAGCAAATTCTGTTTCATTGAATGAACAGACATTGACGATAAAACCTTCATTGCAGATAAATCAGGTAGGATGAACGCAAAGCTTTTGAACTTTACTCTGCACCATACACGGTTTATAAAAAGCTCTGCACACAATGTTTAGCGTACAAACAATAAAAAGTGACAGTTTATTGTAGAACTGTTCACTTTGACAAGGATTAATGATCATTCTGATACACAATCAGACTGGTTTTGGATGGGAACTGCACTAGTTTCTGGTAACTGATATAAAAAATGTGTCACACCAATGGACACTGCCTGCATTAAATGAGAGAGAGCTAAACATTTTCTTGCAGTGTGCATCAGCACCTCTACATGTTACTGAAGAAAGCCTGTGCTTTCATCACATAATCACTCCCACAAAGACTTTCAGCCAATTTCGAAAAGCATGGGGAGCAGAGTTCTGTTAAATATTATATTTTATAGTTGAATGTTTTATGCTCAGCTTCCTCTTTATATGCTCAAAACTCCATACACTTTAAAGGTGTCCTGTGTAATGTTGCACTGTAATTGCACAATGTCTGATGGGGCTAGACACAGTTTGCCATCATTAATCTTGCTGAAACCACTGTCAGTGTGTTTTTTGTAACCAAGAGGACTTTAAAAGTTTAAGATAACGGTAGAACTGAAGCAAAATTCCTTGATTAGTTGAGTTACTCAAAAGTTCTGGTTCCAAAGTGAATTATCTTATTGTTTTCTTGGCCGTTTGATAGAGCTGATTCAAAGACATTGGGCTCTGGGGGAGGCTTGTAACTCCGAAGTTATTGAGAGTGGAAAGTGACTAACAGAAAATACAGTTTAATGTGATACAACATAAACCTCAGCAGCCTACTATTATTCCTTGTCATTACTGATTCCTCCTTAAAAAAACATACTATAAACTTTTACCTTTTTGTTATTCGATATGTGCTGGAGGATGCAGAAAAGTTTATTTTTTATAAACAGTCTATGGTGCAAGGTAAAGTTAGAATGGATGAGAAATATTCTTGTTACAACACATCAAGATTTATAAACACTGAGTGACTAAGTGGGCTTCAGGAATGTTGGTTAGATTTTCATTTCCACTTTAGAAAGAGGGATGGTACCTTTTAAGCTTACATTGTAAATAGTCAAATATTACAATTAAAGTACATTACCAACTGTTATGCTCATTCATCAGGTCTGACTTTGAGAGAATTAATGTGAAAACTGTTCTGATACATTCCTGTATTTTTATATGTTTGCTGTAAATGCCAACTAAATCAAATAAAAATAAGAGACTACTTACAAAATGTTGTATTCCTTTTCCATTTTTAAATCAATAATATCAGTAGTGCAGCTTGAAACAGAAGCGTCTGAGGACCTTATGCAGCTGTTTCTCTTGCTCAATGTACAAGGATAACTGCCTCTGTGAAAGGATTATTCAGTCAAATCTGCTTGGAGCCTCTCCCTCCTCCTGGCTCTTTTGTTCTGCTCTGTATGCTCTTTCTCTTGTGTTTTTGGATTACAGCTGTAGTGGACAAACTCCCTGTAAATATCAGATTATCTAAACAATTCATGCATGCTGTTCATGCCCAGCCACTGTTGGGGCGACTGCTAATCTGTTCTTTAAACATAGGAAGCGATAATACTGTTTGTCACAGCTTAGCTGTAACTGGGGGAAGCAGAATCTGTATTTTGTTCAAAATACAGTTAAGGGTGACAGTTTTTTCTATGAAACATGTAGGGGACTGTAGCTAAAGCAAGTCGTTGGCTGACTAAATGGTCCACATGCTGAAAGTGTCCTTGGAACAAAGTGTGAATGATGTGTTTCAGGAGAGTGCTGCATGGAGGAGCGCTGCAGGAATCTGTGGGTGAATGGATAAATGTGACAGTGTAAAGAGCCTTGTGGGCGTAAAGAGAAGAAAAGTATCTAAATAAACAGTATGCCTTTATACTTTTGATTTCAATCCACTCATCAAAGATGAGGAATTAATTTCCCACAAAGGAATAAAGACTTCGAGAATTTCTTACAGCTTCTCTTTTTTTTATGTTTTAATCCATTCCGTTTCAAACAAACCTGAACCTTTCATTTAAGACTTTGTAGCACTGTCCCCCAAAAATCTTTTTCTCTTCAATCTGATTCGAAAAGTCAAAGATCCATTCTTTTTTATCGTGGACATTATCAAGCAACACATATTTGAATTGCCAGATGTTTAGAGGTTTCATTAAAGCGTTTCAGGTTGTTTATCCTGCTAACAATGGATGGAAAGGTGCAACAAAATGTTGTGGACACTGTTTGTTTCCGAACAAATGATAAATATATGCAGATATGCAGAAAGCAGAAGATAATTTACTCTAGGAGATTGAATGGGACAACGTGACCTAGCATTTACCTCTCTTTCCAAGGGCAGCTGCCTCAGACTCCCCCTGGGTCCGGGTCCACAGTGTCTCGTACTTGTTGAAGACATCTTCACTAAGCAGTCAGAACATCATGTACCATTGTACTCTGATCCAACATCTGCTCTTACCTTCCCCAGTGCCAATGTGAAGCACCTGATGGTCTTTTGATGAATAGTTAAATAGACTTAGTATATAGACTGCCTAATTGTTTTTATCCAGTCTTTAGCATATCTTTGTAGCTTGTAGATCTACTTTTTAGCAGTAGTGATGTTATGTTGTACGTATTAAATTAAATTTCTCATGCACTGAATGTACAAAAGGGAGAAATATCACCTCAGCATAAAGGTAAGGCAGTATATACATGCATGAACAAATCTTCAGTGTGAATGTTCCATAAAACCAACTCGAACTGATGGTGTCGTCCAGAGAATTATGTTTCTTTAAACAGACCATCGGTGTTCAAAGAGCACGCCACAGCAGTCCAACCCAGATTTCAGGTCAGGTCAGCGACTATAGTCAGCTCTTCAGACGTCTCACCCACAGACACAGACGAGTAACTGAGAGAGGTGAAGCGTTTGAACCTTGTGTGAAAGATAAAGGAGGATCTTGCTCAGTTGCATCTTCACCACCCACAAAACAGAAGAAAATGTTCTCCTGCACTGCCAAAAGAGCGTTGGAGGAATTTAATGAAAGCGAGCTCAGGTTATACAAGTACACACGTAGGTGATGTATGTGGGTTGTGTGGCGCTTAAAAAAAAACAGGTACAGAGTTCAATTCACCATGTAGGCAGGCACTGTATTAACTTTTATATATATATCTCAGTGAAACAAGAATTGTACTAAACACAAGAGATTAACTTAAGATGTCAGAATCCAAGCATTTTGTATATTAAGTGTTTAATATATTTAATGCAAAACTATGGGACAATTTTACCTTTAATCAACATGACTTTCAATAGTGAACTTTGCTGAGCAGGTAACCGGTAACCGGAAAACCAGAGTTCATCTCCAAGATTAGGTGGGAACTTTGAAAATATCAAGAATCATAAACTGAGCTTGACATGTTCATTACACAGACGGCCCTTCCTGTTACCAAAGCCAGGAATCAAGAGGAATATGGAACGTTTGGCCATGTCTCCGTTCAGGGAGTAGGACTATACGTATGAAGCTTTGATCAAGTGATTGATCATCTTTGTTTTCTGTTCATTGAAACCATTGAACTGCTCAGACTCGGAGCCCAACAGAAATAGCAGGGACTGCAGAGGACGCTGTTGCTCATCAAAAAATGACATGGTGCTGCTCTAATCATTTCACCTGACATACCAGCATATTGTTCATGCTTGCAAGCAAACTCAGTTTTATATGTAACAATTATACATAGTTAAAACTAAAAAAGTAAAGGCACAAATCAAGATTGTTCCAGTGGAGAGGAGAAGCATGATGATTAATTATTGTCTATACGTATAATAACATAATAAATAAAGAATCACTAATCACTGAATTGTTCCATCCTTTTTGATGTCATTGCTTGTTTCCTGTTTTGTGTTTTGTAATATTAGTTGTCCTCAGTTCCAGTCAACCAGAGATTAACTGTAAATCAACACGCTCTTTTGTTCCACTCAGAAACAAAATTGTCTGTTAATATAATATAATATACCGATGGTCTCTACTGCAGCAGTGTATGTGTCCCTGGTTGAAGACTCCAGTAATGTTCAGCAAGAGCATGGACAGGTCGGTTAGTGATAGACAGGTTACGCCGACCAATCATTTCATTCAGACAGAATGAAACAACGGCTTAATTTACCTTATTTATTGATGACTATCAGGATGTGAAGAGGATACATCAAACAAGATAAAAAGTGTTTCAGAAACAAATGTAAACAGGTGCTTGGTAATTTGTAAAATCATTTTTCAAAGGCTTTCGTCAACGCATTGTTCTCTGACCTCTTCTTCCCCCCGTACTTAGGTCTTGTTAGTGCTCAGTAAATTAAACTAATTTGGCACCAGTTGGTTTTTAGTTGTAATGAAGAATGCACCAAACAACCAAGTGCCACTGATCGTCTCTCTTCAGAGAACAATCCCACAGTGTATTTGTACTCTTTTCCTTTTCCATGCTGCCTCTTTGAGCCATTATGTGTTCTGTGCTCAGTCAGTCACTCACCTGCCAGCATCCGGCCTCCTAATGACACTGATCCTGTCCTCTCTTTACAGCACCACTTTCATCATGGGGGGGGGGGGGGACTCCAATGATTTATAATTAGTAACCCAGGACTCCACAAATGATATGTTGTCAACAACAAACATGGCCACTGCTGACTTTTTCCAGCATGAAATCCCAGATTAAATTGCCTGATATCTTTAGATGTAGCTCTGACGTGAGGGCAGTCTCACTCCTGTGCGAAATACTCAATCTTGAAACAATCTTTTTTTAACACTGCTGAGATTTTGCACAGGGCTCAGCATTCAAACTATTTAGAGTTACATTTCGATTGTCGCTCACAAGCTGGTGGGTACATCCTGTCTAATATAGTCAGAATAATGTCCTTTGTCTGACACATTGGCTTGGTTTTATGACCTGAATAAACCAGACAAATGTTTGGCCAAGGTTTAAATCACTCATTTGAAAACTATGTTATTATTATCACACCATGTGCTACATGGTACCTGTTGGGTGTGTGACGACCCCTGTTCTAACAGAGCTACAGGTGGAGTGGGCGTCAGGGTTAACCGCGGCCAGGTGTGCTCTGCCCTTTAAAAGGCCTGGCGGATCCATCTCCCGGCTCTCTTTTCCTCTGGGACGAGGTGGGCTCCCCCAGACGCTTCCATCCTTTTCTGTTTTGTCTGGTGGAGACTTGGTTGTTGGTTGTAGTTTGTTTTGGTTAATAAATATTCTGTAAAACGCAACAGTTCACCCATGTCATCTTCTCCTTGTCACAGTCGCGAGCTGGGCTGTGACAAATGGGGGCTTGTCCGGATACGCTTTTCCTCAGCGTTTGTGAATGATCAGGTAATGTGTGAGTGTAGTCTGACATCACACACCAAGTCAGCTGTGCGCCTCGTGTTTTGTGAATGAGCGGCGTAGTTTGGTTGTGGGGGAGATGTTCCGGTAAGTGAACTGTTGTGGAATCTGTGTGTCTGCCTGTCACGCGGCGATAACTTGGGCAGTTTAACCCAATTTTGGATCGAACTCAAAAAGGTTCAAAGCGTGGTCTTAAATTCTAGCCAGATGCTAACACTTGGGAAATACATTAAAACATATAATGCAATTAAAATGCTCTAAGTATAATGTATATGAATCCAAATGAATTTATTAATTAGAAAAAGCCGTTTCAGGTTTTTCTACAGTAATATTTTACAGTAACTTCTTGTTCTGTCGTTTTACGAAATGTTTATCTGTATATCGCAAGGCATCATGGGTCCAAAATAATTACAGTAGCTGACAGCATTTTTCCACAATAACACATTGTAAAATGACAGCCTAGGTTTGAGGCGGTTTGAAAGAGGACCGCGGTTTGAAAGAGGACCTTGACATGAGAACACTCCCAACTAGATATATACTGAGATGTCAGAACTGGGGCAGGACATCAGCCAAGCTGTGTTGGCGGTATCACCCAGCCTACCAGAGGACAAACTACAGTCCCTCCTGAACAAGTTGGCAAGCATTGGAGTGGAATCCAAATCTGACCTGCAGTTCATCAAAGAGGAGGATCTCACTGCCAACATCACACCTATCCAGTGTCGGAGGCTTCTCAATGCTTGGCAGACCGAAGTTTGTTTATAATGCACTCAAAACAGAAAAGCTCATTTCATAAAATTAAAAGCTGTGTATTGTGATCCACTATAGACAAAATGTGTCACATTTATGTAGGATAATGAATGCACAACAGATTATTTTTACTGAAAGTTTTGGATTTAATTGTTTGTAGTAGGGATACCCTGCAGTTTTCCCCGCCGATCACTGATCATCTGTGGCCAGATTTATTTTGTTCTAGCAGGTATAACTTTTGCAAGCAGATGTACAGTAAGTTTGCAATTAATATAGTTTGAAGCTTTTGCAAATATAATGCTATAATCTTGTTACCCTCAACAGTTAAGCTATGGAAAATTGCAAATTTTTTAATGTATTTCTTCTCTAAGTTGTTAACAGCAGCTGATATCAAAAGAACACTGCCACTTCCTGACTCTCTGAGACTAATTGTTTTAGGTATTTTATACAGTTTTTTAAAAATCTGTTAAGTGTTGCACAGACCGAGACTATATAAATGAGAAGTTTTCTAGTAACATTAAACATGTGGATGTGTTGAATATGTGCAAAGCAACAGCAATGATGTTCAACCATACACCGCGAAATCCGGTGAATAGACCGCCTTGGTCTGCTGCCCTCTGCAGTTTTCCACATAAGACAAAAGTAAAGAGCCCATTTAGTAATACAGTAATTGTGATACTGTTATTTAATTTTAAGTAATTCATTACATTTCTTAACAAGTTACTCCCAACCTTGTCTTTGACCATCATTAAGTTATTTATAGATGGGGGTTTTCATCAGGATATTGAGACTCAGACAAGCTTTTAAGAAATCAGTTTGTGGTGAAAAACAGAGTGATGGGAATAGTAGGGATTCTTTGTCTTAAGGGTTAGGCTTACCAACCAACATCGTTGCATGGACATAACCCTGGGTATAGAGTCCTTCAATTGAAGATCTCATGACAAAGTGGGACAACTACCAAACAACACTTTAAGACACAACAAGTATGCCAAAAATATGTTTAGTAATCCACAACAGAATATATATTAACTGAATATTTCATGACTTTTCCTACCCATTTTATGGTCCCCTCAGGCCATTCCTTACTTTGGAACAATTTATTTTAATACTGAATGGCAGCATTACTACACACTAGAGCCTATAGGTGGTCTGCGCAGTGGTGTGGTATTTAAAAAGGCTCCAGTGTGTATCCAGGCTGTGCTTCACAAACAAAATAGATCCAATACATTTAGTGGTATAAGAGCACCGTGAAGCAGAGATTTATGGACTTTGAATGGAAGTCCTTTAAGCCGAGTATGTTGTCAGTTTTAATAATGTTTGACTATGTTGAAACTCTGGTCAATGTGAATTCCACTGGTGACGGTTGACCTGAAATATTCCAGTTAGTCATATTTTCTATTCTATCTATCTAAGGTTCTTATTTTAAGAGTTGTTCTGAAAAAAAGGACGCCATGTTGTTATAACGTTTTGAAACTTTATTGAGTGTCAATACACGTTATTATTGCTTGGTCTCATTAAAAAAAAATTTAATTAAAAAATTTAATTACGGTTTTCTGTCATTTATATACCACAAAACCGTTTAAGGGGATCCTGTAATTCCTTTTTACAGGAATTAACAGGAATTTTACAGTACTTTATTGGCAACTTTTTTTGCCAGGTATTTACTTTTAATTCTAAAGTCAATTCTTTACAGTTTGTAAATTAATACAAATAGCAAAAAAGTCACACACATCAGCAGCAGGATTAATATGCCTTTCATCCCGAGATGGTCCAGGATCCACCTGTGAAAAAGAACAGACAATGAATCTTAAAGACTTAACTCCCTTCAAAACATGCAGTTGTTACATTATGTTCAGATGATACAGATGAAATGTGCTGTATGTGTGAATGCAAATGTCCCCATGACAGCCTCCAGACTTTCTGTGATCAGCCCCCTAGTAAGTCCAGGGCAGCCGGAGATCCTCTGTAAGAGTCACCGCGAGCAGGTGGGGGTGTTGATGACGTTTCTAACATGTGTGCTCACATTGGCTCCCCCGGACTTTCTGGGGACTATATACTAAGGGGCTAGGCGGAGAAAGTCCAGAGAAGGAAACCCCCGAAAGTTCAGTGCATGAGTTAACAACATCATCATTTTATCAGCCCAGTTTTTATGCTGACAGAAAGGTGTAAACCATGAGGTGAATGAGAGCTTATCAAATGGCTTCTTGTCATTAAAAGCTGAATTAAATATTAAAAAAGGTAGAAGATATATCTATGTTTATCTGCAATGCACATTGGGGATAATGGCACTCTCCCAATGATGTCAATATGTCTTTTGTGTCTTTTAACATTGTTTGAGTTATGACTTAGGAGACTTCTTTTATTTATATATATATATATATATATATATATATATATATATATATATATAGAGTTCAGAAATTGCCTCATGTTCCTCCATCTCTCCCACGTCCCCTTGAGCAGACTTTAGGCTTTGTCCTGTTGAATGTTGTTGTGGATTTACTTCTGTGTTTTCCTTTGTTTTGAGCTTTTTCTATTCTCTTTTAACTTCCAACACTAGAATGAAGAATAAGTAGATTTGTTCTCAATACTCTTTCACACCTGCACCCTTTTGTTTATCCTCTGAATTAGCATTTTGACACCTGTGTCTCCAGGCCTGAGACAGCTGGCGGACGACCTGCTGACATGACTGGTTGGTAGCAAGGTTCCATTTTCTCTAAGACACAATGCAAGAGAGAGATTATTTCTGCTCACTCCATCTCCACACATCCTGACAGAAAAGGCAACAGTTGGAGCTATATTTTGTAGAACTTTAATTCTTGTCACTGAAACAAATTATTTCGTCCTCAAGGTGATTTCATTTGAATAAAGTACGGTACATATTATATCCTGTAATTTCTTGTCCCCACAACATAAGGAATTGCCCCCTACCCAAGTACAGGGATACAAACACATGGTGCAGGTACTCTAATGCATTGGCTTTTAAAAAATGTGTTTTACTGAAATATACATTAATGTCTCTCTGGTCAATGCAAGTGTTTTATCGATGTGAATCTCTCTGAGGTTTCTATGCTTTCTTTTCTCCTGATGAAGAGGATGTTGCACCTTGCCCTATGAGGCAAATTGTGATCGTTTATATTGGCTATAAAACATTTTTATTGTTTGATTGATAATAGGGTTTGAATCAGGTTAAGGTAAAGTTATTATCCCACAAGGGGGAATTTATGTGGTCATACACGTCACAGTTTAAAGACAGAGGCACAGGATACATGCACGAACAATCACACGCACATAAATAAAGAAATAACGAAGACTCTCTTTCACGTCATGGCAGACTTAATCAGAGAAAGGTAAAAAAACTGATGGAGGCTCTGGGTCGGGTTTGGGTCACAGATTTACGCATACGTTTGTGGCTTGGCACTAACAACAGGTCGGGTGGGTCAGGCAAAAATATGTAAACTTGGCCTGGTATTTTCGAAAACAAGGATGTTCATGAGGGTTTGACACAACTCTAAATATCCAGTAAGGAGACTCAATCAAACTCAGAGGTGAGTGAGTAATGAACATGTAGGGAAATCAGGACAATGTCATAAGCTCAGGTAAAAAAGCGAATTAACAAACAAAAACAACAACAAACTTAACATACAATATGCCACGTTAGAAATCATTTAGTGAAATAATTCTAGATATTTCTCTGATGTATTCAAATGACATTACCCTCAACATGTATCCTCAAATTCGATTTGCTGCCCTGGCATTTGGTTTTTGCACCCTCAATGTCTTGAATTGAAAACTAGGTCACATGGAATTAAACTTGAAATGATACATTTTATTCCCCACCTCTTCTTAATCCTTTATGTATGATTAGATTTATCCCCATGATGTAATTAAATAGGGTATTGATTGAGAAGTGTAAAGTTCATAGGCTTTAAACATTTTCAGTGATTGACACCGATCACTTTAGTCTCAATCAGAGCGTGGCTGCAGGAGGACAAGCTTTAGTTCCAAACAAAAACGTGTCTGTTCTCTACTCTTCCACTTCTCCACCCTACGACTTAATATAAAAGACAGACAGAAATATTATCCATTTTAAATTATCAGATTTTAGATGATGAAAACTAAGTTATAACTGAGTAATTCACTCTCCTTATCTTTCCCTTATCCTCCTCTGGTTTCTTCCTGTTTAACAAATGAACAGCCCAAACGTTTTGACATCCTCTGAATATTAATGAATACAAATGAAGTGCAAAAAAAGAGGCAAATGTAATCAGGCTGTGAATTATTAAATACTGTTAGCCGCAGTTCTTAGGTTTCTGTTCATCCTCGACAAATTCACACCGCGCAAATCAGGTGCTAATTTGGAGGGTGACAAATTTTCGATAGAAATGTTTACTTTATTCGTCCTGGAAATGTATCCAATTACACATTTACAGACACAACATTATTTCCCCTGCAAAAATATTAATATTAATAAAAGAGAATAAGATCACAATCTCCAATAATCAAAAAATGTGAACTGGCACATCCCTGCGTGGGCTTTATGGAACAAAACTAGTGTGACGTCTGGTTCGGCTCAGAATTGGGTTTGTCCTTCACACATTAACA
This sequence comes from Limanda limanda, assembly GCF_963576545.1. Lineage (NCBI taxonomy): Eukaryota > Metazoa > Chordata > Actinopteri > Pleuronectiformes > Pleuronectidae > Limanda > Limanda limanda. Next base: position 23,343,950 of record NC_083648.1, on the reverse strand, counting down.
ACACAGCAGGAAATTCTCCGTTCAGATACATTCACAATAACACAGAAACGTGTATAACGTATTAAATCTGATGTGAAAATCACATCAACACCAGCGTTGGTGTAATGTGTTTGTCAGTGTTTATTATGTGTATGCCACTGCTTTTTCTCGCTGGAGATATTTGATTTCTTTTTGTGTATTTTTTGCATCCGTCGCGTGTTAGAAGTGTCATCAACCCCCCGACTCGCTCATGGTGAATCCAGCAGCGATCCCCTGCTGGATTCGCCCATAGGATTCTGCTGGATGTCTATGGACATTATACTAGGAGGTCAGGAGGACACTATGAAGCGTCTCACTTGGACATTAGCGTTCACACATGCACCTCCTCAGAGAGAATACGGAGGAACTGCAGTGCATATCTGACAGCAGCTTAATAGTGGAATTACCATGTAACAGCCCGTCTATGTGTTGTTTCAGTCAGGCACAAAGGACAATGAGGGCGATGTGCGTTGCAGCTCCCACACAGCCAATGTCCATGGTGCCATATCTCTCTGTTGTCCGTCACATGATTTCTCAAATCTATAAACAATCACAATATTGATTTTAGTAAATCAACCTCAAATAAAGAAGAGATTGTTCAGATGATTCTGACTCTGAATAGAGGTATTTTCTCCATTTACCTGAGCTCCACCGCTGCTCCAGTCCTCTACCTACACCAGTTGAATTGGCAACAGATGACACACGATGTATATTTCGGCGGCTCCCAACCTGGGGATCAGGAGCACCAAAGGGGTCAGCAAGACAGATAAATCAAAAACATTATTGTGAATTAATCATTTTGAACTTTCAGGACTCACATTTTCATAATAATCAGGTTCCCAACTAGACACTGAATGTAGGTTATACATTATGTCATCATTCACCACAACTCCATTGGAGCCAGTAGGGTTGGTCTCACATTGTACCTACGCAGTAAAGTTGTACAAACAGTGATCAGTTAGAGTACACAAGTGTTTTATCACAGAGCCAATATTTCATGGTTAAATATTAAGTCTGCAAACGTAGACAGTTTATTTTTGAACGTCTTTTTGTTGCATTGATTTATGTCATGGACTTTTTTCTTGTGTGTTTTCTGGTATTGTGTTTTTTTAAACTTCTTCGCTTGTGTGTCTTTCTTACTTTATGTCATTGTCCTGTTTCCTGCTTGCCTGTATGATTGTCTGCACCTGTCCTGATATTGTGTCACCTAGGTTCAGTTATCCCTGCCTCCCTTGTATATATAGTATCCATGTTACGCTCTTGTCTGTTTAGTTTTGTCCAGTCCAGCTCCTGGGTCTCCTGTTCTGTATTTAGTGTTTGAAATTGAAACAATGTATTGTGAGTGACTCTGAAAGGGTTTTTTTTCAAAATCTTTAAAAAAAACAAAGGGAAAGTAGGGAATACAAGTTTTTTTTGCCTTTAAAAGGTGCACAAAGAAGGATTGATTCAACAAGATGGCCACAAAAGGAATAAAATGAAAGACAAAATTGCAAACATAAGATGAGGCAAGAGTGGCGAGAAACAAATGGTGAGTTAAGTTACAGCCACAGAGTTCTACCTGCTACCTGCTAGCTACTTGTTACCTGCTTGCTGCCTGCTACCTGCTACCGGTCTGCTACCGGTCTGCTACCGGCCTGCTACCTGCCTGCTACCTGCTTGCTACCTGCTACCGGCCTGCTACCTGCTTGCTACCTGCTACCTGCTATCTGCCTGCTACCTGCTACCTGCCTGCCGTGTTCTCTGTCTGCACTTTTGGGTCCGCTTAAAAATAAGATTGTAACAGAATTATTCACCAAAAGAGCCACAAAAAGAATAAAATGAAAGACAAAATAGCAAACATAAGATGAGGCAACAGAGTGGCGAGAAAAGTCATATGGACATTGTACTTACCGGAGAAGACAGCAACTCGTCTTCAATGGATTGCGCCTGATAAGCAAACGACAGGAAAATCAAATGTTGTATTTGACTGCCTTCATTAACTCTAGCACGACTAGAAAAGCCAGTTCCTTTGTTAAAGAGTTCTAAAGAAACTATCTCTCACGGTTTATTTTTTGCGATACGTGCTCGTCTGTTTACAACAAATCGAACTGCTATAATGGTATCAGCAAGATAAGGTTAGAAGAAATATTGCATAGAACATATTCATATATGACATCTTACCATTTTTAGTTCACGGTTTGAGCTTTGTGATTATCCCAAGAATACAGGCTCTTCAATCGGTCTTTTGTCGTGCGTAGCTATAATTCTATGGCGTGGTGTCCTTGCTAACTGATGACATCATCATAATGCGTCTCCTGTGCATGGTACGTCCCACACATCAGTACACACACATAAAATAAGCACACACACCGACCCAGCGTGCACGTCATCACGCAACGCCAGGAAGAAGACCCAGTGACGCCAGGAGGGCGGGACTGCCCTGTGCGCCGACCAAGGAGGCACTGCTCCGCGTGTATGCAGCAGCTTCCATCTAGTTTTGACCAATCCAAGAACCTCTGTCACGCCCAGTATCGATATAAAAGCTATGTGCGTACTTTGTCTCAGCGCCATTTTTTCTGAGCAGGACTGATGGCCCATGCATGGACCCATGCATGCTCATTTGCTAGACACCACAGTTTCCTGACCTGTGACCTCTGAATAAACTTGCTTAATTTTAACTTGAGAACGACGACTCCTGCCTTTGATTTCCACCCGCAACACTTGCTAAGATGTCATGTTCAGGCATGTTTGCGCCTATCTCAGGCATTAGTTCTCAACAGCTGTTGATAGTCTGGCAAAATAAAGTGTATAGGCAAGACACTTACATCAATTCCTCAGTACTAAGTCTCCAAAATAAAAAATGTATATAATAAAATGACAAGTGTGATAACTTAGAATCCATTCATACCTGGGATGTGGAGCTGAAACATTTGTAAATTTGTTCAGGTTATGCCAGATGCTGTTGAATCTTCTTTTTAAGGGAATCCGCGGAAACCAAAAAGATCTCAACGATTCCTCCATTAGTGTAAGATACTTTTCAGCTTTCAACAGTCATTTTGCTATCTCAGTATCCCATCGGTTTTTGTTGCCATATCTTTCATTACTGTTGTAGCCGTTTCTTGCTCATCTTCGTGTCTTTACATTGTCCACTTCTTTGTGTCAGTCAGTCCTTAGAAAGTCTTAAAAATCACGATTCATGATGATTTTGGGTAGTTTACAGCTCGGTATCCAGGCAAGTGATCCATCTGAAGGATCTGTAGAAGCCACATTCTGTTTGGTCCAATGTCTGTCATTAAAGAAGAAAACAAATTATATTACAAGAAAAAAATTGAGTTCACAGACTGTGTTTGCTTAAAACTGCATTGTGGATTTATTAACTTCACATTAATGCAACCTAGTCCTGTTTGCAATGAATGTGAGAAACTTAAATTTCCTTAAAGTCTATTCACTGACTCTTCCTCTGTGCCAGTTTTATCAGACAACACACTAACACATCCCAACTTCTATTGTATATGAGCGGGTCCTCCATGTTGTGGGTTGAGCTGGTTGAAGATTCTAAATTCAGGTCCCATCCACTTCACAAAGCATCAAAAGACAGACAATAGCCAATTTCCAAACTAAAAAAATTGCTGTAGAATAATCATAATTCAAGTATACAGAGTATAGATGAGGCGAGTAACCCATGCATACAAACTTAACAAATACACATTACCTTCACAACTGCCTAGAGAAGGATTCCTTTTCGGTTTGAGGGTTCAAATCAGATTGTCAGTATGAATGCAAATACCTTGCTTTGACTGTTGGGGTTGGGCACCGGCTTGAACTGGTTTATCCCGCAGAGCAGGTAATAAAGAAAGAAAAGTTGGCATAGTTTGTGTAGCGAAGCGGTGACTCTGCGTAGTTATGGTTGCCACAACGCCACCTGAGGAGTTTCACCTCAGGAATATTACTAGGTGTAGTGTGTGCAACAGCACTGGTTCGTTTGAATCACTGGGGCAAGAGACGTGTTTAAATCAATAAGGAACTACTTTAATAAACAAATGCATATAATCAAGACACAATAAACACACAAAACAAACCAAACACTTGAGCTAAAATATGTAGTTATTGGACAGGGCTGTGACTGCGGAGACGAAAACCAAACAAAAGGGGGAAAGGGATTAATAAAACAAACCACCTGTGACACAGCACACCAAACAAAACGGGCCGTGAAGAAACTCCCTCCACCAGGAATTGGGTTGCCGCCTCCGGGCCACAGCACCTGACCACAACAAAAGGATGATTAAAACAAGTCAAGGTTTAAAACAAGGTAAACAAAATAACACATACAAACCTATCAAAAACACAATATAACTGGTCTAAAAGATAACTATAAGATATGGGCGTCGCCCTGGACGTGTTTCTCTCCACGCGCCGTGAAGGTGCAGCGTAGAGTATAGTGTCTGCCTCAATCCTGGTCCTTGTATCAGCTACTCAGATGTTTGCACTGCAGCTGAGTTCATGAGATATTCTTGTGATATTAAAAACAATATAAAACCAGAGTTTCAGAAGAGAGGCCCCAAACTCCGGGGGTGCCAGAACAGCAGGTTCAACGTCCTGAGGCAGGGCCTCACCCTATCAAGCAAACCATTTCAGTGATGGATATTAACAACTACACAATTCAGGACTTATGGGACCATACAGTTACCATGTACATTCTGCTCCACCACCCATACAAATACACTTTCTACACATATATTCATATTATTTAATTTAATATTCCCCCCGCTTCAAACTGTTGCTTCATTTTGGCTATGTTATGTTATATGTTAGAGGTTATATGGTATGTTATTTTTATTTTGTAAAGCCCTTGCCTGCCAGGTCACAAGATCACATGTCCCACTTACTACGTACTTACTACATATATATTCATTTTTATTTTTTTTTTAATTTAATATTCCCCACTCCTTCACCCGGTAAACTGCTGCTTTTGTACTAAGGTACTTACCTCACATATATTCATATTATTCAATTTAATATACCCCACTCTTTCACCCTGTAAACTGCTGCTTCATTTTAATATGTTATACGTTATGTCAATATTTTAAATTTTTGTAAAGCCCGTCTACTGTGTAGATGCTGCCTGCATAGATGCTGCCTGCCATGTCCCAAGAATACGCATCACCGTGTCAGGCCAAGGCGGCGTCTCCGTGGCCCGGAGGGGGGGGATCTCCTCAGCGTTAACCGAGTTTGGTAGTTTAACTGTAAGATTGAATAATGTGTCAGCTACAGCACGGTAAACGCGAGGAAGGCAGACAACGTTACTGACCCCGCTGGCTTGCTACCGTTCTCGTCTCTCCCGGCGGAGCGATTCCGTGCCGTACGTCAGTTTGGAATAACTGCAGTGGATAAGATGTCCAAGCTGATGTGCACACCCGACCACGCTACCCTGCTCTCCAACCAAAGTCCAGAAACGAGGCAAAGGGCTAGGGAGAGGGCAATAAGAGTCTGCTGTTTCCTTAAATAGTGGTGCTAGCGCCCCACTTGGCGGGGAGGGCCCACGCAGGTATAGCGCTCCAAGTGGCAGGGCGGCCGCTGTTGTTTTAGAAATTGGCTGATAAAGAAATAATTTTCATCAATTTTTTCCTAATTCAAGTCGAGGGTTAGGGTTAGGGTTACATCATTTGTGTGCTGAGAGAAACCGACAGGTTTGTGTTTCACGCCTCAAGACCTGGTGTAAAGACAATAAGTCTTTCCAGCCTCTGGGTTCTAATTTTTTTCTGGCCACACTTGCACTATTGCAGCCTGACTAGGTGAGGTGAATGCAGAGACATCAGCATAGTGATGCCTAACCACAGCGGACACCTTTTTATACTGAGATTTTAAGATTTCTACAAAATCGTTAAAATTAAACCTGGTTATCATCTTCAGCACTGAATTGGAGTGTATGTCTGGGAGGGGACTCTGACCCCCAACATCCAAGTCATCACCTTGAGTGAGGCTGATCACATTCAGACAGGAAAGCCACAAAATACCAGGATCTGGTCGAACAGTGCAGGGACAGAGGGTGGTAGGGCTGGCTATTCTCAGTTGTAGTTGGCAGCAGAGGTTTTCCAGGTTTCACATTCTGTGTTGACGACGGTCACAGTTCTGCGAGTAGCAGGAGAGAAAAGAGCACAGCACCATAAAGAGCCTCTTGTCGGGTCTGGAATAGTTGGGAGGAGTTAAGCTGTGACAAAAGTTGTCTTCTGACCTGACTCGTAGGCATAGGGCAATATTAGGGCTACATTTACAGTAATGTTGGAAAAATACGTAGCTCTTAAAATGGATAATGCTCCACTGTGATCTGAAGATAGTTTCTAAATGTGTCTGCTGAGCAGGTAATGTGCAAAGGTTTAAGCAGAGCTTTTCCATCAATGTCATCTGCATTCAAGTAGTAGACTGCAGGACCAAAACAAGAGCTGAAAGATGCTAACATGCTCAATAGAGCGGAGGGTAACAGATTAGAGTGGTTTTAAAGCTGAACTAATACGGTTTTCTTACCAATTGTAGATCAAAGTGATATGTCATGTGAGAGTCAGCATATCTCGGATTTTCCAACCTGTTTCCCTCTCTCCGGTCTGGAAACTTCCATGCACAACATGCAGACCACAACTTCCCAGGTTGATGAGCTTTGGTGCATCTGGGTCCTCTTTGCTCTTGTCCTCTTGGAATATTCTTAAGAACTTCCAATTCACTGTAAGTCCGTCCATCGATATTTGCAGGAGCTTCTTGGGGTCCAGAGGTGACAGGGATCTGTTGATACCCTCCAAGAGCTTCTCTGCCTGAGTGTGTCCTAGGAACTGTGAAGTTAAGTAACGCACAGCTACTTTCCCTTCGCGTTCACTCCAGTAGCGCAGAATGATATCCATCTGTTCTGTTTGTGTCACTTTGTTAAGGCATTCTTCAAAAGACACTACATGACACTTTGCTTTTCTTACGTCTTCGATCAGCTGCTCTTTAAAATGAGGATACAAGCCAAAACATAACGTAAGCCGATTTGTTGTGCCACATGTAAATTGTTTGACAATTTCGCTGTTTGGGAACATCTGAGCAAATGTCTTTGAAATGTCAGAGTTGGAGTTGAACGAGAAGTGTGACCTGACCATCTTCATGACCTAGGGAATCTCAAATTGGATCAATAACAACACCTTTGAACAGTAGAACTTGTTTTTTATCTTCAAGTCTTGGCTTGGAACACATAACTTTGTTCTCTCAAATATTAACTCTTTTGACATGCAAGTGACAATTAAAACATAATAAAGCAAAAGCTCTCCACAACATGCACAACAAACGCTCAGGAGAAATAACCAGGTTAACAGGTTTCTGCTTCAAATACAGCTTGGCTTGAAAAAAACGTTTTCCCCTGAGCTCCAGAGCCTTTTTCCGTAGGCTGTTCACTACTGGTACTGGGCACCTGACTGTCACTTTCGTTATCCTGGCTTGTTTGGCCGCTTCTTCCCTCTCCTGTTTTTGTAGTCAAGAAATCTGTCATTCTTCTTTCATTATTTAGCTGTCCAGCTACCTTGTAGTGGGTTTGTCCTTTTGCATGGCTCTTGAGGGAAGCGACCCCCATATTGCTGATGTCAAATGACTTGCGGCAAAACTTGCAATAAGCCTTGTGGACATCTCCTGGTACCTCTCCAATCCAGTCCTTGTATTGGGAGTCGTCTTTCCAATAGGACTTGAATCTGCAGCGTGTCATTGTCCCTCACTCCTGTAATGCATCACACATTTTAGATTATGAGCATGCCTACTATGAGTAAATTACTCACACTCTTTCCGTTGAACAGAAGTTGCACAACTATACTTTTTTGTGTATATTTATTTCTTGTACATTCAGACATTCAGACACAAACAGAAATAACTAAAAATAATAAATATGAGACCCCTAAGTGGGTTTTTTGGAAGATATCAGGGAGGTAGATCTAGTCTTATGTTTGGAATTAAAAAGTGATCTTGGGCTCGAAAAGGTTGGTGACCACTGCTCTAATATCTTGGACTAGCTGCATTAATCAATGTTTTTAGGTACTCCCAGGATCTAAATACTTTCATACGAGGCGACAGCCTACAAAGCTCCCACTGCCCCCCTCCTTACACATTCAGCTCACAAGGTCCATAACCAGTACCCAGTATCTTGTCCATTTTGTATCTCTTCCTGTGAGAAAACATCTTGAATTGTTACTGCCAGATGTTTGACTCTAGCCAATCTGCCATTTGGTGCTGGACAGGTAGTGTACAGTGAATTTTAAACCTTAAGATTGAGGATGTTAAACCCGAAGCTACATTTAAGATGAATACTTATGTATAAAAAAACACAAGTGAGAGTCATAAAATGCATAAATATCCCTCAGTATCTTAGTTATATATGTGTATTCTTTTAGTCAGATCTCATAATGTGAGATTACTGAACAGAGCCATAGGTCCAATCCCATTTTACCCCTATAATTACTGTAATATCTTTGTTTAATATCATTTCAATGTCTTATGGTCACTTTTTTCAAAACAACCTTATATAGATCGTCAAAAGTTGTTCTAACTCTGTCCATAAGACCTGACATGTTTGTGCAACAGGAATTTAAGAGTTTGTTTGATCATACAGAAGTCATACTGAAGCATAACACTCACATAACATTAAGTTAAATATACTGTATAACACTTTATGATAATATGTTCAGGCCTTGCATTACACTCTAATTTAAGTTCAAGTCTCTATATTTATAAATGAATCATAACCAGCATACATCAACGTCCTCCGGGTTCTGGCCGTTTCACTCCAGCCACCCTGTCTCTCAGTCAGCTGCACTCAAAGCTCCACCTACTTTAACAAAATCTTTTCTCAACTCCACTCCCTATTCTGATAGCTCCCACATGAGCACGTTTCTTCCTTCTCTCACACACACCATCGGTCATGCAGGTGTAGAGTGACCTGTCAATCATTTTGAGCTGATCGGGGACATGACTAAACTATCAACTCTGAATGGCTAAAGCTCTCTCTACTAACTGAACCTGCTAATCACGTTAAGCTGGAGGCGGGACATGATCAAACTATCACCTCTGAGTGGCTGATCTCACTCTACTGATCAAAGCGTGATCCTTGATGTACATTTGAAGTCTTCGTTGTAACTGGGTTACATAAGCAATGCAGCAATGTCCTGTTGTTGCGAGATCAGAGAGGTAATTTAACACAACATTATTTAACATTTTAAGATGACCTTAGTTTCTGTGTGGTGTATCCTAGGGTGTATGTACCCACAGGAATACTCACTTTTTCTCTCACTGACATTAAAATATAAAAGTAGATTGAATCGTCAACTCTTTGTGTTACCACCATGTTCTTCGCCCTGTCACTGTACGTTGTCCAGGCTGACTGTTATTCTGTTAATGCTGTCACTTGGAGGATGGGTCATGCGCACTGGGAAAAAAACAGTGCAGCACTGTTTCATTATTCAGAATGTATGAAGATGTCATAACAGTTATTGTTTAATGATTTCAGTTTTGTGTCCTTACCCACTCGTCTTGGTCATGGGTAAAATCAGAAACACAGACACTAGTTTTGTGTTTCAATATATATTTGGATTCCGATTAATTTCCTTCATCACACAACTAACCTTGCAGATTTAAAGCAACACTATTTCTCTTTTACTGAGTAACAGCACCCTCTGCAGCCACAAGTGCTGTTTAATTCTGTTTATATGTGCTGTGAATATTTAAGGAGGAAAGCCAAAATACATCATTTGGCATCTGGTTGGTGTCTTTTATTAATCTTTAACTTATTTATTCCATTATGAGTGCAGTACAGACTCGGATCGATTCCACTTTTTGCCAGTTTTACTAATAATATATTGGCATATAACTTCTTGTCTTTGATGCTGCTGAAAGCATTTAAGGTCATCGCCTCATGGTAGGTTAATGATCTCACATTTGAGCCATTAAGTGATGATCGTCAATGATGCACAAACCACTTTGTATAAATCAAATAGAAGTAGACGTGGAAGATTGACAGAAAATATTCAAAGGTTTCTGTCATTATAGAAATACAGTGTCTTTTTAGCAATGACAAATAAACCATCAAGGCCTCTTCATTTTCATTGAGAGGGCTGACCACATCAATTCCTCTGACTTACAACAGCAAACGTTTTGACACTGAATAGATATTGATTATACAGCAAGACTGGACTCCCGGATAATAATAATGCACTTAAATGAGAACTCAAGAATGAACTCATCAAATTCATCTAGCCCTGTCTGAAGCTGTCCTTGATATCATTTTAAAATTATCTGGAAAGTTGGACCTGTCGAACTCTGGACGTGGTCAACGCTGCAATGCTTTAGTTTTGTTAATGATTTATAAGGCGTGTATGTTTCTTTAAAAACAGCTGTGAGTATAAATATGTATATAAAAATCCTTGATAACACCAACTATGTAGAACACCATATGGAATATTGTGAGTTTGTGAAAGTTGTATGAAATATTTATAAAATACAACAACATTAGGCGATATGTTATGAGGAATTCTCAGGTAATGGAATTTCAAATGAAGTTTTTCTACTTTGACCTTCAAATAATATGCATTAATCACACAAAAAAGGTTTCATGTATAATATAAGAATATATAATAGAAATATGAGTTCCATGTTGTCAGACAAACAAACTACTGCTTCTTTGAATGGGATGCTTTCTATAAACCCTCATTAAAAAATATTTATATATAGGACCACCTAAAATGAATTAATGGACTGGACCTGTAATTTGACAATAAAAAATTGTGTAAAAAGCAATCAATAATCAAGCCATGTAATAAATTGGCAGTGATAATAGTAACGGAAGCTAAAAGTCCACAGGTAATGGCTAAGCTAGCGGCCATAGTCACACAATGGTGTGTCTGAGGGTCCATGAATGCACCTCGTAGGAAGATATCAGACACTAAGGCTTAAAACATGGTGTAAATGACCTTGTTTAGAGTCAAATATGAATGTCGGGGCTTATGGATACTTTTTCTGTTGTTTTATTACGTCTGAAACAGGACAAACCATCGACTTAATTTGTATGGGATTCTGCTGCAACAAAGTTTCCCCCCCGAGGCTTCAGTAGTGTTTTGTGGACTCTTACACTTCACCCATCCCTCCATTGGCCAAGTGGTGAGTAGATAAGGAGTGTATTTAAATTTTTCTGTGAACTATCCTTTTAAACATTGTCTTTAAAAACTGCATCAACTCTACTCTTCTTTTATCCGGGGCTCCCTTCCTTCCCCTTCATCGGAGACTCACAGTAATGTGTACAGAACAGAATGATCCAGTTGGATTGCTGGATCAGAAGGTCAGATGGGAAGGACGGTACAAGGGAAGATCTCTGGGAATTTGAACGACTATTGGGGATTTGCTCCATTGTAAATATTCTAATGTTTTTCCCTTAGCTAAATGTTGATGCAGACTCTTACACAGATGGACAAGGCTCTGTAAACAAAAACTTAAACTGGGAAAGCAAAACACACAAACATGCACACACTTGTTCTGGTTAATGCGCAGGCCCTTTTCATTGTTGTTTTAACGCAAGCATGCGAGGCACCTGTCTGTCAGGTCTGCTATCTCTCCCTGCGGTACTTTGGAGGACATGTGCAAAGAGTGATGGAGAGCTGAAATAAACAGGGCAGATACAGACTGAGGAGAGGAGCTTGTTTGGGTAAATTAGTCATGATGTCTTTGATGCTTTGACAGGGAAACAACGGCACAAAGTTCCCCAACCGTGGAGAGGAGATTAACTTGTTTATGAGTGCAGATTTGAGTCTTGAGGAGATTCGTACAAGCCTGGTGGGATTATAGGTTTTGATACATAAGCAGGTAGCAAACAATCATTTCACTGCGGCGCTTACCCTACCAAAGGCTTATCGTTGTCATTTTTCCCTTGAAAAATACCCAGTATGACAATCACTAGAAGGTGTCCTTTTGAGGAGCAGAAAGGTCTAACTGATTTTCGCCTGCATTTTAAGTGTCTATGCCAAGTAATAAATACTCAATTCAGTCAATTCAATACATTTTAGATGCTAATTAATAAGAAAAACAAGGCTTCAAGTCCACAGACAAATGTCTGTCATTTTTTTCTGTCTGTATGTTTATCTAACAAACTGTTATCAACTTCACACTTGGCATGTTTATTCTTAATGGACCAGGGAAGTGCAGTGCCAAATTTGGTGCCATTTTGTCACATTCAAAATCAATAAAATGTGAATAAAGTGGCAACTCTGCAGCATGTCAATGGGGACAGACCTAATAGGCAGTCTAAAAACCAAGATAAACACATCATCGTATAGGTCCTTGAATGAACTACAGCAGTGGTCTGCAACTGGGTCAAATTCGCCACCAAATTATTTTGATTATTTGATCATTTTTATTTCTGACTGTCACAGACACAGACAGACTGACCCGTGACTTCTGATCTCCATCGGGGCAATGACATACACATAATAAATGTCTACAAAGTAGAAGCACTCGAAATGAATTACAGAATTTTTATTTTGAAAAGTTGTTGACTTGGGTCTCAAGATTGTGTCACTTGCTTAAAACACCTCTGAAATAGCGTACATACAATTTATGAAAAAATCACATCAGTTCAGTTAATCAATCAAACTTACATACAAACCACATGTGAACAGCAAGCATATTCGATTTCATTTTTATGTGAACATTGTGCTATAACATCTGTAGAGCAGTTAACCAGATATGATAAATCTAACTTGTCTCAGACTGTTTATAAAAGGCTCTAAACACAACTTTCAGATCACAAACAATAAAAAAAAAAGTGACAGTTTATTTTAGAACAGATAAAAAGGTAAGACTCAAAAATGAGGACGACGAAATAATTTGAAGTAGGTCCCAAGCATTAAAATAGGCCAATAAAACATTTACAGCCATTTAAAAACAGGCAGGATTGGAATTGGGACTGCAGTATATAGAAAGTCTGGGGATATCAGGTGTTGCTTCTGATCCTGATTTCATGATGATCCATCCAATGGTCAGTGAAAGATTTCACTCAAAAACGAAAATGCCAACCTGATGGTAGAGCTAGATCAACATTCAGGGGATCACTAAGACATTTATAGAAACACGAATGTCAGACCAAAATGTCATGTTAATCCACCTGATAGTAGGCAGACACACAATTAGCATCCGTAGAGCCACACTGCTAGAATGGTGTTGATAAACTCCATAATTGAAAGCCTTTTACCGACTGCTACACACCTTTTATACTGCTGTGTAGACAACTGACAACAACTACAAATATTAACGTGTGATATTAAAAAAAAGAAATATTTTCAATCATTGCGGTTAATTAAAAATTAAAACATTTAAAGTGCAGGTAAGATACAAGTAAACCCACAGATTTTACGCATCAGTCTGTTTGCAGATGTTGGGGAGTTGTGCTACATATATGAATTTTAATAAGCTGTATAATGTTTTATGTTGCTCCAGATGGAGCTTCTTAGAATGATTTATATGTTAATTTAAATCAATGTATGTCCAGGTTGGGGACTTAAATAAATTAAAAGAAAATATCTCACCAAAACCTCTGTAGCCTGCTCCTTATCTCCACTTTAGGCTAGCAGATCAAGGCTACTTTAGCTGTTACTCCAATATTTCACATTTTTGGTATTGGTACCCCTAAGATGATATTTCAGTGGTTTAAAGTCGAAAGAACTGCTGCAATATGTATTTACATGTCCTCTCTACTGCCTCTCTCTGGCACTGAAGACAGAACAGGCTGTTTGTGTTTCTTGCAGTGTTGCTTGTTGTGGTTAGCCTGTAGAAGCTAAAAAACAGCTAGCTTGGCAACATGTCTGCTTGGTGTCGCGTTGGATGTGGAGTGGGGGTGGTGGGTTCGGAGGCTGGACTGGTACCGACTGGGTGGGGCTGAGAGATGAGTGCGATCCCGTATGACTCATACAGAGGAGGAAGTACGAAACAAGACGTTTTTAATAACATTTGTCTTATAAACCAGTTCGCGGAATGAGTGGTTTCATACTTTCAGGGAACCTACTGACCTTCAAGTAATTACGGATAGTAAAAGCCCAGAAATTGTATTTAACACAATTTGGGCCCCTTAAGGAAATAATGACATCAACTTATATTTAAGTAAATGTTGCAAATCATGTAAATATAACCTACATTTACACACACAAACCAATGATTCCTTTCACCAAAATACTGCTTTCAAGTTGGCTTTACTGACATTCATGTTTAATTTGATAAACCCCATTTGAGAACTGGACTTAGTGGAAACAGCTGGTAGAACAATTTTTTTCAAGTGAACCATTTCTTTTAGAGCTTAGGGGTAGTTCGGTTGTCACATATGTCATCACATATACATACTGTTTGTAGTGATTGAAATGGTTTACAGGTGACAGTTAAATGTCAATTTGGTTCACCACATCTATCCAGAATAACCAGGACAGGAGGCTGAGATTTCAGAAATATACAATTTATTTAATAGCTGCAAATTATTTAAAAGACATTGACATGTGCAAAGGTCTGGAAGGACTGGCCTGGACTTGATATAAATAACAGATTAAAAAGGAGAGAAATCAAAGGCTCCAGACCCAATTATAAAACGCTAAACATCATGCATTAAAACAAACACAGCAAACTTTAAAAAACAATGCAAGCGATATAATCAAACAAAAGGACAAAAGAGGGTTTGTAATTGTTGGAGCCAATAACTCACTATTATTCAAGTCCTTACACCCGGAATGCACAGTCCCAGTCAACCATAAATATTGCACATTGCCATAAAACAAAATAGATAGATAGATGGATCCTTTATTAATCCCGAGGGAATTTCAGATCATCAAGTAGCTTATACAGTTAACACTTAAACACCTCACTGACATACATACATAAATCACATACGGAGAATATATATACAGATACAGGAATGGAATGCAATGATGTGATAGTGTCAGTGTCCAGTAGGGAAGTGTTCTTGTGCTGCTGGAGTGGAAAGTACAATAATATATATATATATATATATATATATATATTATTGTACTTATATTATATTATAAGTACAATAATATATATATATATATATTATTGTACTTTCCACTCCAGCAGCATATATATATATATATATATATAAAAAAAAAAAATATATATATATATACATATATAAATATATAAGAATATGTAGTGGTAAAGTCCGTGCATGGGGCTAGTATAGCCAGTAAAGGGATGGACAGTTGGTTGGTATATAATAATGAGAAGAGTAGAGAAGGGGATGGCAGGGTTAGGTAGACTCATGCTGGCAACAACAACTGATAAAACATGCGCAGGAGTTTGTTGCAGATTTTGAAGGACCTCAACCTCCTCAGGAAGTAGAGCCGGCTCTGACCCTTTCTGTAGATTGCATCCACGTTGGCTGACCAGTCCAGTTTATTGTCCATATGTACTCCTAAGTATTTGAAGGTGTTGACCACCTCCACACTGACCCCCTCGATGGAGACTGGAAGCCGAGGAGGCTGAGACCTCCTGAAGTCCACCACCATCTCCTTGGTCTTAGTGGTGTTCAGCTGCAGGTGGTTGTGCCTACACCACTCCACAAAGTTGTCCACCTGGGTTCTGTACTCCCCCTCCTGGCCATCCCTGATACATCCCACAATAGCAGAGTCATCAGAGAACTTCTGGATGTGCCAAGACTCCGAGTTGTAGGTGAAGTCCGATGTGTACAGGGTGAACAGGACTGGTGAGAGCACAGTCCCCTGTGGAGCCCCGGTGCTGCACAGCACAGTCTCAGAGACACAGTCTTTCAGCCTGACGAACTGTGGTCTCTCTGTCAGGTAGTCAGTAATCCAGGACACAAGGTGGACGTTCACACCCATCTGCAGGAGCTTGTCACTCAGTCGGAGGGGCTGGATGGTGTTAAAGGCACTGGAGAAATCAAAAAACATGATTCTCACAGCACATTTCCCCTTGTCCAGATAAGCGTGTGCCCTGTGCATAAGGTAGAAGATGGCATCTTCCACACCCACCTTCTCCTGGTAGGCAAACTGCAGCGGGTCGAGTGCATGGCGTACCTGGGGTCTGAGGATGTGGAGTAGCAGTCGTTCCATGGTCTTTGAGATGTGCGATGTTAAGGCGACTGGCCTGAAGTCATTCATCACACTGGGGTGTGGCTTTTTTGGAACAGGGATGAGGCAGGATGTTTTCCACAGTGCAGGGACGTTCCCCAGTTGGAGGCTCAGGTTGAAGAGATGCGGCAGAGGCTCCCCCAGTTCCACCGCACATGCCTTGAGAAGTCTAGGACACACTCCATCAGGGCCGGCTGCTTTCCTAGGGCGCAGTCTCCTCAGCTCACCTGTGACCTGCTCCGCCGTGATGGTATGGGGGAGGGGGGGCTCTGTGAGGTCACCTGGGAGAGGGGTGCAGCTGTGGATAATAGCAGAGGGCTGGAAGCCTGAGGGAGAGGGGCCACACTGACTGTGGTCCGAGCAGGGGGGAAGGGTGGATCTCTGGGATGTGAGGGTGAGGGGGTTGTGGCATGCAGTGAGCAGGTAACAGCAGCAGATGGGGCTGGCGGGGGGATGATGGGGGGGATGCAGGACTAGGTGTTAAACAGTCATTACCCCCTGGAGCAGGGTTGTCAAACCTATTGTAGAAGTGGTTAAACTGGTTTGCTCACCACATCCCCTTGTGGGATGTGCCGCTGCTCTTCTTGCAGCCTGTGATGGTTTTCATGCCATCCCACACCTCTCTCATGTTGTTCTCCTGCAGCTTCTGCTCCACCTTCCTTCTGTATGAGTCCTTTGCCTCTTTCAGCATGGTCTTCAGCTCTCCCTATACACGCTGCCGCTCAACCTGGTCCCCCTCTTTGAATGCCCTTTTTTTCTTGTTGAGGAGAATATAATAAAACAAAACAAAGAAACCAATAATCAAACCAAATAACCAGAAAGAAACTAAAATTAAACAAGGCCAAATAATCTAAATGAAATATAAAGTTGTGAAAAAACAGTGATTGTAACTATTCTGCTGAAGCAGCCCTATAAAACAAACATGTTGTAGTTAGGTCAAACAATTTAAACAAGTTTATCAAAATGTTTAAAAACAGTTACAAACATAAAACACATTATATCGTACCTTTAATTCATTAAAATAAAGCAGGGACCGCGTGTTTCCACGTCGTCGCCGACACCGTCACACACACCCGCACACAGACACGGCTGCACGCTGAGCTTGCCACAAACAATTCGCATCTCACGCTGCAGTTACTCACACACCCACACTCAGGACTGGCAGTGGTGAGAGAGCAAGAGAGGGAGCGCGCTACGGCGTCCCTAAATAGACTCTGCCTTCCCGTCAGGTAAATTGACACGTCACCAAGAATTAACCCCGTTACATGTATATATATATTATTACAGATAGAGGCACAATAATATATGTTAAAATCACAAGGTTTGTTAGTTAGCAGGATTACTTAAACTACTGGGTAGATTTCCCTAAAACTTGATGAAAGGGTGAACTACTGGTGAGACAAGAAGACATTTTATTTTGGTGCTGGTCCAGATCAGGTGGGAGGCCGAGAACTTTTTTCAGTTTTTCAATATTTTTGTTGACATCTCAGAGGATTCCCATGTTTTGGAGACTGATAATTATGATTGTGAATGAAATCCAAATAAAATTGTGGGGGTACGCATTCTACCGAGGGCTCAGTTTAGTGTTTCTGGATCTATGACTATGCAGATTAGCCCAGTCTATATCCAGCATCAAACATGAAACCTCGTGCTTGGTATCTTCAACGCTAACTGCTGTAGATTGCACAACTGGAAGTGTTGATATAGAGCTAATTTTGGAGTATTAGTAATATCTTGTGATTGAACCACATCATACATTTAAAAAAAAAAAGTAAATATAAGGTTACATAGGTGATGTTTTATGCTGGCGGTATAGTATAGTGAAGCATAGCTTTCCTGGCAAAATTCCACAGAGATAAGATAATGGAACTGCAGGTACAAAAAATCATGAGATCACATTTTCCCCAATTGTGATTTTAGATGTGAACATTATCTGAAGCCCCTGACTAGTAAATGTGTGATTTTTGAGGATTGCACTAGATGCTAGATGATTGGCTTTAACTGAATTAATAAAATAGTGTACAGTTGTTCCAAAGAAACTTCTGAGATCTGACATTTGATACATTGCTAATACAAGCATTAATTATAACTGCCATCAAGAAAACACACTGGAAACAGAAACTATAAAATAAAACAGGAAACAGAACACGGAGTGGGAAAACCAGAGACACAGAAGCACTTACAAACATAAGCAACATAAGAATATACATGAAACAAAAGGGAATAATAATTAAACAGAAAACACTCTTATTAAAGAGGTGGAAAAACACAAAACCATGACACCGAAACCTGAACTAAAGCTACCCAAATCCCAATGCCGACTCTTTTAGTTCTGGTCTAGGTATTCTTTGTGTATTTGACATTAGTTAGTCCAGTGATTTTCAACCTTTTTTGAGCAGCGGCACATTTTTTACATTTACAAAATCTTCGGGCACACCACCAACCAAAATGACACAAAATGACACTCTATGGCCTAACACAGTACACATAATACATAAAGTTAGTAATATAGTTTCTAAATGTATTTATACTCACTCAGTGTGAAACCTGGGCCTGTTTAGATGAACACAAAACTGATATCCTGGCAGGAATGGAAGAAAGACACACA
This sequence comes from Limanda limanda, assembly GCF_963576545.1. Lineage (NCBI taxonomy): Eukaryota > Metazoa > Chordata > Actinopteri > Pleuronectiformes > Pleuronectidae > Limanda > Limanda limanda. Next base: position 23,325,206 of record NC_083648.1, on the reverse strand, counting down.
CAAAGCTCTTCCTCAACAGCTGAGTCTCTCTCTGTTTTTAGTTTTTATCGCAGTCAAGCTTGAAAAGCTCAGCTCACACAGATATGTTGTGAAAAACGGGAGCATTGTCCAAATAGCTTTGTTGGCCAGAATGGGGAACTCCTTGGCAGCAGATATCCAAAAACTGTCCAAAGGAAGATCAGCAAAGTTAAGCTTTAAACCACGATCTTGTTTCAGTTCAATGAGTAACTCTTGCTCCTGTAAAGTCATGTCCTTTCCCGCAACTGATGCTGAGCTGTATGGGTCCCAACCCAGTCAAGGCATTCTGTGAAGGCTGAAGAGAAATAAAATGACAACTTCTCCTCAGACATCATGCCGTTTCTCGGTGAGTGGGAACATCTCAAGGTTGCCACGCTGCACATGTTGTTGCCAGAGCTGCACCTTTAAACGGAATCCATTTATTTTATCAGTGCTTATAAGCAGGTTTTCATTTCGGCCTTGCCTCCGTCTGTTCAGTTCATTCAGATGATGAAATATATCAGCCAAGTATGCCAGCTTTGCACACCACTCATCAGTTGCAAGCAGCTTTGAGTAATCGGACCTCTCCTTTGTCAGAAATACTTTAAGTTCCTCTCACAGTTAGGGTTAGCTTTACACACGGGCCAGCACCTTGCCGCGCGACAACCACCGGACCTCCGTGTGAAGCAATAACACTTACGGCCGGTTTCGGAGACAAGGCTTAAGCCTAGTACCAGACTAAAATGCTGTTTGAGCTGGCTTAACTGAAATTCACTTGCACAGACGTAGCTTAAAATAGTCGTGGATTAAGCCTGTTCTGGATTAAACAAAGCCGATTGCAAAATTGAGCATTAGAGCTACTCCAGGACTAAATTGGACTGAATTGAAGTTTAAACTAATCTGCCAAGGAGGCAGGTTTAACTCCCGCTTAGTAGGCTAGGCTACTGTTTGTGAAACTGAGCTTGGATTGTTTGGGAGCATGGACTATTTGGAATATCTAAATGAGGACCAACATGCACGACAAAGGCCAGCCAGACGAATACTGCTGGATAGGAGTGATCCATTGAATCAGTTTGATGAAATAACTTTTCGAGACCGCTTTCGTATGCACAAGGAAAATGCATTGGAGATAATTACTTTGCTTGAGCCTAGACTTTCCTCTCTGTCTCAAAGAGGAAGGCCTGTGTCCAATCAACTGCAAGTTCTGCACTCCTAATTTGGAGTTTTCAAACATTGTTGCCCGTTGGAAAGGTGCAACCCATGATTCAAGGATTTTTCTCAACTCTTCATTGTGTGCACAATTTGAGAGAGTACAACATAGTGGACTACTACTTGGTGATAGTGGATATGGTCAGAGTAACTGTTTATTCACACCACATCTAAATCCCACAACAGCTGAGCAGCAAAGGTACAACAGAGCTCATATCCGTACTAGAGGGATGATCGAGCGTATGTTTGGAGTATGGAAAACTCGATTCCAGTGCTTACGAAATACGCTTCGTTTCAAGCCAAGAAGATGCTGCAAAGTGATCATTGCTACAGCTGTGCTGCACAACTACCTGAAGCAGCATGGCTGTCCTGATCTGCCAATGGAAGATCAGGATGATGCAGATGTGCCCATGGTGGCAGAGGCAGCCAATGACCAGCGAGGACTTGCACACAGAGCTGCTTTCACAGTGCAGCACTTCAGCATTTAAATATGGAATGTATTCATTATGGTATAGTTTTGCTTGCATACTGTTTCTGCACAAAATTACAATAATGTAGCAAAATTAAAAACGAGTGAACCAAGGCTGGTTAAAATGTAGTTTGTGATGATTAATACTCACTCACACTCACATGCCAAATGACAATACATTTATTTTTCACAATTCCTCATATTCACCATGGCTACTGGTATGCAGAATTCTTTTTTGGAGCATAGCCCTCTCTCCCAATTTCCAATCCAGTTCAACCTCTAGAATTCTCATTTTCATTTCATGTTCTTCTTTTAAATATTCAATTTTACGCTCATGAAATTCTCTGGCTAACTTTTCATGCAAAGTTATCTTTTTTGGTCTCTGTTGGATGGTAGCAGCTTCATCTCCCAGGGGTGCCATAGCAGATGTGGAGGGTTCAGGCTCGTTGTGAACTGGCTCTTGATTGGTTTCCTCTGGAAAAAAAGACCACTGTTCCAAACTCAAATCAACTAATATGGTCCTGTAACCAATTTACTTCCTAAGGTATATTTACCATTTGTGCTCAGTTCTCCATGTTCACTGTCCAAATGGTCATTGTCTGGTATACCATCCAGAGGTTGCTGGTGCTCTATTATACCAGACAGCAAGTCACCCAATTCATCACGTGTTCTTTATTGGTGGTCCACCACCTGTAATAAATCGCTCTCTTCTGCTTGCTGCATTCTCTTTTTTTAATCCCAGTTTAATGTTCTTCCATAGAACCTATGAAGGCAGATATCATTCATTAGTTTTCTTTTTTGATGTCACAAAAATAGTAATATGGGAAATCTGAAATACTGGTACTGATAAGGCATAATAAAAATAAGTTTGTCTCCTGATAATTTAGGTCATGGTGGAAAAATGATTTTATTTTATATTTCTTTCCCCCTCACATATAGGTATGGATTTTCCTTTGTGCAACATATCTTACTCTATCACCATGTTTAACATGCATATGCCCCTTTAAAATAGGTTACTATCCTTTTAAACAGGATATTCATTCAATGTGAATGCTACAAGCAGCAGGAGTATTGTATTTGGGTAGGCCATAAATAAGCAGGGTATAGGCAACAGGAAACAAACACATATTTTTGTGCCTAATAATGAAGATTAACTCACCTGCAGTTGTTGTACTGTTCTTGTGGTGACATCTTCATTTGCATTGAATTCATTGCCAATTGCAGTCCAAGCACTTCTTTTCTTCTGTTCAATAGCAGCAGTATGGATTTTGCTTTCAATGACTGGATGGTTCGATACAATTAGTGTTTTTTCATGCTCACTATAATTTTTGGAGCGAATTCTCTTTGCCTCTGCCATTGTGTTGTCTCAAAATTCACTGCAACAATGGTGTTTCATACTCCATTTCAGGTTTTCATGAGCACAATTGGACCAACAGCCTGTGCTTCCACTTAGTCTAATGAGGCTTGAACCAGGTGTTCTCATTAAGCTTACTCCAGGACTCCATAGTCTCAGACTAACTAAGCCAAATTTATGCCATGTTCATGCAAGCCACTTAAATAGCCAGGATTAAGTAGTCTGACTTAGGTCTACTCCAGTCTTGATTTAAGCCCTGTCTCCGAAACCGGCCCCATATGCTCCGCTCTCATTTCCTCACACAAAGACGCAAATATGCGACATTTCAAAGGTCTTCACAAAGTTCACTATGCGCACAACATCATCCAACACAGGAGCTAGATCTGCTGGTAAGGTCTTTGCAACGAGGGCCTCACGGAGCAAAAAACAGTGCATAACAATAACATCTGGGTTTCTTTCTTTGACCCTACTTAGGAAGCCTTTGGTGCGCCCGACCATGGCTGCGGCTCCGTGCAGACACCTGTGCAGTTTTCCCACGTAAGCCCTCCTTTGTCAAGATATTCCGACGTGACCCGAAAGATTTCCTCTCCTGTTGATTTTTCTGGCAGTGCCTTGCAAAATAGGAAGTTTTCTCTAATTGCTTCTCCAACCACAAAACGCACGTTTGCCAAGAGCTGACAATGTCCACTAATATCCGTCGACTCATCAAGTTGCAATGCAAATTTCCTACTGATGAGCATCTTTTCCAAAACAACAATTTTGATGTACGCAGACATGTCATCAATACGTCTGACAATTGTGTTATCTGAGAGAGGCACTTACGCTATGTCTTTGACTTCATCAGGGCCGAGCATCTCATTTACAAAGGCTTTAAAAGCTGCCAGTATTAATGTTTCCGCCACAGTGTGGGACTTTTTTGATTTAGCTACTAGTTCAGCAACAAGGTAGCTAGCTTTGAGGGCTCTCTCGTTTACCTTTGTGGTTTTTCTCAAAAAAATTGCCTGTTTCTCATTGTTTTTACGTGAGCGTACAATAGTCCATCAGCTTGTTTTGAATGGACGGGTGTTTCGTTTGGAGATGGCGTTTAAGCTTGCTTGGCACCATGGCGCTATTGGATAGCTTCTCACCACACATCAAGCACACCGGAGTCGGTGCCGTCGCATCCCCGGTGAAAGTAAATCCGAATGAAAGATAGCTTTCGCTGTATTGCCTCAAGCTCACCGTCTTGTCTTTTTTCTTTTGTCTACTACTCATACTAGGGCCTTCATCTGGGTCAGAATTTTGTCCAGAGCCCTGTTCTGCAGTAGCATTTTCCCTTCTCAAAAACTTCTCCATCACTCTCACTGCCACCTGTCACATGCAGCACTAACTTTATTGTCTTTTTACAGGCAAGCTTTCTTCCGAGCATTGCTTCCAATGTGTAGGACACAGTCTAACTACCAATATGGTTCAGCTTTCGTGAGAAGCAGTGCACTCTACTGTAAAAAATGAATGCCTTATATTTGTGGGCCATGAAAGATTTAGTATATTCAGAATTCATTCAACATTAATTCAGTATTCCTGCTTGTTTGTGTTTTGAGCAGGCTTCTTCACTTTTTACTCGCTCTTTAACTTTATAAACTTTAGTGGGTCGAACTTCCCCAGAGCAACTACAGCACTATGATACCACCAGCACCCACATCCGACCACCTATAGACACAAACATGTTTCTCTCCCTCCACTTTTTAAGCTCATAACTCTTCTTTTTCTAAACTGACTACACTGGTGTCCTTCGCCTGTGTTTGTGTTATTGGTTTGTTTATAAATGAAATGGATGCTTCAGCCACTGTATTGGTCAGATTAGAAATTAGATGAATTATTAAATGAATCAACAGACTCTCTCTCTCTCCTGTGGCTTCTAATTATTTCAACTAAAGCTGATTAGGCAAGGGTTAAAAAATCATAGCAATAAGAAATTATAATTCCTTTGCATTATCTGCACTTGGCTAATTTACCATTACTCAAAACACACCTTAAATGAGTGGTGAGATGAGAAAAGAACGCTCTAACATTTAGGAACTAGAAATGTCCTTGTCAACCACTTTGGTCCAGACTGAAGTGACTTAAGCTTCTCTTCATTTGTTGATTCAGCTTAGCCTTAGCTTGAAATATGCCTAAAACATTACTTTGACAAACAAGAGCAGTGGCTGAGACTTTGCTCGCATGCCTTTTCCCAGCATCCCAACAGACAGTGAAGTGCTGTAATAATCTACAGCAACAGTGGTCGAAATAACACGGTTGTTAAAATGTAGTTAATATTGCTTTACAAACTGTTGATGTATGTATAAAGGTATTATTATTAATATTATATGCAACCTTTAGCATATCTAGGTGTGTCTGGTTAGAAAATGGCCCCCCTACCTTCATGTATTTTTTACAGATTGACTGATTACTCTGCAATAAAGGAACATAATTTTCCACATAAAATTGAAAGTATTAAATTCAGTGGAGTGTATGATAGACGGTAGCTGTATATCCCCAAGCGTTGTAGAAGCTGTCCTCAATATGAGAGCTATTTTGAAATCCAGTTCTCATTTCACTCAGAAACAGTCTGACAAGATATTAAAGCTAAAGGAGATGTTAATAATTCTGTTTCACAAGACAAAGGTAAAACAGGCAAGTTCACAGAGGCACTGACATTAAGAATCCAGTATATGAAAGTGAGTCACATAGTGCTAATTCAATGTATTTTTATAGTGCAGGCCTGAGGACCTTTTGTAAGAGATCATAAAAAACCTTTGAGCTTCGTTATGGAGTGCAGGGTAATGGCACACATGCATCCGTCCATTGTCGGGGGCATCCTGTTTGCTTGAATTATCCTTGAGGTGTGTCTAAATGATGATTGGAGTCCCACTGTGGAAAGGTGAATTGATTAAAAATAGTTTACAAAGGCACACACGTGTGTGCATGTATAAGGTCTATACTGCACTGCTTGTCAGGACAATAAACTAAGCCACAAGTCTTAGGGACTCTCTGTGGACCTCTGTGATTAAACCTTTGCAATAAAATAGCAAGGCATAGATCATGGCAAGGTGTAAAACCATTGGAAAGCTTCCACCGTTCCCAGGAGCATAGTGGCATCAATATTTGTAAAATGGATAAAAATTTGGAACCAGGCCTTATTTTTTATAGTTGGCTGTCCGAACAGAGTAACCTGGCAAAAAGGGCTTTGGTCACATGAAAAAAATCTAACGGTCAATAATAGAAGTCCACTACAGGGTTGGAAAAAACAAATTAAACCATCTTTGAAGCACTCTATCAATCAGGCCATGATGGTACAGTGGCGAGACAAAAAGTCACTTTAAGTAAAAGATATCATGTATATGCTCCTCAACAGTCACACAGGGAGAGTGGTCAGAAGTAAGGGAAGGTTGATTGCAGAGAGAGGTAATTGCACAAAACCTGTTTCAGAGTGAACACAACATGAGACTGGGGAGTATACAACCGAGACAATACTTGAGTGGCTGCTGAACAAATCTCTGTGTCCTTGACTGGCCCAGCCAAAGCCCAGGCCGAAACCACACTGAACACGTGTGGAGACCTAAAGATGACTGTCACACTGGATTGCAACAGTCTATGAACTGAGCTTGAAACAATGATTTGAATGGGCTTAACTACAACATGTAATTGCTGCCACAGAGTACTGAATAAAGAGTCTGAATGTGTTGTGTAAATGAGAGGTTTTTGCATTGCATGTTTTTGAGGTTAGGTTGAAAGGAAAATATAGCAATTTTTTCCATTTACAATTAAGTTTTCTAGCCTTTATCTTACAGTACAGTTTTGCCATTCACACATAAATGCATTTAGTGCATCTTTGTGAGCCCCTTTCTCTGTCATTTATCAATCATAGGCTGCCAGCATAGATGTCAGGGAGAGTTTGGTTTCAGTACCTTGCCCAAGGAAACTTCAGCATGTAGAATGGGAGAAGCCAGGGATGGAACCACTGACCTTGTTGGTTAGTGGACAACCTGCCTTATCTCCTGAGCCATAGCTGACTTACAACATTGAACATTTATGAAAAGTGCAGAGGTCAGAAAACTTTCTGAAGCTATGCAATTATAATGTCAGGTAAAGGCTAAATGATTCACAGAGTAGTCAAAAGACAGACGCAAAATGTGTCTTATCTACAAGTACTGCATCTGTCTTCTACATTAAACCTAAGATGTGGCCAATCACTGGCAAGATTTTACACATCAAAGTTTTCTAGAGGTGATGGGGGAGGAATCGAATCGTAAATTGTGTATATTGCAATACTTGATTAGTGCGGTGCTTATTTGACATACGCAAGCCTATATATTTTGCGCCCTAGGCAACCGCCTATTTCGACCAATGCCAGGAGCCGCCCCTGGGGTATTGAACTACGTAACCTATCATAGTGGAAGTTAGAGACATGAGAGTGGATTGGAGGATTTAGAGTGGTTGAAATTATCTGAGAACTAATAAAAATATTGTTTGAAATTGAAAAAAAGTCCCAAACATTATCTGTTCAAATCAAATTTGTGTTTTCTTTGAAGAGATATGGGCTGTTCAAAAGCAACAAAGAAGATCAATAAATGTTATATTAAACAGGAGGAAAATGAGCAATGCATTTCGTTCTCTGGAGCTCTTGCTGCTGTATCTTTGCATTTATTCATCGGTCATCGGAGGAATAGAAGGAGTTTAACCATCAATTTAATGGAAGGAAACAGTAAAATGGTCTCACTCCCATAACAGAGCTAAAAGACCTTGCATTCATAATATGAACAGAAACCCGACTCAACAGCAATAGAAATGTTGCTTTGGACGCTGAGCACAAAACTATTTGTCCGGCCCTGTATTAACTTTACAGGCTGATGACAAATCAAGATTGTTTACAGTTTGCTTCATCAATGAGGGTCGGCATAGCCCTCCAACAATTATAAATAATGGGTTTAGTCTTGCGCATATGACACATTTAAAACCTTTTATTCCCCCCTAGTGAGCTGAGCTCCGCTTCTATTAAACCAGCTTTTTCTCCAGCTGGTGTAGGTGGAGCCAGTGTGAGTTAAGCTGTGTAACCAACTTTGCCCTCTATAGCTGGCCATGCAGAGTGTGACTTTAGAAATGTTGTTTAATTCCACCTTACATTGTAAAAGTAAACTGTCTGAGATGGAAAGCTTAAGCTCACTATTAACGTGCTCACACTGTACGCTCCGATCGTCTGACATGTTTTTGTCTACGAAGAAGTAGTTTGCTTGCTACCAGTGCTAATCAGGGAGAAACATGTTGCCATTTAAGTCATTCTGGGACGAAGCATAAAAAAAAAGAGCCTGACTTACGTTGGTGATCTTGAAGACGTTGGTATGGTTTGGCTGTTTTGAAGAAAGAAGGTAAACTACTGTACATTTGAGTCTATTGCAAGTTGATCACTTGACTCCACTCTTTCTCACTTTCTTTTTCCTGTGCAATTGCTTCCAGTTTGAAACTACGTTTTGTACTATTGTGTTTTTCCATGACCTGCAGACACAGTGATCTTAGGGGACTCAACTCACATATAATTTAACTGACGAAGGATGATGAAAAGTTCTAACGTGTCCAAAATTCATCTGACCGTCCAACGAGCAGTTGGAAGCATCTGATTGCTTCTCATACCCCCTGTACACTGCAAACAAACGACAGACAAAACGGAAAATCGGTTTGACTCAAGAATGTAAAAAAACAGGCTAGGGTCACACAGTGTATGCCCACCTTAAAAGTTGTCACTATTGGAATAAGGATCCATAGACCACAAGCCCTAAAAAAACTAGTTCACAAACAACATAACCATGAAATAATAAAAAAGACAAATATCATAACCCAAGCCACATTCCTTTCCTTCACTCAAACGTGTCTTAAAAAGCCAGAGCAATAACTAACTCCACTCACATAGCATGACTGCTGTGAGAGTGGGCACCATAATTATGCACTTTAAAATGTCTAAGCGTGACCAGAGTCAGATTGAGAGGGCAGAACACTCATGACGGCTTGATGTTGTGTGGAGAGTGGTTGCCTGCCCACACACACACACACACACACACACACAGTATGTTCAGAGAAAAAAGAGACACACACTGTCAGGGGCGGACTGGGACAATATTCGAGGCTGGGAATTCGACTCGTTTTCAGGCCACACTTCACGCAAAGAACCAGACCCCTAATTTTGTAGGCTAACTCTATTTGGATTATATCACTGCCCTCTTCCATCTTTTCAGGGATGTCATCTTTGCCAAGTGCCATAAGAATCTCCATTTCTGTTGCTAAAACCAAAACAGGAAAAAATTGATATTTCCAAGTACCTTAACTTAAAAAATGTATTCTGTCCTGATATTGTCTGCGGGAAAATCTGAGGTGTTGAACCGTGATTGTGAAGTGAAATCACTCTGTGGAAACAGGTCGTTTCTCAATGACAGTCTGTTATTTTTTGCTTGAATTTAGTTTTTCTTCATTATAAAGTTTATCACACAGTGGTAATGAGGAATCAACATAGTTTTGTTGTTCTTTAAAATTACATTTATTTAGAAAAAAATCACTATGCCTCAAGAACATTAAAGTCTAACAATTACAAAGCACACAAGACATTGTCTTTGTGCTCACAGGTGCCTCGGAGGAGACTCAGCAGTGCGCACCGAGAGAGGGGGAAGAAGAGGCACAGGAGGAAGCGGAGGGGCAGGAAGAGGATCCTTCCATTCCCATTAAGACTAGGCTCAGGAAACAAGCTGAGAGGGAGCGAGAGAGGGAGAGCGAGCAAAAGATGCCAGAAACGATCAGTGATTCTGACGGAGAGGAAGACGCTGGTCTTCCGTCCCAATGGAACTTGCAACAAGTGATCTCTTATATCAACTCTCTGACAGGCACTGATTTGGCTCTCCTGTTGAACCAGCTCCTACTCGGGGTTCTAGAGTCTGTAGGAGTAAAACAGGAGGTAGAACCTTCAGCTTCCAGGCTCCTCTCCTGTGGAACCAGCTCCCACTCTTGGTTAGGGAGACAGACACCATTTCTACATTTAAGGTTAAACTTAAAACGCTCCTTTTTGATACAGCCTATAGTTAGTTCTGGATCAGGTGAATCCTGAACCAACCCTTAGTTATGCTGCTATAGGTCTAGACTTCTGGGGGAACTCCCATAAGGCACTGAGCACCCCCACATTCCTTTATTTATTTGAATACATGTCACTAACTATGTGTATTTTTCCTCCCATAGTCTCTCTCATATATGAATTGTTGCTGCTATTATTAATAATCAATAACATCTTTACACTCTTATTGTTTTCATTCTAACTGGTCAGAGCTGATACCTGATGGTGCAAAAGTGTTCCTTCCCGGTCCTTTGCTCTCGTTCTTTGTTTTATTTTCAAGAAAAATATATAAATGTTGAGGTAAGGGGGCTCGGAGAGCACCTTCAGCTGCACCACAGAGGATCAATCAGCACACGTGAGCTGTTAGCTGATTGGTCCTCACGCTTAAAAGGCAGCTTCTGAGCTGCCTCACAAGAACACTCAGACGCACTTGGACCTTCGGAGAGACTCAGAGGACAGACACATTTTAAGTTATTTTATTTATGTTTGTTCTTGTGTATGTTCTTTAAATAAAAGATAAAAGTCCCTTGCTGCTGTGGTGAGAGCCCCTTGGGATGGTGTACTGCCCCACATTGTGCGCCATGCCAAGCAGTGTTAGGTGTAGCTTTAATAAAACAAGTCAAATATCTGCCCTCATCAAAATTACCTGCTGCTCCCTTATTGGTGAACTTCTCTTTGTTATTTTACTGTATTATGCTACTTCTGCAGCCAAGACCTTTCTTTTTCTCATTCTCTCTCCTTTCCTCTTCTGCTGCTGACTGCGCTCCATTTTGACTGACGTCACTTTCAGAACGCGGCTTGCACTGAGATCTCATCTGGGTTCAGTGCACGGGCGCGTGGGGCTTTCTGTTGACTAATATATGTAAAATATGCTCTCAAATGTAAATATGTAACTTTATGATGCTAATTCTTAGTGCAAGCCGGTGATGTGTGATGACTCGTGGCAGCTAAGAAGAGACGCTGTAAATGGGATGTGATCTGTGTGTTTGGGAAGCGATCAATAAAGCTTTCCAGTCACTAGCAAGACTATCGTAAAGTTTATTCATCCTGCATTGTTTTTCCTGGTCCAGCACTGGTTGTGCACGGAGAACTAGGCAGAAATCTAATTCTGCTAACACTTTCCACTACGCGGTGCGGCGGAGGTTCATGCAACACTGTGATTGGGCTTGAGTTCAGCGTTCCTCACAGCACGCTGCGGTGTCTGCTTAGCAGAGCGCTTTGCTCAGCGGTTGGACGGCACAAGTCGGTTGGCCCAGAACGAGCATCAGGCCACCGGGAAATGTCCCTGTGCTCCCGATGGCCAGTCTGCACCTGCACACTGTGATTGTCCAGAGACTTGAATAAGTTAAGAGATCATCATGTGTGACAGTCTGCAACACACATATTAATTAACCTGTCTATGGTGATGTGTGTGCATAATGTTCCCTTAGCTGACAGTGTGCCACTGGCCATTAAGCACGCTCAACACAAAGACATGGATGAAAAGCCCTTAGTGGCGTTGCACAGATATCACTGACTATCAGTCCACTGAAAAGAGCTGTGGAGGAGGACAGGGCTCCAGTAAAAAGAGCAGCAGTGCCATGTGAGGGGAGTCCTTCCCTGCTGACACACAGACCAGTGTGCTCACAAGCAGTGAGACTTTTGTAAATCTTTAAGTTGAAAGTTTAACAAGCAGTTTGTTGGCGATGTGTGCAGAGCTTTTTATAAACAATTTGAGGTGCAGAGTGGAGATAGAAAGCTTTGAGTTTATCTGCGGTGAAGATTGTATAGTCAATGTTTTTTATTAAACGAAACAATTTGCTATAGTTCTGTTCGGATGTGTGGCTTGTATGTAATTTTGTATGATTTATTTAAATGGTGTTATGTTTTGATTTATTGTGTGGCAACTATTTCAGAGGTCTGTTAAGCAAGCAACTGTGATGTTATGTCATTTAAGTTTGTTATTTCTGTCTCTGGTTTTTCTGTTTCCTGCTTTATTTTGAAGTCTTGTGTTCCTTGGGTGTTGACTGTCTTCACTTCCTGTCCTCGGTGATTGTCTGTACCTGTGGTTAATCACCCCTGCCTTCACCTGTGTCTATTTGCCCCTGCCTTCCTCCTTTTGTATTTAAGCCTCCCCCTTTGTCCCTTGTCGGGTTGTACTCGTTTTCACACGTTGTCACTTTATGGTTTGTCTTGTGTGCTGTCTCGCCCAGCTTTCACGTCCTGGATACTTCGTGTTTTCCGTGCGCCTCATCGCTAGGATTATGGTCCTCGTGTTCCTGTTTCCCTCCAGTGTCCCATGTTAGTGTTTTATGTTTTGTTTGAGTCCTGTTTAAGGACTTTTGTTACATTAAATTACCTTTTTATTTTATCACCTCTGGGTCCATCTCTCCCTTAACAAACCGTGACAGCAACACAATCTTGAGATGAAGTTCATAACTTTTTTAAATAATAGCTCTGTAATCCAGCTTGATGTAAAGCTTTACAGCAACAAAATCACTTGTGCTTTTACTTTGAAGAAAGCTTGCTAAAGAGGAAGGGATTGAATGAATTTTGATGCCAAGATTGAGATCCACACACGATATCCAAGACTGTCTGCCTCAGTCCGAAATAGTGATATAAAAATGCTTTGACGGTGATTTCGACCCACTGATTAAACCAGTTAACTGAAGCTGTATCTGAGGATGTAGAAGAAGAGAGTGCTGGTCAACTGTTTATTTAATCTGAAACAATAACGTAGCATGTGTCCAAATCACATCAAATTTGACACTGCACTTCCCTGGGCCATTAACAATATACATTTGATGTATGAATCCGATTACATGAACTGTTCCGGAGAGATACGTTCCACATAGAGACAGAAATTTGGTGAAATTAGTAAGTAGATAAGGTGTTAGGTTAGATATTAGGTATGATTCTGTTGTTCTAACTGCTGCAAAACTGAAATGTCGTATAGGCCAAATTATAACATGATACTCCCGTGAAAGTTTCTATAATTATGTGTTCAAATAGATGATTTGTGAAAAAAAGGTGTGTTTTTGTGTATATGCATCTCTGCAGCAGCAGCAGCCTGCTGAGTTCAAATTGTAATTATCACCTTGCAGGTCAGAAATACTCCCGCAGACTCAGCATGTCAAACATCTGATGCTTCAGACAGTTTTTCAGAAAAGCGTGTGTGAACACACTAACTTGCTAAGAGGATCAAAAATACACCTGTGTTTCACAGTGTGCATTCCTGAACAAACGCACTCGAGAGTATCACCTCATTTTTTGGAATCTTGTGTGGTTGATATGCACAAGAAGATACTGTCGTTTTGCCACATCTTATAATAATTGATTACATCTTACAATATAAAGTTATGTTTTTTTGCAGCTCTAGAGGTGGCAGTCTGTGCTCATGTGTGGTGCAGTCAATAAATGTACAGACTAAGGCTTGAGGGGTACAATTGATTTGTGTCTGTTGGAGGAATAATTTTACAAGAAACTAGTGGTGTTGTGTCTAGCTCTGGCTAGACATGAGTCACATCATCATTAAGATAATTTGCTGTGAAGCGTTTTAGCACGACGCAGCAGGTGAGACAGCAGATGGCGGCTGCGCCTGTAGGTCAGCAGAGAACAAACTGAGCTGATGATAAAACTAAAATTCTCTTCTGCTTCCCTCTAATTATCTCACACTTTGTCCTCCACTTATAGATATCAAAATATTACCAAACCTCTGTCTATTCTGACCATGTAACAACACTGTTAACTCAAGAACTGACACACATAATGTCAACAACACAAAGCCTAATAAGATTTTGTAATGGGCATTGTATTAGACTACACAATGACTATTGTATATGACTTAGACTATTAGACTATTGAGCAGATCCACTGTCGTTCCTGGTTATATTATTCCCAAGAATGTGTCAATAAAGATAATTAACTGGTAATTTACATCAGATTATTTTCATTTATCATTTCTCTGGCTGATACAATAATCATAGATTCACTAAAAAGGACACGGGAACACAGATATTTAGCAAATACATTTTAAGTGATTTGTAATTGATGGGGAAAATGTTGTTGAATGAAAACAAAATCAAATATGACAACATATGTGCATTTGTGAAATGAATGTACATTTATAAAATGTTTCATGATTTAATGATCAAAATAATGGCGACATAATAATAAATTGAAGGAACCTGTTTTCAAGGTACTGCAGCCTAAGCAGTCTGTCCAACAGTTAGATCTGACCTGACCTTAAAATTGACTTTGTGTGTCAGTGCACTGGTGGTAAGAGATAATAACCTGACAACTGAAGCCCAGACAGGTGCAGGTTCATTCAAATGAGGCAGTGACTTTTGGCGGACAATTTGTCTCAGACCATTGTCTGTGTGTGGAGCAACATCAAACTGCTGAAGTTTCCACAATACAATATTCCACAATTGTATCAAGAAGGGCAAAGCCAACACACAGTTGAAGTGTTTAAAGGGCCCTGTGGTAGTGGGGGATGGTCAGCGTCGGCTACAGGAGGGAGGGAGTGGAGATGGGGTTCTGGGATCGGTGCCAGGGAGAGAGTCTAATTGTACACAGGTGTTCCACTAATGACTCTCTCCCCTTATCAGCAGTAGTGTGCTGGGGCGCGGGACAAGCATCGTAGGAGCCAGTTCACTCCCGGACGCGAAACACTATGCTGCAAAGCGAATTGTGATTGCTTGTGAGAAGTTTGTGTGAAGTGTATCTGTCTGAAGAAATAAATGTAGACAAAGGAGATGTAGGGGGACAAAGGAGATGGCTCTGGGTGCTGATTATTGGGGACCTCATATTACCCCAATCCTCCCCCCCCCCCACCCCACCCCAGGGGACAAACAGAAAAGAAAGAATTAAATAATAATAATTTAAAAAGAAAAAAAAAAAAAAAAAAAAAAAATATATATATATATATATATATAGACATCATTGTCATCAATAAAACAAAAAAGAACAAAACAAAAAAACAACAGACAAAACATAAGGTGTGTGTGTGTGTGAGAGAGCATTCATGTGGTTTTCAGTAATGATAAATGACAATATATACTGTACATGACATAAAGGACAAAACTTCACACTTGTTTAAGCAGGTATGTAATAAAAGGTTGCCATATCCTGCTGAAGTTATCATTAGGACGTCGCAGAGCCAGTCTGATCTTTTCTAGCTTCAAGAGTTGCAGCGTTTCTCTAACCCAATGTTTGTAGGAGGGCGGGGCAGCCTGTTTCCAATTAAGTAAAATTATTCTTCTCGCTAGGAGGATGACAAAAGCAATGTGATCAGATTGTGCCCTAGGAAGGTGGTCATCCTCACATTGGATACCAAATATAGCCGTGAGCGGGTTTGGCTCTATTGGCCTTTTTAATATCTTGGATAGGGCATCAAATATAGAGGACCAGTAACCCGAGAGTCTCGGACAAGACCAGAACGTATGAGCTAATGTTGCAGGTGAAAAATTGCATCTATTACATGAATCATCAATTGTTGGATACATCTTCGCGATTCTAGCTTTAGACAAGTGCAGTCTGTGTGCTTTGAATTGAAGTAGGCCATGTCTGGCACAGATTGATGAGGAGTGTATCCTTGTAAATATATTTGACCATTCAGTATCTGTGATTTGTAAACTCAGATCAGCCTGCCATGCTTCTCTCAGTGCATCAAGAGATGTCGTCTGTAAAGATGAGTTTCATATACATAATGGATATTATTCCTTTATTAGATGGAGCTGTTGGGAACAGAGTATCGATGGGCTGTTGTTCAGGGATTGCAGGAAATTATCTAGTTTGTTTACGAGTCCAGTCTCGGACCTGTAGAAATCTTAAAAAATGTGATTTTGGTAAATCAAATTTAGCTCTGAGTCAAATGAAGCAAAAATACCTGCTATGTACAGATCTTTAAATGAGACAATACCTTTCTCACGCCAGACTATGAAAGAGTCATGCTCAAGTGAGGGGGGAAACTGATGATTTGCCACAATTGGGGCACAAAGCGAGCTAGTCTGCCAACCGAAGTGTTTTCGCACCTGAGCCCATATACGCAGAGAATGATAGACAAGGGGGGCAATAGAGGCACGGCGTGGTGTGATAGGCATTGCTGAATACAACAAGGCTGGGAGGGATAATGGGAGGCTCGCATCAGCCTCCATTTGGACCCAGGCAGGGGCTTCGTTGTTAGCATAGGTTTGAAGCCAGTAAGCCAAGGCTCTCAGGTTACTTGCCCAATAGTATAGTTGGAAATGAGGTAAAGCCATCCCACCCACCGATTTGGGTCTTTGTAAAAATTCCTTACGGATACGAGGTGGTTTCTTATTCCAAAGGAAGTCAGAGATGATCTTATTGAGATGTGAAAAAATAGAGATTTGTTGATAAAGATTGGTATAGTTTGGAACAGGTATAAGAATTTGGGTAATATGTTCATTTTTATTAGGTTAATTGTGCCTGCTAATGAGATAGGAAGAGAAGACCATTGGTCGAGGGTCATCTTGGTGCGTTCTAAAAGAGGAGTTAAATTAAGTTTAAAGAGATCTGAGATTTTACGAGTTGCAACTATACCCAAGTATGTGAATTTATCAGTAGTCACCTTTAAAGGATAGGAATTAAAAGAACGTGATTGTGCAGCAGAGTTGACAGGAAAAAGCTCACTTTTTGAAGCATTAATCTTATACCCAAAAAGCTCGGTAAAACGATCTAGTGTAGTCATAATGTGCGATAAAGTATTCTGGGGATTGCTAATATATAACAATAAATCATCAGAATATAATGATAGCTTATGTTCTTTTCCATTCCTTAATATGCCGCAAATTTCAGGTGAGGAGCGCAGTGATGTTGTGAGAGGTTCGATAGTTATCTTGAATAAGAGGGGGGACAATGGGCATCCTTGTGTCGTGCCACGTTGCAACGGAAAATATTTGGAGTTCATATTATTGGTGCGTACTGACGACATTGGGGATTTATATAACAATTTTAACCATAATATGAATTTTGGACCATATTTAAATCCCTCTAGACACTGAAAAAGGTAAAGGAAAGCATTTTTAACGTGTGATTTGTAACTCTGGTACTACTGTGTTTTAACTCCATTTAATCCTGTTCATCATACTTTTACTTGCAAATAAATTTAGTTTGTCGTTTCTTAATGGGACAGCTTTTAACTCTGTTGCCTGTGACAGTAAGTGTTGAGTTTAAAAAGGCATATAGGTAATGATGTGATCTACTGAGTGGGCCACATGGCTTTCAAAGTACTGCCATACAAGCCAGTGGCCAGACAGTCTTATCTTTAAGCGCAGTGCTATTTTTATTTATTTTAAAGCTGCAGTGTGTGTCAGAGTGCAATGTCATTATTTACTCATCTTGCAGATGCTTCAATCCGAAGTGACTTGTCACTCAGGGATAACACTGGTGTCAGTATAAAAAGGGAGAACATGAAGGAAGTACTTAGAGTTCAATCTGTTCATAAAGACAAAGTGTAGGAGATCAGGGAAAGATGTCACAGTAACGTTGTTAGACTTGTCCGGGTGTTAAAGGTGTCGGAGAGGAGCTGCTCCCAGAAGAGAAGAGTCTTCAATACGTACGACTGATTCATTAAATCACATGCAAATGACACGAGGATGGCAAAAAACTAAACAAAGCACTGTAACACTGCAGGTGGTGTGACTCAGTCTGATGTTGTTAAAGTATGCAGTGGCTCATCAAGCTTGTGTATCATTGCCTTCTTCGCAACTTCACTTATCGCAAAGGTGGATTTCATTAACAGCTTTTCTTCTTGATATCTATTCTGTGCAAATCCTATTGTGTCCCGTTTCAAAGTACGATGTGACCATTTGTGATGTGACATACAGTATAATTTAAAGCTCTGTCTCTCTTTTAATTATTATTCATTGTTGTCATCATTGTACAAGTCTGCCTCTGGCGCTCTTGACAATCCAAGAGAAATTCCTATAAAAGTCCCTTTTTGTTTTTTTCTGAGCTGTGGTCGTCATGCCTCACTGGCACAAAAGGGTCAGAGCATCCATGTGACTTACTAAAAGTGAATTTATTAAATGCCACAGTCAGTCGGCCCTTTTGCACTTTGCGCTGCTAGAAAATAAAGGCACCCAATGCATTCTGCAGTCTGCTTTGACTCTTAAGGCTGATTTATACTCGGCTTTTTACGCACGCGAGAGACGCAACACGCCCCTCGCGTACTTGCAGGGGGCGTGTTGCGGCTTGCGTGCGTCAGCCACTAGTATAACCCATCACTGACCGGCGGAGTTGTCCGCCAGAAAAAGGCTCTGAGGAGCCGCCGTGGCGATGTCAATAAACGTGTGCCACACACGAAGAAGAGCCAACTTCAACAAAAAACATTACTCCGGCTAGTGGTCTGGCGGTGAATTGCGTTCCAACACACGCAACTGTGGGGGAACTATAAACCAAAACGAGTCCGTAGAAATAGTGAATGTCAAAAGAGTTTTTAAGAGACCATAGTCTGGGACAACTCGCATCCATATGGCCATTTAGCGTACATGGCTAGAAGTCAGATTTGGCCATCATTTAATGCTAAGATCGTCCCAAAACACAGTACATAACTTTCCAGTCACGGCCAGTGTTGCAAGGTTCAAAGCCTTAATATTGGCGAGTCTGTGATAATTGAATATTACTTACAACTACAATACATGCTTTTTACTTTACATATCTTTCTGTTCACATTATGACTGATTGCACAGGCTTCCTGACAATAAATCCTTGTGGAAAATCTCTCTTGAAGTGGAAACTTCAAATAGAAAAGAAAGTGAAGTAGAAGTGTGTCGTAATTATTGAAACCAATATACAGCATCAGTTCATTTTGTGAGGTGGGCATGTTGGGGTGCAGGGGCCATGTTTGAGTGCTGGGATATCTAGTCTTGAAGCTGGGCTCCTTGTAAATCTTCCTTTGCACAGATGAAGAAAATTACATTAAGCATTCAATATTCATACCCTCCCTGTTCACCTTCCACCTCTCGCTCTCTCTCTCTCTCTTACTGCCTCTTTTATCCTCTCACTCCATCTCTATTTTTACCTCCTGAGATGTTGCGCCCTACATGCCACTTTGACGTACTGTGAAATAATTGCTGGTCAGGCTTAAGTACAACAGCAGATGAATACAAAGTGAGGGAGGTGTGTAGGGTGGCTCAAGGTCACTTGGGAGGATCATTTCAGAATGTTGTTTCATTGTTGATCCAGTAATGAGAGAACGTACCTGGATTACAGAGCTGAATGAGTGCTTCTAGACCAGCCACAGCTCAATCATCTCTCCGGAACCACCGGTTATCACTCAGTTTTATCCCTCCTGTTTTTAACTGACAGGTTATAACTGTAAAATCACAAACTCAAATGCAACTGAGGACTTCCCAGTTTACCCCAGCTTACAACCTCCTGCATGTTCATTGAACAGGTGTCTGTTTGCAATTTGTCTTTAACACGTGTTGAATTAAGGGCCAGGCCCTGGTAGCAAAGGTAAATGAGCATGCAATCAATGGGCTGATAGGGACATGCCTTTGGGTGCTTAGGTTGGATATTTGTAATGGGGTGCGAGTGACTGTAAAGGAGAGCCACACAGCCAGGCACGCAAAAATATTACCACACTGCAGCCCTATAGATATTTTATGAGGGCTGACTCAAATGATAGGCTGTGTGCCATATCAGTGCTTTCTTCTAGGTCGCAAGTTCTAATCCCAGCACACAGCCAGGAATGTTTAAAGAGGTATCGGTGGCTCCAGGTAGAGGGCCCTACATCGAACTAAACGGAAGCCCTTCCTCTAGTCTCCTGTATGGAGCTGATTATAGAAATTAAAGAGGTTCTCACATAATTGCTGTGGACTAAACTAATCAGGGACCCCCTCTCAGCTCTGGGCCCCAGGCAATTGCCTGCTCTGCCTACCTTGTTGTGAAGCTGCATCTCATTCCTCTGCTCTCTCACCTTGTCTCTCTTTCACTATCACTATCTAATGAGGTGAAAAAGCTCAAAAAGTATACATTATGTGTCACAAGTAAGGCTCACAATCAGGCTGCACAACCTTACTCCTTGGACAACTGCTTTGTGATGAGGGCCAATGAATTCAAACATTTATCAGCATTTTAGAATTCTTGCACAACACGTTTCGTTCGACAAACCCTGATGCATTTGCTCTAAATCAGACTCTGGTGCAGTTAATAGCCAATGGACCGACCATGTGATTTTATAATGATAGATATGCAATTTTTACATGGTTTCATGAAAATCTGCTTCCAATTTTATCTGCTTATTGCATGAGCAATTTACAATATGTTCATCTAGTATACATTGCTGTAGGGTACCATCAACCATCAGCACCAGCTATCAAACTGTACGGGCCAACAGAGACTGTAGACAGAATAGTGAGGGGGGCGGTGTATTGCAGTCCTTGTGAACAACAGCTGGTTTCATGTTACCTGAAAGGACGTCTCCGTGGCCCAAACATTTATCTTTTAAACACAAGGCAGTGTCCTTATTATCTTCAGATGTATATTTAATTTGATTTAAATACATTCTCATTTGTGATTTCTAATTTTTTGGATGGTTTATTCATTTCAAAACTCTCAGCCAAGCTAGTTAAGATATTTGTCAAGGAAGACATCATATTAGAATAAAACATAGGAAGAAATGCTTATGGCCATTTCACATTGTGGTAATTGTTACTCTCACCATAATCCCTCCATTTATATTGGCAGCTTAGTGCAGCACCACTGGTCTAATCAATGATTGCAATTGGTCCCCGCCTGTTTTTTTTTATGCTTTTGTTGCCCCGAGGAATACAAAAAGAGAGATGATGCAAAACACCAGCACATTCTATTTAAAGAAAATCGAGAGCAGACTCATGGTCTGACCTCGCTCGATTGAGGGCATTCATTTCTTTTTTTCTAATTAGAAGTGGACCTTGAGACTGCGGTATAGGCACAAAGAGAAAATAAAGAGATAGCCTTTCACTTTTAATTGTTCTTCTTCTATGATGATGCAGACTCATTAGAAATGTGCTCAGCAGCGCTGCTTTTTTCATCTTAGCTGAACGACCATTTCTCAACACAGTGACAAGGCCCCACTCAGCTTGGGAAACATGTTAGCCAGTCCATTAGAGTATGACTGCAAATTATTGGAACTCACTTAAGCTAACAAAGGTTTATACAGATGGAGGTTTCTGTTGTTTTGCCTAACCTTATCGCTTTTATAACGGCGGCACAGCAAGAACATCCTAGGTTGAAATCCAGGGCTTTCTTAATGGAGTTTGAATGTTCACTCCTGGGTTTTCTTTGGGTACTCTTACTTCCCTCTATGCAGAAAGGTTAATTGAAGACTCAAAATTGACTGTAGGTGTGAATGTGAGAGTGAATGGTTTATTTGTCTCTGTGTTGGTGTTGCAATACGCTGGCAACCTGTCCACGCCCAACGGCAGCTGGGATTAACCCTTGAAGGATAATGTGCATTGGTTATGTATGGAATGATATTCAATATGATAGAAATACCTGTCAATATAACAAAACTAATTCAATAGGACCAAAACGATCATACAGGTGAATCAAGACCTCCTGTTGGAATGACCTGCATTTGCTTTAGCAATGTGTTCGTTATAATCTGACAAATGAAGTGTACACAGTAGATTCTACAGATCGAGTATTAAAATATTCACGTCTGAAATGTATTACCTAATTAACAGGAAACCCTGGTGAGGTAAAAGGCAATGTGCAAAATATGAGTGTCTGACCCTTTTTTAAAATAAGTTAAATTATCAATATCATTCGAATTTAACCCCCGCCCCTCCACATGCAAGTAAATTGGATTCATTGGCACGTTCAAATACCTGCCAGGAAAGATCTGATCTCCCTCTCCCTCATTAATGCCTTGAAGGGTATGTAGCAAGCTGCATTGTTATATCACTCCTGGTGCACTGTACCCGATGTCTAAAATACAATTTCATGAAATGTTCAGGTGTTAAATATTTGGTGTGTGGTGCCTGCAATATCGTGAAATTTAGCCCTAATTAAAGGGCTTGCAGGTACAATTAACCCTGTGGTGTGCATTTAGAACATTTCACATAAAATGACTGGCTGAATGTTACCTGGAACAGATGAGTTCGGAGGAACTGCTTGAATGTTCTGCAGATGGAAGGAACAGAAGGAATGTGAGTTTCAAGTGAGTTTTTGGGATCCATCAGTCTAAGATGAACACAATACAGACACATTCTCTCAAACATTGTTGGTGAATCCGTTGCTAGGTAGCATACAGCCAAAGTCTGTGAACTTGGTCCATTGTCTGTTTGGGGAGAATCAAGATGGACAGGATCAAATTCTAGTCAAATTCGCTGAAATTCCACGAGGCAGAAATTCCATGAACTACCATCACTGGTCATGAGGCAGTAGGAGGGCATGTATTGTAGATGGAGGCCAGCAGGATAGGGTGGAAGCAAAGTTCCTGAAGGCATTGTTGGTAGCGAGGAGACTTTTAGAGTTAAATAAGTTTATATGGAACTGTTCCAGTGGTTGCAGGGGGTGTGATGCAGGCAGCATACTGAGGACCTCAACAATGGTGCTATAGAAGATGCTACACAAAAGGATGTCTACCAGACTTCTTGACAGTGGTGTACAAAGTACTTGAAAGCCTTACTTGAGTAAAAGTAAAGATATCTTCCCTGAAAGTGACTTCGGTAAAAGTAAGTCACCCGTCAGAAAATGACTTGAGTAAAAGTCTTAAAGTAGCTCATATTAAATGTACTAAGTATCACAAGTATCTGGTGTTGAAATGTACTTAAGTATCAAAAGTACAAGTATCAAATTAAAAATGTAAAGTGCTTTTTATAGTAGGCCTACACAGAAACAAAACAACCGAAATTGTTCTATTCAGGCTTTATTTCAACTGATTTCAATTATTTAAAAAAAATATAGAATTCATACATGAACAAGTGAAATTGGAAGTGATGAAACTTAAAAGATAACATTTTCTCACTTTCTAACAAAGAACATTAACCACTTTAAACAAATGTCGGGTTGTATTGTTACCGTGCCATGACAACCATGCCATATAACAGGTCTTAAAGCAACACTTGTAGAACATGAACTGACAATGCATAAAATTACTAAACCCAACAGTGTTTTTTTCCTTTTTGTTTATATTTACAGTGATAGATAAGGTCTGATTTTGAGACCCGTTTCACCATGCAACTACACAACCCAAACCTATACCAAAGTTTACAATTTTCTTTTGAAATAAGCAGACCTAAAAACTCAATGCAGTGGTTAAACTTTGGTAGAGGTTTGGGTTGTGTAGTTGCATGGTGAAACGCCTATGACTTTAATTTCAGAATCAGAATTCTTTTAATTGCCAAGTATATTTGCACATACAGGAAATTGCCTTGGTGTGGTTGGTGCACATAAATAACAGACATTAAACAACAATATATTAATATATATATATATATATATATAAAACAAAACTTTTTATATTATATAGGTAGAGGGAAAGACGGGACTTCCGGTTATGACGTAGCCGTGAGAAGTCGCAAAACCCAGGTGCTCCGGTAAAACTTATCATATATAAATGAAAACCCACTCGTGTGATTTTGTGAAAAGTCACAGTCAAGAGATATAAGTGCGCGCTACAAGTGGGAGCCAAAATGAAGTCGAGTAAACCCTGTACAAGAGGTAAAGAGAAGAAGAGAGATTGTGATTTGGAGTTAGCTCATGGGCTAGCTGAAGCTCCGGAAACCCAAGCTAGGGATGATGGAATTTTAGCAGCTATTCACGCTCTTCAAAAAGACGTCTCTGCCCAGCTAAAAGAAGTTATCACCACAAACAAACGATTCTCGTGAAATTCCGCTGGCTGACTGACAGAGACCGAGTGATGAAGGCTGCGCGTATGAAGAAATCGCTACAGTTCGAGGAGAATCGTGTGATGTTTTTTCCAGACCTTTCCACGGAGATCCAGCAGCAGAGGAAAATGTTCTATGGCGTGAAAACCCGACTGCATAAACTGGATATCGAGTTTGGATTACAGTTCCCAGCAAAGTTTCTTACTCCATCAGAGGTAGAGGCCTTCATCCACGAGATCGAGTCCAAACGGTCCCAGACTGACATTGACGTGGGTGAGTCTAGCTAGATTTCGCTAGCTCGCTGGGATCCAAAATAAATGAACGACATAGATTAAGCTGTATTGGATAAGAGTATCATGTATCACATTGGCTGTATTATACCTGTCCCTCTGTTTGATAGTATCAATAAGTTCCGTTTAATCTTACATATTGTTTTGGGTCAGTAATTACACGTACTTGGGTTTCCTTTTTTTCCTTAATACTTCCTACCGGACGTGGGTACCATCTAATGTTGTTCAATGTTTTGTATCTGCTCCTTAGTTAAGGATCAATGCAAGTTGTCTGTAATTTCAGTGTATCACAAGAGTGTGAGTGGGGACTGTGCAATTAGGGGG
Organism: Limanda limanda; assembly: GCF_963576545.1. Classification (NCBI taxonomy): domain Eukaryota; kingdom Metazoa; phylum Chordata; class Actinopteri; order Pleuronectiformes; family Pleuronectidae; genus Limanda; species Limanda limanda. Next base: position 23,300,629 of record NC_083648.1, on the reverse strand, counting down.
CACAGGGATCTAGGAGAGCTCCGTTCTAGATAGGGGGCATTTGTTACTATTTTTTTTTTTTTTATTTATTTTTCGTGTTTTGATGGCACACTAGTCTCATATGATAGAAGAGGAGTTGAAGTCATAACGATAATATTACTTAGGCTGTGTTATGAGTAATGCTCCCTCTCTCAATATTACTTCATGGAATGTGAGGGGTATGAGAAAATTAAGCAAATACTGTCCAGACTTAAACACCTCCAAGCAAAAATCATATTTCTCCAAGAAACTCATTTATTATCAGAGGAGATTGTGCCAATAAGGAAGAGATGGCCTGGTCAAATTCTAGCTTCCTGCTACTCCTCACAGGCAAGAGGAGTAGCAATCCTTATACACAAATCAGTCCCCTTTAGGATTCACAAACTTATCCAGGATCCTTTGGGTAGATTTTTTACGGTGGTTGGGGGAACTCTTTTGAATCAAGAAATTATTCTTGTAAACGTTTATGGGCCCAACAATGACGATGCCACATTTTTTAATAACCTCTTCATGACCGTTTCCTCTTTTCGAGGTGAAATAATTATGGGTGGAGATTTTAATTGTGCTCCTAACCCCCTTCTGGACCGGTCATCGAAAATTGATTCCTCCCATACAAATACCCGAAAGGTGATAGGCCACTTCATGTCAGAACTGCATCTTTGTGATATCTGAAGAATTAGAAATCCCACCACACTAGAATATTCATGCCACTCAAACACACACCAAACACAATCCCGCATAGATTATTTTTGATCTCTGGGACTCTGGCGGCCAATGTACAGGACTGTGGACACAAAGGCATAGTTATTTCAGATCATGCATTACTGTTCATGCATTACCGCCTTACTTCACATGCCAGATCCCAAACAGTGTGGAGGCTTAGCCCGAGATGGCTCCATGATCAGAATTTTCTACACTTTGTGGAAAGGAATATTGAGCTTTTCTTTGCTACAAATACAGATGAAACCTCAGCATCTATTAGATGGGAAGCCTATATTAGAGGTGTAATGATTTCTTATACTAGTAGCAATACAAATATGACGCATCTATATATGAATGAACTTGAGCGAGATATTAAAGACCTAGAAAGGGAGCTCTCAGTGAATAACACACCAGAGAATGTACAAAGGCTCTCAGAATTAAGAGCTAAATATAATGATGTTACAGTAAGTAAGGCCTTAAACAGTATCACCCGGTTAAAGCAGACCTACTATGATCAGGGTGAATCAGCGGATAAATTACTAGCATGGCGGATTAAAACACTGCAAAATGAAAGGGCTATAACTGAGGTTGAAACTGAAAGCGGGACAACAACTAATCCAACAGAAATTAACAGAGCTTTTCAAAAATATTATATGAACCTTTATACGTCAGATGCCTGGACACAAATGACCTACACCCCTTTTTGGACCAGCTCTCCTTTCCAACCCTAGAGGAAATGGTAAAAGAGGAGCTAGACTCTTCCATTACAAAAGAGGAACTGTTAGAAGCGCTGTCCCATATAAACGGTGGGAAAGCATCAGGTACGTCTGGAATACCCATTGACATCTACAAACGCTTTAAGGAGATGCTTGTGCCACCACACTTTGATATGTTAGTCGAATCGATTGAAGCCGAACATTTACCACCCTCCCTATCCAATGCCATAATAACACTGATTTTAAAGCCAGATAAACCCCCTATAAAATGTAGGTCATATCGTCCTATTTCACTAATAAATTCAGATGCTAAGATTATAGCAAAGGTGTTTGCGAGACGTCTAGAAAACCACCTTCTGTCTCTGATCACCTCTGACCAAAATGGTTTCATAAAGGGTCGTCAAGGTTTTCATAATATTCGAAGACTACTAAATAGAGATGAGCCGGATACTCGGCTGAAACGAGTATCCGGTACGAATAAAGCACTTTTGCCGATTACGAGTATAATACGAGTAATCGGAGTCATTATCTGTGCTCGAACTAAATGAAAATCCTCACACAGCGTCACAGCGCTCCTCCTGTCACACACGGCTCTGCTCACTCACTCACAGAACAGCTCTCTGTCTCTCAGTCACTCAGGTTCACTGCGCATCGGGACTGTTCCATAGGCTCAGTCAAGGAAGCAGAAATGATTCGTTCATTTCCCGACTGGGTCTTTGGAAAAATTTTCATGAGACCTGCATTGGCGCAGTAGAGGAGCGCTGGAGATGCGAGGGACGTTCACTGTCTCCCGGAGAAATGAACACTCTGTGTTTTTAGTATAGGAAGACGTGAATTATATTTGTTCACAAGTCATAATGACTGGTTTTACAGTAAAGTAAACCTCTATTAAACGCAGTACAACATGACAGTTTGTATGGTTTGAAATTGTCATCTATTATCACACTGGCATTTAATTATCACGGCAAACAATTACACTGCACTAAACTTTAAGTGTTAATGTAAAGTGAAAATAACAAAACCAGTCTGTATGACTTGTGAACGAATATAATTCACGTCTTTCTATACTAAAAACACAGAGTGTTAATTTCTCTGGGAGACAGTGAACGTCCCTCGCATCTCACTCACACACACACACACACCTGGTGTGGAAATAAATTTAAATAAAATAAAAATAAAAAAATCCTAAAAAATTTTCAAAGTTAAAAAAGAAAGTTATGTTGAACCAGCCCACTTCCGGGTTAAATCACACCCACTTCCGGGTTAGGCCCCGCCCACTCCGAGTACGGATACGGATAATTCATATGGTTAACAGATACAGATACAGACAATGCTGTACTCGCTCATCCCTACTACTAAATACTATAGATGTGAGGAAGGAAAACCCAGACACAGCAATAGTCTCCCTGGATGCCGAAAAAGCGTTTGACAGGGTGGAACACAATTATCTTTTTTAAGTGCTCCAGAGGTTTGGTGAATACATCTGTAAATGGGTTAGAAAACAGCAGTATAACAGGTATCAGAATAGGGAATGTGGAGAATAAAATGGGACTATTCGCAGACGACAGTTTTATTCCTGACTCAACTAAAGAGCTCTATTCCAAATTTCCTTAGATTAATAAACACTTTTGGTTCAATTTCAGGATATAAACTGAATGAATCCAAGTCAAATATCCCCTTTCTTAAACAATCAGAGAGAAGTTCCCCCCCAATACAAACTACATTTAAGAATACATCTAGCTTTACTTATTTGGGGATCAAAATTACTCATTCAACAGAGGACCTTGTATCCACTAACTATAACCCAATGATATCAGTAGTGACTAACCTTATTAACAGATGGACAACCATGCCAATCTCAATGATTGGCAGGATTAATATCCTCAAAATGAATGTCCTACCCAAATTTCTTTACTTATTCCAATGCATACCACTTCCACCACCAACAAAATTCTTCCTAAATATGTCTAAAGCATTCAAAAAATTCATATGGAGTAACAGACGAGCAAGATTACGCCTCTCCCTACTATATCTGCCATATGACAGGGGAGGGTTGAAACTCCCCAACCTCAAATGGTACTACTGGGCAAGCCAGCTTTGGACAACCTCCTTCTGGTTTAGATCCAGTCCATCCCCCTCATGGGTGACCATGGAAAGAGAAACTTCAGCCTCTTCATATGTATCTATACTCAGATAAACCGGATAAACTAAAGAAAATCACAGGTAACCCATTTGTTTCCAACTCCACTCGTGTTTGGCATGAAGTTCATAGATACCTAAAGGTTCCCCTTAAGCTATCACAGTTCACACCCATTTGGGGAAACAACAATTTTCATCAGATCTCTTTCAGGATGATGTTATCATGTCATTTGAAGATATCAAAAAACAATTTGACATACCAGCTAATCATTTCTTCAAATACCTACAAATCAGAGACTTCATTTATAAGACCCAAAAAAAGCTCTCAATACCTGACCTCTCAGCAGTAGGGAAAATTATGGTAAGCCCTCACCAGAGAAGTCTTATTTCCATCTTTTATAAGATTTTGTCATCTGGGTCAACAGAGTCATCAGAGGACAAGAGACTTGCTTGGTGCGCAGACAAAGGGGAGGAGATAACAAGGTCGGAATGGCAAAATATTTGTACCCAATCACAAACATCTAACTCAGGTTTCAGATTGTTACAGTATAAATGGTCCATGAGGCTGTATATCACTCCAGAGCTGTTGAATCGTTTCAATGATAATATTCCTGATGTATGTATTAAATGTGAAACACATAAAGGGACCGTTTTCCATTGTTTATGGTCCTGCTCAAAAGTACACGAGTTTTGGAGTGAGGTTGTTGAGACACTCTCAAATACATCAGAGGTGACTCTTCCTATGTGCCCAAGAATGTGTGTTTTGGGACTCATACCAAAGGACATTAATTTCTGCAGAGCTAACAGAAAGATGGTTAGCCTATGCCTACTACAAGCCAGACTAACCATTGCAAAATGTTGGAAATTTATACAGAGGCCGACCACCACAGGGTGGCTACAGGACATTGTACAAGTTATAGCCATGGAAAAAATATCATATTCACTGACAGGAAAATATGCACAGTTTGAAGAAATGTGGTCTTCCTTCTTGGACTTTGTAAAGGGCCCACAATTTCTCAGGGCTGTAAAGTGAACATATAGTCATTACCCCTGTACATCCACTGGGCAACCCACTGTCTAAATACCCCATGCCAATGTACCAATGAGCGTGCCATGTAGTTCTGTGTGTCATTTTATATAATTTTTTTTTTTTTTTTTTGTATTTTTTTTCAGTAAGAATTGAGAAATTATTTGCGGGGGGGGGGCAGAGTGTCAGTGTGATGCAGGGGGCTTGTTTGTGAGCCCCACTGCCATGGGGTGGCGTGAGGTTTTAGTCCTGATGGCCCGGAACCTTTTTCCAGAGGGAAGTCTCTGAAAAAGGTGGTGACCGGGATGGGAAGGATCAGCAATGATCTTGCCCGCTCGCTACTGGTCCTGGAGTGGAACAGGTCTAGGAGAGCCGGCAGGTCACAGCCGATGACCTTCTCAACTGACCTTATGATCCGCTGCAGTCTGCCCTTGTCCTTGGCAGTGGAGGCAGCGAACCAGACGGTGATTGATGAGGTGAGGATGGACTCAATGATAGCCGTGTAGAACTCCACCATCACTTTCCACGGCATGTTGAATTTTTCTTGCCGCAGGAAGAACATCCTCTGCTGGGCCTTCTTGATGATGGAGGTGATATTCTCCGCCCACCTCAGGTCCTGTGCAATGATGGTCCCCAGGAGTCTGAAAGAATCCACTGTTTTAACTGGGGTGTCGCACAGGCTGAGGGGGGTGGTTTGGGCTGGGCTCCTCCTGAAGTCTGCCACCATCTCAACAAACTTGTGTTTCATCTTCAGCAGAAGTTGATTCTCAAAATTGCCCGAATCCAGCCGAGCTCTTTGAGGGCTGAAGACAAGTCCTGCAAAGCTAAACGGTCGTTCACAGGCTGCAGAGGTGGGTTCAGCTTAACAGACAACTTGCAGACAGCAGGGAACGCCTTCAGGACATCCATCTGATCTGCTGTAAGGGCCAGGTATCCATCTAGTTGCTTGGAGCTGTCTTGAGTAACGTGAGAGCTCTTCAGCGAAGAGAAGAAGTCTCCCTGATCAGATGAGCTGGATCTGGTGGCTTCTCCTGACAAGGAAGGATCCGCCATCTGCTCCATGATGTAGTTCATTCCTGAAATACAGGGAGGGTCAAAATATAATTAGTACAGCTGAAATACCATTAACCCGGATTTCATGTACATTTACATATTATTTTCATTTACAAATGTCAACATTTATCATCTTTATTTGTCTTGTCGGATCCTCGTGAGACACCGTCGGTTCTCGCACAAACACGCACAGTCCGGATAATCCAATATCGTGATGAGAGACAATTATAATTATATTCAGATTTTAATTTGTAACGAGGTGTTCAATGAAAATGTAATGGTGTAAAAGTATATATTTTTTGTAAAAGCAGAAGTCCTGATGAATATAAATACTCAAGGAAAGTATAGATCCTCAAAAAAACTACTTAAGTACTGTAACAAAGTACTTCTACTCCGTTACTTTACACCACTGCTTCTTGACTAGTAAATCAGTTCAATACTAAAGAAAATCAGTCAAAGTTGTTGACACAATCGGAAAAGTAACTGTATAATTAGTTCATTAGAAAAACGCCAACCATGAACGTCTGTACAATTTTGTTGCGGGTGGAAATCAAAGGCAGGAGGCGTCGTTCTCAAGTTAAAATTAAGCAGGTTTATTCAGAGGTCACAGGTCAGGAAAATGCGGTGTCCAGCAATTGAATCATGCATGGGCCATCAGTTCTATGCAGTTAAGCTGCAGAGGAAAAATAATGGCGGCGAGACAAACTGCGCAGATAGCTTATATATCGATACTGGGCGTGACAGAAGTTCGTCGTTGGGTCATCCTCCTGGCGTCCAACGTGGGGCTTCTCCTGGCGTTGCGTGATGACGTGCAAGCCATGTCGCGGTTACTAAAGTTCATGAGCATATTGCCTCGTGTGTGTGCTTATTTTATGTGTGTGTGAAGTGAAGTGAGGTCATAGAAAACTGTGAGAAAGGCATGAAAACCTCTAGTCTAATCTGTCCGCTGTGTGTGTGTGAGGTAGTCTCACAACCAGTGGCGGCTGGTGACATTTTTTTTGGGGGGGGCGCACTTGGGCGGCGCGGTTTAAATAGCCCACCGCAATGAGAAAAAAAAAACTCCGGGGTGCTCCGGGGACCTCCGGTCCGGGACGTCCCCGGGAACGTGCTCCTCCGGGACAGTCTCCGGGACGTCCCCGACCGGAGGTCCCCGGAGCACCCCGGGGAGGTGCTCCGGTCCCGGTCCCCGGACCGAGACGTCCCCGGGGACGGTCCCGGAGGAGCACGTCCCCATGCACGTTAACATGTGGGTAAAAATTTCAGCTGATTATTACTGATCAATAAAACTACACACACGACACAGTAAACAACAATGATTCTATCTGTCCACTGTCTGTCCTCTACCTGTCTCACTCAGTGCTCCGGGACCGGAGCTGCACCTCCGTGCAGATTAAAAGTATCTGCTAACTATGCAGCTCCTGTAGATCAGTGATAAGGTCTCTGATTGGACAGTCCTGTCAGCATGATGTATAAGAAACCCTTTCATTGGCTGTAGGCGCAAGTGAAGTGCGCCCATGGCTCGAACTGTCATCCGCCATTGAGAAGCTGTCCTTGCTCAAATGTTCCTGCCCCTTTTGTTGGCTTCCATAGACTTCCACTTGCCCGGCGCCCACAGGGAGGAGTGGCTTCTCTCTCAGTGATAATGAATGGCAAATATATTACCAAATATAATATATTAAGTGGTTTTTGACAGGGGCTTACGGTCTCCGGCACACATTTAACGCTTTAAAACAGTACATTTCTTATTAAATTATTTGATATATAATGTTTTTTGACATGTCTTTTTTTTTTTTTTCATCTCAAAATTGTAGGGTGGGCGGCGCCCCAGCGCCCTGTATGACGAACCGCCACTGCTCACAACTAATATAATGAAGTGATTCATGAAGCCAGAGGTTTGAAAACCTGTTATCTGTCCGCTAAGGCAGACTCCCTTTTTAAGGAGTATGAACCATTCTGAGGTTGAGAAGCAGGAGAAGAACTATGTGTTATGTTTGTGTGTTTACGCTATGTGTATCTGACTACACGTTAAAATGTGTGTATGTGTGTGAACAGTGGTGTATTGTCAATAAAATATATCAGTTAGATGGGGACATGTTCCACTGTAAAGACAAAACGCAGCCTGTGTCGAACTACTGTGCAGTATGCACAATGTCTAGAAAATATCAAGACTTCCAGGCCGAAAAACGATTTTCAGCCTGGATAATTGTGGAAGTATCACATCCACAATTATCTGTATAAATGCACGTGGCTGCTTTTTCATCAGTTAATAAAATCAGTTTTTACAAAAAAAGGTTTTCAAATCAACAAAACAGTCCACAACAGTAAGTCTATGACAGTGTACTGTCAGAGTGCTCTTATTGACAATACACCACTGTTCACACACATACACACTTTAACGTGTAGTCAGATACACATAGCGTAAACACACAAACATAACACATAGTTCTTCTCCTGCTTCTCAACCTCAGAATGGGAGTCTGCCATAGCGGACAGATAACAGGTTTTCAAACCTCTGGCTTCATGAATCACTTCATTATGTTAGTTCTGAGACTCCCTCACACACACACAGCGGACAGATTAGACTAGAGGTTTTCATGCCTCTCAAAGTTTTCTATGACCTCACTTCACACACACATAAAATAAGCACACACACGAGGCAATATGCTCATGAACTCTAGTAACCGCGACACCGCTTGCACGTCATCACGCAACGCCAGGAGGAGGACCAAACGACGCCAGGAGGACGACCCGACGAGATCCGACCAATCCCAATCCAAGAAGAACCTCTGTCATGCCCAGTATCAATATATAAGCTTTCTGCGTACTCTGCCTCAGCGCCATTTTTCCTGTACAGGATCAGTGGACCATGCATGATCATTTGCTAGACACCGCAGTTTCCTGACCTGTGACCTCTGAATAAACCTGCTTAATTTGAACTTGAGAACGACGCCTCCTGCCTTTGATTTCCACCCGCAACACTCTCCACACTGATTTCACATTCATTCAGATTAGCTTTTACTGTATCAAGGTGGCTCCGTCTGGCCCCAGGTCAGCGCAGGAGTGAGGAGGAAGCAGACTCAGACAGAGACTCTGACACACACAGGACGACCAGACCTCCAATGAGTGTCTGTCCTGGTCCTGGAGCAGCGCTGGTTATAATTATTCAGCAGTGGAAAACAATTAAAACAATGAACATAGCGGAAAACATGAATCGATTATGTTCTGTCTCTGCATCCATGTATTTAAGAATCGTGAAATTTCCACACCTACTGGTTATATTTTTTCATTCTCAGTTACCTCTTCCTGGCTAGACAAATTAAAAGTAAAAATGGTTTTCAATTAAAGAGAAACTCATGAGCTGACTGAGTTGAAATGTGGGCATGCTTTATTCCTACCATGTCTCCTCAATTATCTGCTGGCTCCGAGAATCATGGAATGGCAGGTGCACAGCAGCGTGCCTGCTACCCCTTAAAATATTCCCGAAAGACAATTCATGGGCCTGATCATTAAGCTGTGTGCGTACTGGCTTATCGATCTTTCCCAGGCTTTGATGGAAAAAAGAAACAAGGAGGGGAAGAGGAGGATGGAATGGATGAAACAGCAGGATGAGCAGCAATGAAACGAGAAGAGGAAGACCAAAAGCGATAGAAAAACAGGAAGTGTGAGAAAAGCAACGTGGTCTCATGAAACGGTTCGTAAGATATCTTAAGAAAAGTTATGTACAAATTTCTGTAGAGAATCATACGAAATGCACAGCGCTTCAAGTGCGCCTGCGCAGACCTCTGCAGCGCTCTGATCAAGCATTATGGCAGGATTGCTGTTTTCTTGGTAGGAAACGCTGTATTTTAGCAATGTTTCTTAATAATAATGCGTTTTGATGATATTTATGGCTGTGTTTCAGTTTCAATATTTTCATTCAGTGAACCTATACGATGTTTGGTTTGTTAGTTATTACGTAGACTTTTCATGTTTCTGTCGTATCCAAGGTGGTTGCTATGGACGCTTTTGTCGCTCCTTGCCGTCAAAACGGAATACTTTGTAAATTGCCACCGTTACTATCTTTCCATATAGTGCAAGGCATCAGTAGAAGAAGGACACAAAATATGTGTATTGAATCAGGACATAATGCCTGTTTATTTTCCTCCCCTTGCCAATTCCTCGCTCCGCAGTACATAACCATTTAATAACCACACACCAACGTCCAATGGACACTGGCTTCAGCTCTTTTTGGCCTCTTCACTTTTTTAGCGGGGAAAGCATCTGTAGTAGCTTTGGATTTTAGGGAATTTACTGACAGCTCTGGACACCCCTGCAATTTCAGCTGAGTCCTGAAGTTCCCCATTTTGTACATCAGTCTGTTTCCAACCGTAGCACCCATTAAATGGGCCAGGGTGCTTCTTGATTAAGGCCTCTGCAACTGTGCATAAATGGACATCTTCTGGGTAAGCTTTGTACTTGAAAATTTCTTCTGCCAGTCTATTCAGGATATCAGACTTCATTCGGGAACTGAGGGTCAATATTTTGAGGCTGACGCGGTACTCAGAATTCCCCTTCTCTTGTTGCAGCTCTGTGTCGTATGAAAATCGAGGGAGTTGGAAGGCCGCTAGCCAATGCTGTTTTGTTGAGATGACACAGACTCAGGGGACGAGAGGAGCACTGTATCATTTGATACCGCTGTAAATCTGGAAGAGTCAGTTTTTCAACGTTGCTCTCCCCCAAATTCATCTTCAGTCTTGCAGGCGTTGAACCAGTCATTGCAGTCTGAGAAGAGAACACAAGCAGAAGGTTCACTATATGAGGCCCATCCCCTCTGAGCACTTTTGACTGTTCTATTAAAGCAGGAGTTCTCAAACTTTTGCAAGCTGGGCCCCCCCAAAGCTGTTTAGGGGTAGTTGGGGCCCCCCCAACCCCCTGCCACCGCCCTCAACTACACCATATATATATACAGGGTTTCCCCCAGTGCTGTATAGGCCTGGCGGGCCGCCAGGCTTTACTCCCCCCCCCGCCAGGCTAAGCGTCGCATGTTTTTTTTATTTAAAAAAAAATAAAAAAATCCGTCACTCGCGCACATCAACAACACTTCACTTCCTCATTGAGCCCCGATCCCCAAGCAACCATCCTATTGGTCCAAACAGTCACATGTCCCACCCAGACGCCTTCACTGACCCTCGGACATCAGAACGCTCCTTCAACACAGTGTTTTACTGAACATACGTCGCCTTCACTGACCCTCAGACATCAGAACGCTCCTTCAACAGTGTTTTACTGAACATAAGTCAAAACCGAACATAAACCTAGTCCGTTACACGATTAGGCTGCAGCTATTTGGTTTTATTTATTTAAAAATAGGGTACTTCTTATTTCATACATTTTCCACAAATATGAGGAGGACTCACTAACGACTATATTTCTATCGATTAATCTGACGACTATTTTATCGATAAGTCGATTAATCTAAACGATTCATTTTCCTCCAAAAAAATCAAATTGACATTTCAATTCAGTTAATTTTATTTTGATAACAACAAACTGTGTCACCATATAATGCAGCACAAAACAAAATGTAAACAAAGGCTCAAATTTTAAGGTGCAAAACTGTAGGTTTAAACTAGCAACTCCAACGTGATAAAAATAAATAAAAAAGAGGGCTTATAATTTGTCAGCAGTGCAACTCAAAAAGATATCAAAGTATCTATTTAACCCCTTATCAAAATAAAAAAGTTAGGTGTGCATATTAAACAAAGTGCAACATGTTTAGAGTATAAGAAACAATGGTGTCCAGCTCAAAATCCGACTCAACACCCCCCCCCCCGCGGGTGCCTTCTAGCAGCCCTACCACCAGGCTTAGCAAGTTTTCTGGGGGAAACCCTGATATATATAGATAGATAGCATATTGTTATTGATAGGCCTGACATGTCAAGGTTAGGCTATTGTTAGTTAGGCCCGTACAGACAATTATTATTACTATTTTATAACTATGCATTTCAGATATTCGGCGTGACACATTGTCATTTGACATAGGTATTGCGCTGAGTTTAGCAGCTGCACTCTCTCCTATTATTATTCTACACATGTCTTGCGCGGCCAGCAAAATCAGTGTTTCTGCAATTGTATGGGGTTTAACAAGCTTAGCAATTCTATGAGCAACTACATACGATGCCTCCAGACACAGCTTGGAGACAGTGCTATGCTTGGAGATGGTGGTTTGTTGTTGCTGGAGGCCATCACGTTTACGTTTAAAGAAGTCCACAGGCTTCTCTTTCAAGTCAGGGTGTTTGGTGTCGAGGTGCCTTTTTAATTTGCACGGCTTCATGCTGTCATTTGCCAGCACCTCGGCAAAGAGAACATACTAAGGACGTTGCTCAGTCGTGCAAGTAATGGTGAAACCAAACTGCAAATAGCTCTCGTCATATTTGCGAAGCTTTGGCTTCTTCGCAACTGCCGCATATGTTGCCTGACTTTTACGAATCAGAAACTTGTCCATAGTACAGTGTGTGTGTGTGTGAAGGTAATAAAGTTTTAATTGCAACGTCGTGGTCTTGTGAGTGTTTGTATTAGTGGCTGTGAGCGACTTGCACACGAATAATGAATAGGGCTGTGCTAGGCAATGATTCCTAACAAAACGAACAGTACACAATGTAGACAGAGACAGCACAGAATAGTATTCAATGCTGGTGTTTTATTTTTGGCAACACGGTGGATGATTGAAGATGTAAAGGTTGGTGTTGAGGAGAAAAGGGCTAGCTGCAGTTGGAAGAAGTTAGCTAGCCACATGGCTAGTTCTTGGGGCTACAAGCTTTTTAAAAAGACTGTGGAGCAAATTACTCCTTAGATTAGGCTACAAATAGGCCTACTGCACGTGCAGGAAGTTATTACTAAGGAGCGAGTCTTTAACCTTATAGACCATGTGTGGACTATAAGGTTTGGTTGGAGCCCTTAGTGTGAATACCAAGACACAGATACAAAGGGTGTTTTTAAATATAATTTGTATTTCTCTCAACAACAAAAACAATAGTACTTCAACAAAAATAAATATCTCAGTTCAATTAATTTCACTTCAGCTATACAAGGTCAAGTTATCAATGTGATTTCCAGTCATGCAGATTAATTTCCTTTATGCACATTTTTTCAATTCAGCTATATGATTGCAGTTAAAGGGACTCTTACCTTTGTTGCATTTTTACACTTTTTTTGGATAAGGTTAAATTGGTATTAATAAGGTAATGACACTCTAAAATGCAAGACAGACCCACCAGGAGTAAAAACAAACAATTATTTCACTCTCATAATATTTAGTGAAAACTTCAACCAATAAAATTCTTCGGACTGAAGGACCTTATTGGCCGACAGACCTGTCTGTTTGCTGCATGAACATGCAGGTTTTCCGTCTGCTTCTTGTGGCGCATTCGGGCCCGTCATCATATGTGAATGTAAATGTATATAACTTACCGGTGCTTCTGAATCCGAATCCATTGCTTTGGTAAACAAAAACTCACGTGCGTGCGCGGAGGCAGTAGGTTGTAAGTCTGCTTGTAAATAAAGTTTCTTCAAAAAAACACCGCAGATGGGAACGAGGGGATGGGGCATTGGAGGAAGGCGGGATGATTTGAATGTGCTGTAATTCTCAAATGCAACAAAGGTAAGAGTCCCTTTAATTAATGTCTGTTGGTCCAAAGAATTGTTGGACCAAGGAGGGGGAGGGGAAAAAAAGGGTTAAAGTGAGTTCTCTCCTACCGCTCGCAGGGCAAGGAGGCTCGTAGGGAAATGTTGGGTTCTTAAGAGTCCATGAAGGGATAGCTCGCCATCAATTGTCAGAGAAAAAGGTGGGGGGAAAAAAACCTGACCTGAGCTGATCAGTTTACCGGTAGCTCCACACGCTGATTTACCGGTAGCTTCACACTGCACACTTCGCACTTCGCACTGCTCAGCCCGCAAAGAGCCATGGAGGGAAAAAAGTCAGGATTACATTTAAATCATACAAACCTTTGACTAAGGTCAACTGTTCATTATAAAATAAATGACTTAACAAAGAACAAACCATTCAAAGTACAACACAAATGCAAGTAAATATACACACAAACATCACTGATTCCCCAAAGGGGTTTCGTTAGCATTGTTAGCATTAAGCTAACGGACACAGAACGAGGCAACACACACACACACACAGGCTAACTAGCACCACGCTATGCTACTCCTATACAACACATAGAACACAACTCACCTTCGCACTGCTCAGCCCGCAAAGAGGAAGTGAACCTCTCGACCCGGATATATATAGTGCCGCAACCGGAAGTAGTTGCACTCCCGGTTCGAAAAATAATTATTTTTAATTAAGTCATGAGACCTGGGTTAAAAAGCAATGAATAAAAAAAAAGTGTTTGCGCCCCCCACTTTGCGAACCACTGCCCTATCAGATAAACAATTTTATTGGTGGCATAACAAATCAGAAATTGCGGAACTAATGGTACGATACGCACCACAGTATCAGGCCAAGGAAGCGTCTCCGCAACCCGGAGGGAAGGATCTCCTCAGCTGTAGCAGATTATGTAGTTTAGCTGTAGAGTCACATAATGTGTCAGCTAGGGTAAGGTAACCACGAGGACGGCAGACAACGCTACTTACCACGCTGGCGTGCTACTGCACCCGACGGTCCCCGGTGGAGCGATTCCGTGTCGGCCATCAATCTCACTGCGAGGGATGTTTGTTTCAAGCTCTTGTGCTACCCGTCAAGCTAACGTTGCTCCTTAACCAAAGTCCAGTTGCAAGACGATGAGCCGGAGGGAGGGCGAGTCAAAGGCGGCTCCAGTTTTGTGGGCATTTCCCCCAACTTTTTTTCTGGATGCAAAACTGAGAGCCACAGGATACGGTCGGTTGGTTGTCAGCCCACTTAAAGTTGAAGGATGATATTGCTTCATTCAATGTTAATAGCGTGAAAACTTTTTTTGATAAATACACTGACAAAAGTTCAAAAGGAACAATTCCTTTGAAAAGATCATGTACAATAGCTGGAGGAAACCCAGTGTTAATGTCAAAATATAAGAGGTGCTTTGACAAAACACAATTTGATTTCACACCATAATAATTGGGCAATTCAGTTGCCTCAAGTATTCTTAAATGTTCTGCATGAATGTCTTTGGTTCTCAAAGTAAAGTCTCCACTTCAAACTTTTTGTTCTGGAACTCTGATGTGCGGTGCCAAATCTACATATTTTCAAACACACAAAATTTTCAACAAACCCAGCAATAGTGTGTGCACCAAGGTTGTCAGCAACCACACACTGAACTGAGCCTTTTAGAGTTCTACCCAACTTTGGTACAAATATACCACTCTGTTCCAAGATTGTAAGATCGTTAATAAGAGGTTCTAGCACAGGGGTGTCAAACTCATTTTAGTTAAGGGGCCACATACTGCCCATTTTAATCTTAAGTGGGCCGTACCAGTAAAATCATAGCATAACGCATACATAACAATATCTCTGTTTAAATCATTGATAAAGGTTTTTTGATGATTAACCCTATTTTAAGGTATTTCTACAATAAACTAGAAACAAAGACCAAAAACTCAGACATCAGCCCACTGTTTATCTGCTTGGGCTCTCCTCTGCAGATTCCCTCTCTTTGTGACGCTTTGGAGAGCAGTGAGCACCAATGCCTGTGTCAATGAGCGCTTCTGCCTCCGGAGCCAACATCGCATTTACGCTGTTTTTGAAGCAATTACTGGATCGATTAAAAAAAAAATGACAAAACGTTTGTACTCATAAACCTCCATATTCTTAAGAGACATTCTGATTCACAACCTTTGAAATGTATTGTGGCGCGGTCACTCTTAAAATCTCAAAAGAGTGTGAAAACACAGGCGTAGTCAAAAAAGTGTTTCAAATTTATTTCAACCGGCTCCAAGATGCTCTCGTGGACATTTACAAGAATAACTCAAAAAAAAAAAAAGAAAATACTTTTAAATCAAATCGACAGGAAAAACCCATGCTCTCCTGAGCTCTGATGTAACCTTCGTTGAAACTTACTTCAGACTCACCCTCAAGGGCTTTGAGCTGCCCTTTTAAACCTGTAGCCGCTCCCACCGGGCTAAGTTACCAATTTCAAACTGTAACGGATCGAGAGACTCCCTCCCCCCCCCCCCACCGGAGAGTTGTTTGACAGCCGTCGCGGATGATGACGTAGCGAGCAACGTCAAGCCTATTTATTGGTGGAGAAGGAGTCGCAAGAGACAGGAGAAAGCGGAAGTGCGAGTCGAGAGCGGAGGAAACCGGCAAAACAGCGTGACCACTATAGCGGAGGAAGTGAAAGAGAGGCAGTGGAAACCCTCGAAACTAAGGAGCGGACCTCTGAGAGAGACTGAGTAAGCCCTGGCCGGTCGGTGACTGCGGAGTCGCTGCCGGTTGAGATCGCCGACTGACTGACTGGCGGACTGACTGACTGACAGACTGACGCATGCGCACATTACTGACATCCCTTTTTGGATGTGGACTATTTGAGTTGTGACATTTCTATTTTTCTGGGACATATCCTGAAGTGGACTCTTTTTGTTAGAGGTTGTTTATTGTTTTTCGAATGGAACAAATTTATGTTTCCGTCTCTTCAGAGGAAAATAAATAAGAGACCCATGATTCAATACTTGTACATGTCCTGTGTGTTTGTAATATGTATAGTTAAAAGTCATATCATTGGTTTTGGATCATTCATATTTTGATAAGTTTACTTTTGGTTATATGTGAGAATAACCTTTGTGTGGCTTAGTTAATTAATGTAAATAAAATATTGTCAGGGCTCTCCCTGGCTGGCACCCCAGAAAGAAAAAATAAACTTAAGCCGTCACAAAACACATTTATCTTAAAACTAGTGCTTGAAACAAATTACGAGTTTACAATGACCTCTTTACATTTCACCAAAATATAACATCTTTAAACAAATCACATGACTTTTCTAAACATAACGGTATCAACATTAACAGTACAACTCTTGTTAATTATCTTAAGACAAAAACCAACCGGAAGCTAATAAACCGGACAGGAAGTTGTGTCCGGGTTGTCCCATCCAGCTTTCACTGACGGCGAGCTGAATGCGCGGCTTCCCTAACTGCTGGTAAGTGTGTGCGTGTAAGCCAGATGCGGGGCTGACAAGTGTGCACCCTCGTCGCTCCACAGCTAAACAGAATAGATGATGATTAGATAGTGATCAACCAGGAACTGTAACAGGAAGAGTGAAAGTGTTTGTCGGCGTGTGCGTGGCTGTGTGTGCGTGTGAAGACCGCTGGTGGTCAGTGACGGAGCCGGTCCGTCACATGTATTAAGAAAAACAGGTGCAATTTCACCAATACTGTGCTTCAGTTTATCATTTACACATGAGCATTACAACTTCAGATCACAGTTTATCTACAGAGCAAAACATTTAGTCACAGGTATTTGGAACTGAAAAATAGTGTATTTGACATAACAAAATAAACTTCTCAAGATCTAACTAACATTTCCACATCTGTGTAGTCATCTGTACACCTGAACTGACTCACCACAAAATACAAACAAACTTGGGAGCTATTAAGTACGAAGGTTGCCTTGAAAATATAGAATTTATACATTGAAAAAAAGTTGGGGCAGTGCATGAGCCACAGTGCTCCATCAAACCAAACTCTTTTGTACTTAAGCTGCTGATTGACATTATATTACACAATGTTCAGTGTAAAATATTTCAAAAGTAGTTTTTTTTTCACAGAACTGTGTTCTTCAGGATGCAAAAGTGTCTGAAGCCTTATCTTACATGAAGTAGGTCAACTCACCGATTAATTTTTTTCCTGAAACTTGGCATCTTTTAGCCATCACAAGTGCATCAATATCAGGCTTAAAATCCTGAGTAGCAGCCAAGTTAAGAGTATTATTCAATTGCTTGTGTGCGAGTATTGAGCGAAGCTTTGTTTTTGTGATGTTCATTACAGAGAACACTTGTTATCATAGGTAGGTGTGCCCCAAAATGCTCAAAACTTTTGCTGCCAGGGCTGTCAATTTGGGGTATCCTGGCAAAAGATACCGATAAAATGTTTTCAAGTCAGACGAGGCAAATTTATCCTTTAAATCCTGATCACATTGCAAATCATTTATCTCAAGCTGTATGTCGACGGGCAGATCTGCAGCCTTAACTTTAAATGGCGAGCGAAAAACTGCAACCTCGGTATCAAGCTCACCAAAGACCTGAAACCGCTGCTCAAACTCCCGCAGCAATTCTGTAATTTTGTCTTTTTAGCGACTCATGTCAGCAGTAACTCCAGTCATTTACACATTTCTTAGATGAGGGAAATGAGCAGCAGCACCACTTGACAGCTGTGTCTCACACAAAGTCAGCTTCAATTTAAATGCGCGTATGCTGTCATAATATTGTGTGACAACTTTGTTTTACGGCCTTGCAGCATCTTGTTCAGGTTATTCAAGTGCTCTGTAATATCCACAATAAATGCAAGGTCCTGCAGCCATTCCTTTTTTTTTAATTCATGCACTGCTTTGCCCTTTTTCTCCATGAACTGTCTAATTTCCTCTCGTAGATCAAAAAAACGCTTCAGCATGGCACCTCGGCTTAACCACCTTACTTCAGTGTGGTATGATAGGCCACAGGGGATGTCTTTATGACTGAGGATTCTTTGTATTCTAGTGAAATATCACTTGGAACACCGGAACAAGGTTGTTCAACAGAATGGATTCCCTGTTGTGGAGGTGAGGGGGGCGGGGAGATCACCCTCACCTGCACCACAGAGGATCAATCAGCGCAGGTGAGAGCTGTTAGCTGATTGATCCTCACACTTAAAAAGGCCGCGCCCTCATTGCCTCAGAGAAGGAGAAACCTGAGAGGAGCTGGAGTGAAGCTGCAAAGCTTGTTGTGTGTGATAAGTTTATATGTTTGATCACGTGTGTGGTGATTAATAAAAAATGTGGAAAACGACTAATTCCATCTCTGGCTGTGTATTGGAGAGCCCAGTAGCAAGCACGACTGCCACACCTGTTTTAACACATTCCCTGTGCCAGAGTGTTTTCTAAACTTGTGACTTTTGAAGTTGTCATAGATGTTGGATTTTTATTCACAGTTTTGGAACTCATATGTTACAGTCTCCTTGTTTTTAAGATTTTGAAAGATATGTCTTCTTCCTGCAGCTGTCACCCTGCTGTGGTGCAGAGTTCATATGTATTTTTCATATTGACTTGATGTGACTGTTTATAACCAACCATCCCTCGGCTGACAGGGTGGTCATATATGGCCAAGATTGAAGTGTGTAATAGTTCTAATAAATATGAGGAAAAAATCTATGTTGCACATATATTGTTGAAAATTACTGTAGCATGACCTCTATTAAATAGCTTGCTAGGCCTTTTCCATACAAGAACATAATGTGCCTGGAGATGGGAGCTGCAAAAGAATTGCTTACTGTGAGGTACAGATGTTTAACCCATTTACTGTTGTGCAAAAGTTGTCATGAGATTACTTATTTACACAATGCATAATATTACTAGGGTTGATTAACATGAAATTATATATAGGATGAGAACCACTTTTCCTCCAGGCTGGGACAGAATGTTGTTTTGAGCAACAAATCTCTTTTCACGCAGTTGTGTCGCAGGACTCGTTGTCATTCATGGTTTTCCAAGTGTTGCGCGTGTTGCAAAGCAATTCCCCGCCAGAACACTAGGCGTAATGTTTTTTGTCGAAGAGGACCTTAGAGACGCCTTCTTTGTGGGTGTAGCAGTCGTTGTTGACTGTTTATTTACCTTCTCCCAGTCGCGTTCTCCATCTCCACACTGGCGGTGAACGATGGCAGAGGATTTATTCCTAGCGATGGCAACCGAGGAACAGTTAATTGAGATGGAGCTGCTGAACATTGAAGAGCAACTTATAATTAGTCATCAGGAACAACGACTGAAGAGGAGGCGGAGGTGGTCTGTACGGCCACTTACTCAACCGGGGCCGAGGACGGGCGAATATGCATCCCTTGTCCGACCTATGAGGGGTATGGAAGAAGAGATGCACTTCAAGTATTTTCGCATGTCGGTTAGCAGATTTGATGATCTTCTTCGTCGTGTGCAGCTGCACATACAGCATCAGGGCACACACAACATGCCGATCGATGCTGCCCAGAGACTCGCTGTGACGATACAAATTTAGCCTCCAGGGGAAGCCAACAGGCTGTAGCGGCGAGCTATAAACTGGCATCCAGCATGGCTACAATGGTGAAAGTAACATAACTGCATTCCTTACATCAACACTGTTGGCACTTTAAGAACAGACAGTTTCTCTTGGGCCATATATAGAGTATATGACCAGCATTCTTTTATGGAATAGATTACTAATGACAATGGCAAGATAGGCAATACTCCCCAACAGTTCTTTAGTGCTATGAAAACAGCCTGTAGCTACAATGGCAAAGGTTACAGGCAATTGCATTACATATACAATGCAGGCTCTTTTCCACCATTTATCCCGTTTGCAATATGTTGAAGCATCCTCCAACCATGTGAACTCTCCCACTGTGATTACACTGCTAACGTACTAGCTCGAACACACCGAGGCTGTTCAAAAACCAAGAAATATATATTTACCTTGTCGTAGTTGGACGACGTCGCCCGGTGTTTAATATGTGGTCCCAACCACGACAGGCATAAATACAAGGCAGGGACTTTCTTGTCCCCTGCATCTCCACTGCTGCTACTCATTGCCTGCCTCCTCCAGAGCTTTGTGCATTCGTCAACCGGCAGACCGACGTTAGCCAAGGTCTCCTTCCACGAATTGCAGGCCATCTCAGCGTCCTTGTACTCAGGCAACGACGGGTTGTAAAGGTGGTCATATTTTCGAACCTCTTCCGCCAGGAGTTCTTCACGTTGGTCCATATTTGCTCTTCTTAAAATCTTCCGTGGTTTCTTCCGGTATTATGGGGCATGAAACCGAAAGGATGTAGTTAGCAGACCAATCACAGCCTTGCGGGTGGGCTGAGACTTGCAGAGCTTTGCCGTCTAGTTAGAAAAATTGGTTGACGCACGTAAGCATGTAAGAAGGGATACGCAAGCACGTAAGGGGCCCGGAAGGGCTCTTGCGCTTGCGGGTCCCTGAAAACGCAGAAGCATGCGCAGGCCTTTAGTTGATCGTCTCTGACCAGGGAGTCAATCATACCACTGTATATTATAGTAAGTTCAAACCTTCCTTCCCTTCAACCACTAATCGAGAGGCCTAGATACAACTGCTTAATGTGACTGTCTAAGACAAAAATATCTTTACACTAACAAAAGTAAGTGTTGGATAAAGGGTTTTAATCATTACGAACAACACATTCTTTATTATAATACAGTATGACAAGCCAATTTCAAAAATATACTAGACGAGGTCACACAAACACCCTTTTTAAATAAAAGTTTTATTTAAAAACAGTAAAATAGAACAAGTAACAGTAAATGTAAAAGTAACACAATATAAAATAACAAATTAAAAAGAAAACAAGCAGAAATTTAAGCTGCATCCTGTCTGTCCGGATTATTGTAGCTCTGTTTGAGGGACCCAAGAATCTTTCCACCTCAAATTGCTAAAACAAAAAAGAAAGAAAAAAGTGTCAATGGATCATTAATCACTATGGGCATATAAATGCACAGGAACATGTGAACAGAGAACCAATGGTGATAAAAATGGTTTGGTATTGTAAATTGTTTCCATTACATTATAAACAGTGTCATCAATTGGAAATATTTCTTTCAACATCTTTGTAATCTCTCTATAAATTGTTTTAAGGATTAGTAATCAGTATTGCTAGAGGGTTTGAAACTAGCCAGGGGAGGTTGCAGCACTGAACCACATGGTAGTTCAAAAACCGTTTGTATGAACCTCACCAGAGTTTCATGCTCACAATAACCCTTGTGTTGTCCTTGCTTCCCCCGGCATATGACACACACGTAGGGCAATAGTCACGTGAGCAGCCCTTGCAGATTTTTTTGTTGCAAGTTATACAGTCTTTTTTCCTGGGGCATGTCTGACACCTCTTATTCGACCTGAGCGGGGCTGCTGCTAGGGCCGTGGAAGAGGCCACCCACGACTTGTCAAGCCTATGTCACAGGCGCGGGACTTTGCGTGCATCGTGGGGCCCAGACAGACCCCGCTTAGAGCCGGAGCAGCGGCTCCCCTCTCGGCCCATATTATTTCCCCGTTTCTTGACCTGAAGGTCTCTCTTTCCACAAGTCCGGTGGGGGTGGTGGTGCAGCCGTGGTCCTGTCCTTCTTCTTCGTCCAAGGATGATAAATCTCCAGAAGCATCACCAGCTGGGTCGTCCTCAAAGTCGTCTCCGTCTTCTTCCCAATCTGCTACTCCATCGGGGTGTCCGTTCGCTTCTCGGTCTGGCTCTTTTGCGTCCTCTTCGGGCTCAGAGGAGGGATTCTTGTAGAATAGTTCCAATAGTGAAACGGGCCTGACGTGATATCGTGGCATGGTCAGGGAGGGTTGCACACGGTGAATGGGACACCGGCTAACCTTTGTAGCCCCTCTTGATTACAATTGGAATCAGCCGTGGGTCTGATTGACCCCACATTGCAGCCCCCCAGCGCCCACACCTGGGGGTCTAATTGGCCCCCCCAGAAGAATCGAGAATGACAATCCATTTGTCTCAACTACACCCAGGAGAATTGGATATTTTAATTCAGTGCAAATGTGCAATATTCAACTTACATTTCGAACTCTTTCAGCGCAGATTTTGGAATATGGGTAGCTTCCCATTGAGTCGTGGTAATTGCAGTCTGAA
Source organism: Limanda limanda (assembly GCF_963576545.1). NCBI lineage: Eukaryota > Metazoa > Chordata > Actinopteri > Pleuronectiformes > Pleuronectidae > Limanda > Limanda limanda. Next base: position 23,278,207 of record NC_083648.1, on the reverse strand, counting down.
AAATTAAGAGACAATTCATTGCCTAGTCAGAGGAATATAAATATTAATAGTTAGCCACAACTCTAAATGTCATATTTAGATCTAAATTGATAAAGTATTTGCTTAACTCTGTTTAAAAATGTGAAATGAAAATCTGGACAATGCAAAATGGAATAGTGGTTAAATCTTACTTTTTGGGTTGACTTTTTTTTTTTTACACTTTTGCGGCCACCTAGGGAGTTTGGGGAAGAAAACGTTTGAGATCCAACACAAACGAATATTACTGAAAATCTTTTTGAAGTTTCACTTATTAATACCTAAATTTATCTGCCAGGCACATAAATAGGGAAGAAGATTCTGTATCCACTTGGCACTTGAAATATCATACTTTCAAAGTCTATGCTCCTTTAAGTTTAATAACATTCTTCTCATCAAAACAAATGGGATCTGTTGTTGAAAACTGAAAATGTAGCCATTTTTTGTGGTCCCTAACACGGTTTATTTGCAGGGTCTAATCTGTTTTTTTTGGTGGACAGCCTTCTTTGGAGTTTGAGAGTGGGGGAGATGGGGAACTTGGTCCAGGAGGTGGCTGGGGCTGTGGCAGGAGCTGTAGGTGCAGGGTCTAATGTACAGTTGGCAAAAGAGAAAAAAGTTATATAAGGTAAAGACATTTTAATATGATATTTAAGGGAGACAAATTACCACTATATGCTAGTAAGAACAGCCTATATGAAAAAGGACATTGTTACACATTGTGTCCAAGTGTCTTGTGGTGTCATGGCCTAAATTTTCTCTAAAACTGGAGTCAGATTTATCATGATGATCCTTATGATGAACTCAAAATTGTATGAACCTTTGGAGCTGTGGTGAAAGTCCAAATATTAAATGAAAATATTGGGTAAACATACTTCACGTAAATGGTTCATTTGCAGGGTCTTACCTGGATATTTTGTTGGGGAGCTCTCTTTGGAGTTGGAGAATGGGGGAGATGGGGAACTCTGTCCAGGAGGTGAATTGGAGGTGGATGGGGTAGTGGCAGGAGCTGTAGGTGCAGGGTCTAATGTACAGTTGGCAAAAGAGAATAAACATAAATGACAAAGTAAATACTTTTGAATGTATTCCAGGATGTTTATTGAAACTTACTTGGATGTTAGTAAGATTAGACTTGTAAACATAAAGAAAAATCCCTTTTTAAAGAGTGCTTGATTATTGGATGGTCCACAATCTCATCGTGCAAATGTTGTCAATGGAACAGCAAAGTGGCCAATATGCATGAACATTATATTACAATCATAAAATCTGAGAGACTTAGGCTGGCCACAGACCATCTCAGATAAAAACTCTATCTTACACGCATTGAAAGATGCGTGTAATTCAGATTTGGGATAAGTGCACACCAAAATGATAAGACTCCTCATTCAGACCTCTGGCTTATCCTTGGTATGAAGTGGCTCAATATCAGCTGTACAGTGCTTTGCATACGTATTCACCCCCTTAGGACTTTTTCCCATTTTGTACTGTTACAAACTGTAGTTCAAATAGACTTAAACAGACTTTTTCCCATTTGATCAACACAATATTCATAGTATTTTGAAGATTCAAAATACCTTTTAATTATGACACATACAATAATGAGAACCAAAAAGTTGACATCTGTTGGATGCATAAGTATTCACCCCCCCGAGTCAATACTTGGTAGAACCCCCTTTCGCTGAAATTACAGCTGCAAGTCTTTTGGGGTAGGTCTCTACCAGCTTTGCACATCTAGAGATGGAAATGTTTGTCCATTCTTCTTGGCAAAAAAGCTGAAGCTCACTGAGATTGGATGGACATCGTCTGTGAACAGCAATTTTCAAGTCTTGCCATAGATTCTCAATTCGATTTAGGTCATGTTTGCTGTGTCTCCCACATGGCTTGTGGCAAACTCCAAATGGGATTTATTATGGTTCCCTTTCAACAACGGCTTTCTTCTTGCCACTCTTCCAATAAGGCCAGATTTGTGGAGTACACGACTAATAGCTGTTCTGTGGACAGATTCTCCCACCTCAGCTGTGGATCTCTGCTGCTCTTCCAGAGGTACCATGGGCCTCTTGGTTGCTCCTCTGATTAATTTTCTCCTTGTCCGGCTTGTCAGTTTGGGTGGACGGCCTTGTCTTGGTAGGTTTGCGGTTGTGCCATATTCTTTCCATTTTCTGATGATGGGTTTTATGGTGCTCCGTGAGATGCTCAAAGCTTGGGATATTTTTTTAAAACCTAACCCTGCTTCTTACTTCTCCACAACTTTATCCCTGACCTGTTTGGTGAGCTCCTTGGTCTTCATGATGCTGTTTGTTCAGTAATGATCTCTAACAAACTCTGAGTCCATCACAGAACAGATGTATTTATAGTCAGATTAAATTGCAGACATGTGGACCGTATTTACTAATTATGTGACTTGCAAATGGGACTTGTGAAGGCAATTGGTCACACCAGATCCTTGTTAGGGGTTTCACTAGCCTGACGTTGTCATACTCATAATTCTAGTCAGAATATCAGTCTGAGACCGCTCCATTGGGCGTGATTATGGGGCGTGTTTCAACCGAACCAGGAAAAAAAATGCCTCTTCGCTCAATTGGATAGACCTACAACCAATCAGAGCAACGTAGTATGTGAGTTATTTACTAAGTCAGACAGTCAAGACTTTCTCTTACCATTTGTAAGTAGGGGTGTCACGATACCAAAAATTCAGTAGTCGGTGCCAACACCAGTAAAATAACACGATTCTCAATGCCAATTTCGATACCACGGTAAAAAAAAACAACACAGCGTGTTTCCTCATTGTGATCTTTATTACAAGATGAACAACTCTTGTGGCAGTTAAACGGAATCTGTTCAATGGTTACACTTGTAAATAAGCGCTGCTGTACTCCTAAGCCTGAGAGAGCAGCTAGCCGCTGAGAGCTAGCTCGGTTTGACGGTTCTCGACCTCTCTGCATCGCCATACCTTGATCGTGTTTCTCTGTTCCTCTTTCAAAATGAATGCGCTATCGATGTCTTCTAAAACAGACTCAATGGCAGCATTCACACATCTCAACTCTCCAGCGGCAGGCATGTTTGTTGAAAACGAATTCAACCTAACCGCTCTTTGGTGACGTGGTTGATTATGTAACTGTTGATCATCTGTCCATCGTATAAAGCCCGCCCTGACAATTTCATTGGTCCAAACAGCTTCTGTTCGGGCATAGTTTCTCCCCAACGGAGCGACGCCAGACCGAACTTCCCGACCTCAAATGTTGTGGGCAGGGCTAAGTTCGTCTGGCACCCAGGCTAGGGTTTCACAGTAAAGGGGGTGAATACATATTCACTCGTTGAGGGTAATATTTAAAATTTCCCCCCCTTCCAAATGATGGACTACTTTGTGATGGTCCATTACATAAAACCACAATGAAATAAATTATCTGTGGTTATGCCATGACAAAATCTAAAAACGTCCAAGGGGGTGAATACTTAAGCAAGGCACTGTATGTGTGTGTGAGACACACCTTTCACAACTTAATTGTTTCCCATCGCGGCTCGCAGCAGGCTGCTCCGACGCGCTAACATCCGACGAGCTAACATCTGCGCTAACTAGCTCTGGCTCTGCCTCATCATCGAGCCGCGGCTCGGTCGCCTCGCTGGCGATGCTCTCCGCTTGGCCTTGTGGTGAACGAGCGGCCTCATCGTCTCCTCCAGTGCTCCCTCGACTCAGGAAAAAGAAAGAGTCCAAGGTTTTTTGACCCTTTCTCCATGACATGTCGCGTGAAAGTTGTTGCGTGGTAGAGACAGGTCGTGGGTTTGGAGGTTCAGGTGATGGAAAATACACACCTCTCACCTTATGTGTTCACATACTGACCATAAGATGTCGCCATTGCGGTTTCAACCGTATCACCAGATGCAGTTAAAAGCGCAATGCCGGCTTTGGTATCATGTTTCTGGTGCATAACATTTTTTTTAAAATAAATAAACAAGCGACGCTTAGCCTGGCGGGGGGGGGGGGGAGAAAAGCCTGGCGGCCCGCAAGGCCTATAACGCACTGGGGGAAACCCTGATATTTCCTCAACCTTATTGCTTAATCTTAACTCATAACATGCTATAGGTTGGGAATTTTAAAAACACAAATGTTTTGTGGTCAATAGAATAATTTTATTCTTGAGGACATAACAATTGTTCGTCAAGGATAATTTTAAAGTACAAACATTACCCAAGTGGGTGTTAAGGTTTGAGTTAGGTTTGGACCCCGAAGCAGACACGAACGAGATGTTGGTAGTAAAATGAACAGAGTTTATTGGCAGGAGAGGTAGATGCAGGGTGCTGGCTGGATGGGAGAGCCTGGACGAAGATGAGGAGCCGAGCGGTAAGGCACACCAAGGTTCTGGGTTGAAGAAAGCAAAAGGATTAGTAGATATCCAAAAGTCAAGCTGGTCGAGAGTACTGCAGCGTAACAGCTACCGGAGTAGACGGAATAATCTGGCACTGAAGTGGTGAGCAGGCCAGGCATTTATGCAGGAGATGATTAGGAGCAGGTGTGCCTCGTCCGCTGTAGTCAGGAGCCCATGTTTAAGGGGGTTCAGTGTCAGACACCATCACAAATCCATTCACAGATTTAACTTTTCACATACTGCGGTGAACACTCTTGGGGGAATCTGGACATGCCTCTGTGTGACTTTTTCTGGTAGAGGGATTAAGGTGACGACCTTGTCCACTGTGTACCAGATCTTGTCCTCTACTCGCAGCCAATATAGCGGTTTCGCCCAATGTTGTGCATGACTTTGTAAAATGAAATTGGGCGAGACATGATCTTCTGTCTTTCCATCCTTTTCTTTTTCATCTTTTTTTCGTGAGCCACTGGTACCACCATGTGGCTTCTGTTCCTGATATACCAGTACTTGTGGTTTGTGTGAGAGACTTGTTCTTACATGAGAGACATTACCTGTACATGCAAGCTTTAGCCTGAGTGTCACAGCACAACTCCTCTATGACTTTGCTCAAGCTCGTGAGTTAAAAATGCCAAGGTGCTTGAGCCTGTCTGCTTACATTTGGGCATTGTCATGCAGTTTGCAGACACATGTCTCCCTTTTGTTGATGTTTGGGGCAACAATCCAAAAAGGTTTTGTCCTGCAGAAAAGTGAATAGGACCGCTTCAGATGAGGCATCTCCAGCATCAACTTCTGATGCAAATTCAGCAGTGTCAGAGAGGAACCTCTTGTTTCTTCTTTTTGAATCTTGTGATTGTTTCATTCTTCCCCGCTGATGCCCGACTATTGTCATCTCGACTTAAGAACATTTTGACAACCGAAACTTTACCATATGTTTTGGTAGTGACTGTTTCGTTAATGACAATTCTAGCTAACTTTGAGCATAACTAAAGGATGCTAGCAAGCACATAGCTAGTAAACATCCTTGAAGAGGTGTACACCCATAAAAACAGAATACTTTGCATAAAACCCAAAAAAGTATACTTAATTGAAGAGAATATGTGTTCGGTAGTGACAATTCTTAAGGTTACACGCTGATTTTCAGATTTTGGAACACAATCATATCAAAAGTATGGGATTTAGCTACTTACCATTCAGCCATGAGGGACAGGGATGCAGTGTCACTGCCTGGTCAAAAATGCAGGGGTGTGGCTGGTGTAAAAAGTGTTATTTACAGAAATTGAAAAATGTTAGGGTGGGGGACAGCTACTTCCCAATAGAAAGTACCCTATAAATGATGATTTTGTATATATTCAGCTTATCCCTATCTCATTTAATGTCTTGGGTTTAAATAGACCATAACATATTCTTAGTAAATATCTATGTCTGAATACTTAATTTTTTTTTAATAGTTTTTCTTGTTAGGGGACCATACTTTGAACCAATTCGGTAGAATGGCCCATATACATATTTCTTGTGTCCTTCATAGGTTCAGAGGTAAGCACAGACATCAAAAATCGTTGACAAACATATTCTCATCTTATGGTAAATAAATTATCATGTTGCCCTTCTTACCACAAGGTGTCAACAAGAGGCTGAATGTCACTTCCTTCTCCCCGTACTCTCCCTCCTCCTCCATGGCTTCTGGATGAAGAGGGGATTCACCGGAGGTAATGGGTTTGGCCCTCTCTCTTTTAACTATCACTGTTTGAAAAAGAGTTATCTTAGGTCATGATTAAATATTGACACCATACATTTCTTCTGCACATGTCATGGAATATGTAGCTGTATTATGCCATACTGTTGTATAACGGCACTCAATTTATTAACTGGCTCTCAAGTACTGACAAAGTATCTACACTATTACCTTTTTGTGAGTGTTAATCTATCTTGATCCTGTACATTACACAAGGACAATTAACGATACTGTCTCTATTCACAACATGTCTGGCATTATTAGACATTCATTATAAATGCCTAGATAGACATTACATAGCTGCAAGGGATGTCACAAAAAAAGGTTACCATGATATAAACATTTGCACACATAGGAGTGAACACAAAGATACCCACAAAAAACAGACAGACACACACATAAAGACCTAAAAATTGCTTGTCCCTCATAAAACCATACTGAGCTACATTTGGTAGAACGACTGTGACTGGGTTGGCGTGCTGATATAGCCAAAATGTTAGCTTAAGCGAGTTCTCAATTTAAATAATGCGGTTGTTTGATTTAGTAAAATTCCACTCTACTGATATGGAAGTCTGGTGACAAAATAAAACTGTCAACTTTTAGTTCTGATTGTGACTATCCTACTTTTTAATTCCACATTTATAAATTTCAAATTTGTACTTCATCTCACATTATTAAACATCTCCTGATACACAATGGCAATCTTAGTGTAGTAAAGCCTGTGAAAGACAGTCAGCAGCACAGGAGCTAGGTCAAGAATAAATTCTAAAGCGTATTCAGTGTGCAGCGTATATGTTTAGGATTTAATTTGTGCTTATTAAAAAATATAATGAGTCAGTTGTTAAGGGAGTAACATTTTTATAAGCTCAAAGGTTCCTAATCACATCTTTATGGACTGCATATGTACAAAAAGCTACAAAAATTGTTGTGCAAATTTAACCCTGGAATTTGGATAGCTTGGACCAGGGGTTTTCAACTGGTTTTGTCCCAGGGACCCCCATTCAGACGACTAGAAAGTAATCCGCGGCCCACTGATGTGCCTATGCGCGCGTGCCTACGTGTGTGTGCGCGTGCGTGCATGTGGATAGAAGGAAGTTTTAACATTTGGTTTTCCATTTTGGTTTTATTTAAAAACCTCAAACAAATCTAGACATATAAACTTAAAAACCTCAAACAAATCTAGAAAAATCTGTGTAAAAAACAACAAAAAAGGTTGATTTTCAGTGCTTAAGAATTGAAAACAAAATTAAAATGCAGTTTGTAGTTACACTGCATCTCAGAACCATATGTACATCAATATATAACGTTTATGACTTAAATGTACAGACATGTAGCTGACATGTTGAGAGAACGTTAAAGTAACGGTGATCAATAACAATCAACATAAACTTAAATTTACCCCCACCTAGAGAACACTTGAGGGACCTGAGAGGCTGAAGGTGGAGCCCAAGGGGAAAAGGCTTAAGGAGCCAGCAGCCAGAGCATCTGGGCGTGGCTGAGGAAGGCAACAGTTTTTTGACCGTGTGCTGTGACGTTTGCCAGGAGAACTGTGCTCTAAGAAAGACTCTTTAGTTTAATATATTTAAGTTTATTTCCACCAATTTGTAATCCACCTTTCTGCAATAAACGGTCAAAGGGACCAACTGGACTCACCTCTACTCCTCATCTTTTGTACACGAGTCAAACTAAAACCGAGCTCAGCCACCAGTGGTAGTAAAATAGAAATTGCTGCAACAATTTAGTCAAAAAACTGCCTTGGATGGATGTACTTGGAAAAAAGCAACATTGGATGGAACTGGATACTGGAACAAAGGAAGTTCAAGTGTGAATTCAAGTGCATGTGCCACTCTGGAGTGGTAGATGGCCAAGATTGAATCCGTAGCAATCAGTGTATTTATGAAGAAACTTTGAAAGGAATCTTGTTTATTGTCTTAAGAAGAATCATTTTTGTTGAATGTTGAGTAATATTTTTGCGAAAAACAGGACTTTTGAGTTAGTCAAGTTGAACAAAGAGCTTCAGTTTCCAATATGGCTGACCATGCTGTTATTTCTCTACCTGTTGATTCTGAAAAGCAAAAAGAAACAAAAGATGCTTGTCAACCTCGTTCTGAATAACATGCGTATGGTGTTAAGACGGCTGCCTCTACCGGCGGCATCGAGCTGTGCACCCCGTTGTGCAGGCCACTCACGAGATTTGGGGACCACAGATGTCACCCAATCGGGTATTCCCAAAGTTCCATATACAGACATGTATTCAGGTGCAAATGTTAACCTTTATGTGTTGCATGCCTGTTATCCGTGTCCATATACCGTTTTTATGTTTGTTAACCCGATCATTCATCATCCAATATTCCGTCAATGTTGCAATTGCTTTCTACAACCATTTAACCTCTTCAGTTTAAATACATTTGTACCCATCGTTTTTCTGTTAAAATAACCACGCCATACAATGTCTTGTGTTATAAATGTTATGTTTATTTAGTTTAAAATCTCACATTAATTCAATATTGCATAATGTTTGTCTTACCGTTGTTCAGTGTCTCGTCTTCTGTTTGTGTTAAAATTGTGCAGCGCATAAACGCCGAAGTAAAAAGACACTTGACATCTGGGTTAACCGTAAGTGAACCCGCATTCTGTTTAATATTGTTTAGGCTGTTATATGAATAGTTGGCTATGCCTTCAAGTAGTACATGTGTTAAGTATGTTACTGTGCATTGTTCCAGTCATATGGAATTTAGTTTATTAGCTGTTAAAGCTTCTTAGTTTCACGAACCTGGGACACCCCTGTTTATTGTGGTATTTTGGTTTGTGCCAATTGTAGGGGCATGCTTAGGCCAGATTTAAGCGTGTCTATTCATTCTGTCGGGAAAACTGCTACTGGATAGACGTAAGTCTTAGAGCTCTCCTAAGAAATTGATTCTCAACCAGCAAACGTGGTGGAAGTTGACTGTTATTGCAATTTATTGTTTTGGCTATTATGCCATAACAATAATTTTTAACTTACTGCAAAGTATTTGTTTTTCGCTCTTTTTGTTTTATTTAATATTTTCATTATTAATTCTTTTTGGGAAAATAAAAATTCCCATCATACAAACTACATCCCCAAGACCTGAGAGTTTTTCAACCTAGCTCAACCGCTCTTCTACCTTTAACACGCATGCACAGGGGAAAACTACTGGCAGTTTCTAGCCCCAAGCCGTGTCAATGGGGTGAATGGGGCAAACTCTGCCATACTTCATCTTAGAGCCTTGATCCAGGCAGGGACGGAAAGGTCTCATCGACCTGATTGGCCCAGTGTTGGAATCATAGCTGTGGTTCTTTCCTGTGCAGAGCTAGGGGGCAGCAAAAGTTAATTTTTTCTGTTTGCTAAAGTCCTATATCTTCTCAATGGAAGCTGTCAAGGGTGAGAGAGACATGTTTTGAAAGCTCTCTGAGTGCTCTGTCACATATGTGAATGCCACATAGGTGGCACTCTTCTGGAGCAAGGTCTTTAATGGAGAGAGATATAAGAATGGGACCTGGACATTCTGAAAGGCCTCGACGAGACGAATGTGACAATGCCCCGAATGTCCTGCTTCATGTAGCATTGATGCTAACAATCAGAACAGAACAGAACTCTACTTCCATATTTTCATCTATGATTGCTCTGAATAGATGGAAATGTGGAAGTCTATGAATGACTTCCATATTTTCATCTATGGCTTCCATATTTCAATCTATGACATGTTATTCTTATAGATTGAAATATGGAAGCTGTAGATGAGAATTGGGAATGTGGATTCTTATCTATGGCTTCCAGATTTCCATCTATTATTAATCAGATGTAGATTAAAATTTGGAATTTGTGTCTCTTTTGTGCACTTCAAAGACTCAAGAACTGAAACATTGTGCATTTTGTTAATGAACATTTATTCTAACAAATACCAGACATAATCCAAGAGAATTTTTTTTGTCTTCCTAACAACAATTTGAAACAACATATCAAATCTTGCAAAAAAAACAACTCAACAGAATAGAGATGAGTGGAGTAGTAAAGAGTATGCATCCATTAAATGATCCTCATCATCAGGCAGAGTTAGGACTCCCCGCTTCATCCACAACAAGACACCCATCGTCATCGTCGTCGTTTTTACATCAACCTTTTTTAGGTGGGCAGGCCAAACCATTCAAAATCAACAACATAAACCACGTATAGATTGAAAAAACAACAGTTATGAACACACCAAAAACGACCAAAAGATAGGTTGTGCGCACCAAGAGGTATTCGGGCCATTCCCGCATCCACCTGAGGGTCGCATCAAACAGGGAAACCAGCATGTTCCTTCGGTTGTCCTCGGACTCTGTTTCCGGCATGACCACGGGATTCTCCTCGGGCAGGAGTCCCGATGGGTACCCATGGTTCTCTTCGGACCGGAGTTCCAGCATGGGCATCGGGATCTCCTCAGTAATAGGTGGTGACAGGCATCCGCGGTCCTCCTTTCCCTCCTTTCCAATGGGTTACAGTATGATGGGTTGAGAGGATTAAAACATCATTAAGCTAAGTCTAACCCCATATCTCACCTCAAATTTCAAAGAGCTGCCAACTCAAAATCATAGCAATAGATGACTAGATGGACATGTACAATATATATTGAAATTTGGAACTTAAACCGACACATCCAAATTATAATCTATTCATAAAAATCTTTACCTGCTGCATAAAAAGTTACGAAAAACAACATTTTAAAAGCTCAAATGTAATGTGTAGATTTGCAATATGGCTACTACACACTGAGATAAGGCTATGACACTCACATTTTAATAGGTAAAGTATATTAAAAACAAAACGTTAGAGAGTTCATGAATTTCACTCACCATGCAGTCAGCTGTGCTGGATATGTCTATTCTCTTCCTACTTCCTGTTGACACAGGAAGTCCAACTCATAATCTACATGAATGTATTATATAATAGATAAAATCCTGGACGATTATCCTGGACCTTATATATTTTCCAATGTTCAGTTTATTAGTATTATATTTACATCACCCCTAAATAATTTGTGCCTCCATAACTCTGCACATGAGGTATTTAGACTGATGCGACCATGTCTGTGCAACGTACTATCTGCAAGCTTCCAATTGTATTCAGGGCCATTGTATTCAGGGCCTTTAGCTCCTTCTTTCTTTGAAATATAAACCTTCAAAGTACTTGACAAAACATAATGTCCTTAATAAAGCATCTGAACAACTTTATTTGCTTATTCAGTGTCATTTTATTATTCTTGTTTACACAGGAAGAACATAAGAACACTTTAAGAGCTTTCAGACAAAAATGGTCTATCTAGTGCTGTTGTATCATTAGTGCTTGAAATTGTGTGTTATTTGAGAAACTTTGGTCCAAAACATGACAGCATTTGGACAGGGTTTACAGACGTTAATGAGCATTTTGAGTCCTTGTGAGAACACCCTTCCCCGTGGTTGTAGCTCCCTCTGTAGAGTTGCGCCCAGGGGTGCACCAGTAGGAGGGGGCTGACTTTTGCAATAGAATTAATGAAGAGTTGTTTGTAGGTGTTTGTCTTGTGTCTCTGAGAGCCTCCCTTGCTCCAATGTGACACTTAACAAGGTAAAAGTTTTCCTATTTCAGTGGCCCCTAGTGTCTCCCAGGGGCGACGTAGAACTTTGGGTGTGATGTGGTCTCTCAGTTGAGACCCGAAGGCTAAGCGATGATTCTGACAAATGTGAAACAGCCCCCTGAGAGTTTTCGGGATAGTATTCCCCATGTCTGTAACCCTTTACGTCCTGGAGTTACAGGTTAAATGTTGAAAGGTCGCAATGTAAACCCAACAGGGGTCTTTTAGTGTCATGTTTCTGCTTGCTAAAGTGCTCTATCTCCTCAATAGAAGCAGTCAGGGGTTAGAAACAGACATGTTTGGAAATCCATTAAAGTCCTCTATAACACATGTGAACGCCACATAGGTGGCGCTCTTACAGAACAAAGCCAAAACCAATGGAAAGAGATAGAAGGAGACCTGAATATTTTGAATTGCCATGACAAGACGAACGCAACAATACCCCAAATGTCCTCCCTCATGTAGCATTTATGCTCATAACTCCACTTCCATATTTTCATCTATGACTTCCATATTTCCATCTATTAGATGGAAAGGGTTAGGGTTAGGGATGCCTCCGAGACCGGGACCTGGGGTGAAGCATTGTGGGGAGTGAAGCGAGTCGGGGCGAGAGACGCCAAAGTGCTGTTTTTTATCTGGCGGAGGATACGTTTAGAATAGCCCCTTTGTCTAATACCTTTAAATGTGTGTTTTGGATGATACATTTATTTATGGAGAAGAGCGTGTGTATCTGTTGTTTTAAAGTAAACCTTTGTGAGTAATTGTGTGTATGCCAAATTATTTGAACAGTCAATAAAAACTGTTGTCTAAAAAGTTTATTTGTAGTGGATCTATAATGTATTTAACTTTAATCGACGAGTGGCGATTGTTCAATGTGTAAATGAAGTCAGAAAATAAAGAGATGTCGTGTTGCAAAATACCAAAGATGTCGTCCAGAAAACGGAGGTAGGTGAATGGTTTGTGGGTGCACTTGGCTAGTGCCTCTCGCTCCCACTCGCTCATATAGATGTTTGCGTACGAGGGAGCATATCGCTGGCCCATGGCTGTTTCGTGGATCTGGAGGAATTGTTTATTATTGAATGAAAAATCGTTATTGTTGAGACAGATGGTCAGGAGTTGAATAATTTCTTTGTCCGGTCTATTGTTGTGGGGGTTATTAAGATGGATATGATAGACTTGATACCTGTTTCTGTGTTGATATTTGTGTACAAACTGTCTGTCTATTGTAAATAAGTATGACTGCTTTGGAACAACCATGGGTCGGATAGTGTCTATGAAATGGTAGGTGTCTTTGATGTAACTGGGATGTTTATTGGAAAGGGGTCCAAGGAAGTGTTCAATGTATTCTGAAATATGATATGAAGTGCTATTACAATCTGAAACTATAGGTCTGCCGGGGGGAACTTCATAGGGTATCGTCCATGATGATGTTTCTTTATGGATTTTCGGCAGTAGGTAGAATTGTCGGGGGCGGGGGTGGTCAGGGCCAAATAAGTAGATTTTTTGTTTATGATTGATGGTTTTATTGTCATATAAACCTTGTATGATATTACGGAGAAGTGGTTGAGTTTGTGTTTGTAAGTCTGACTGAATGGGTTTATAATGTGTAGTGTTTGAAAGTTGTCTGTTTGCCTCCAGTAAATATTGTTGTCTATCCATGATCACTATTTTGGAACCTTTGTCCGCTGGTTTTAAGATGATATTGGGATTTTGGGTAAGGTGTACTAAGGCCCTGCGTTCCGGCCCCGAGAGGTTGTCTGCAACGTCCTCTGGGGGCCGGTAGTAACGCAGGGCCTGTTTGTTCTTTTGCAAGAGGTTTATTGTGGTTCTGTGAGATTGTGCTGCGGTTGGTTCCCAATTAGATTTGTGGATGAAGGGTGTCTGGATGTGGTCTGGTTTTCCATAGAAATGACTGATAATTTTGAGCCGTCTGTTGTTTTGGTGTAGGTCCCTATGAAGTTCCTCCCAGTCATACTGTGCTGGGCGTGGGATGAATGAAAGACCCCTTTCCAATAAATGGATCTGGTCTACAGTCGGAGTAAATAATACGGATAAGTTGAGTATGTTGGATGTGGAGTTCCACCCCAAGTCAGTTGCGGGGTCAGTGTGTGACACAGAGTTGGTAACTGTGTTTGTGCCCGGTTTGGGTTTGGGTCTAATCATAAATTTAGCTGCTTTAACCAGTAGTTGAAAATAAGTTTGGCAGTGGCCGGTTTCCAGGGGATGTTATCTTTTCCTGTTAAAAAAGTATCATGGGAGATTTCTGCTAGGAATGGGAAGTATGTAGCTATGGTATTGTTGATGTATTTCAGGTTGTGTTGTTGCTTGATGGTGAGGTTTTCAGAAAAATGTATAATTGGGAAGTAAATGTCAGCACTGGGGAAGGCAAGTTGGGCTAGTTTATACAGAGACTTTAATTGTTTGCAGGAGGTCTGCTTGGGGTCCTGGTCCTTATTATTAACCAGGCGCCAAATTCCATATTTAATTTTTGCCCTTTAGCTCCGCCCACAGGCCTCAGAAAATTATGCGAAATGCACCTAAATTACCAACGCGCCGCGCTCGATTTTTTGACACCAAGCTCGCCCGGATCCGACGACGAAAGTGCAAAATCCCATTTTTCACAAACACCAGGTGGCGCATGGAACAAATATCCATTCTGTGGAATGCTTCCAAAAGACGCACTTCCAAGTCCGGACTGTCCATAATCTGGAAGCTGCCCCAAGTCTAATTTCTTCCAAATTATGGACAACTAGCGAGAATATGGAATGCTTCCAAGTTACGTAATAACAGGCGAGAATATGGAATGCTTCCAAGTTACGTACTAACAGGCGAGAATATGGAATGCTTCCAAGTTACGTACTAACAGGCGAGAATATGGAATGCTTCCAAGTTACGTACTAACAGGCGAGAATATGGAATGCTTCCAAGTTATGTACTAATAAGCGAGAATATGGAATGCTTCCAAGTTATGTACTAATAAGCGAGAATATGGAATGCTTCCAAGTTACGTACTAACAGGCGAGAATATGGAATGCTTCTAAGTTATACATTAATAGGCAAGAATATGGAATGCTTCCAAGTTACATACTAATAAGCGAGAATATGGAATGCTTCCAAAAGACGCACTTCCAAGTCCGGACTGTCCATAATCTGGAAGCTGCCCCAAGTCTAACCATTTCCACTGGCGGGAATGTGGAATGTGGAATCTTCCGCAATCTGGAAGCTGCCCCAAGTCTAATCTCTTCCAAATTATGGACAACTAGCGAGAATATGGAATGCTTCCAAAGTCTGTACTTCATAATTTGGAAGTACCGATTTTGGAAGCATCCATAATCTGGAAGCTGCCCCAAGTCTAACCTTTTCACTGGCGAGAATGTGGAATGGCGGAGCCTTCTAGATCCTGGAAGCTACCACAAGTATAGCTACGAGGCGGCAATAATGACCAGCAAAGGACTTTTGCAAAATTGTTATTGCTTTAGAACACGCAAGGTTGACTCAACTTTTCCTGTGATAAAAACCTCTGTCGTCAAAAACAGTAAAAGACCTCAAGGCAATCCATCGAACATACCTATGATAAAACACAACAGTGACTTCATCTACGTCCAGTGGAGGTACCAGAGCGTCTGGATTCAGGCGCCTGACCCTCATGTCTTTTCGGCAGCACAACCAACACTTTTTTCCTGTGAACATTCCCCGGTGGTGTAGGTTGGTGGGGGGAGAAGGAGCTGCCGCGACGGGGGGATGGAGGAGTCGAGGGGTTGGACAGTAAGGTAGGAAGGGTGGTTGGAAGTGGTGTGGATTGGGGGAGGGTGGGGGTCCGGTGGTGTAGGTTGGTGGGGGGAGAAGGAGCTGCCGCGACGGGGGGGATGGAGGAGTCGAGGGGTTGGACAGTAGGGTAGGAAGGGTGGTTGGAAGTGGTGTGGATTGGGGGAGGGTGGGGGGGCCGGTGGTGTAGGTTGGTGGGGGGTGAAGGAGCTGCAGCGACGGGGGGATGGAGGAGTCGGACAGTAGGGTAGGAAGGGTGGTTGGAAGTGGTGTGGATTGGGGGAGGGTGGGGGGGGCCACTCGACCTCGGTTTCCCTCACGAAGATTCTACTGCCGGGCTCGATATCACTGAGCTGGACCCTGGATGGATCAAAGGAAAACAGGTGTCAAATTTAAGCCATCAGCAGCACATGACAGACAAACGGGCCCACAAAGTACAAAAATATGACATCTGGATATCTTTTACTTTATTGATCCATGTTGGATTGAGACATCAATACCTGCTTCATCAGGGGTGATAGGGCTGGTCTCACAGCTGTCCTCGGACTGTGTATGGAGAACAGAGGAATGACAGGAAAGACAAGCTGCATCCATCAAAGTTAGCGTACAATCGATTGGATGACCTTGTGTACTTACCTTGCTCATCTCAGGTGGAAAAAGCACCCAGGCCTGAAAAGCAAATGTAATAGGTGTAAATTTGGAAGCAGACCATGTGCTTCCAAATTCTGATCTATTGCGCTAGCATTAGCATGCTAATTAGCGTCGTCACAAACATTGGACAAAATCAAAACCAATACAAATAAATGGTTACCGGAGAGACTGACTGACTTACCTGCACCTTTTGCTGCTCCTCCTGCGAGCATCAGCTAGGAGTTTGCTTCATATGCAGCTGTCAACCGTGTTTTCCCCACTCGTTTTTGGCAACTTCCTGTTGACACAGGAAGTTCAAAAGTTGACATTAGGCAAAAGGTGAGAATGAGGAAGACTCCACATTTTCGCCTGTAAGCGATTCCACGTTTCAACTCCTGCTTCCAATTTGTATACTAATAAGCGAAAATATAGAATGCTTCCAAGTTACATACTAATAAGCGAGAATATGGAATGCTTCCAAAAGACTCACTTCCAAGTCCAGACTGTCCATAATCTGGAAGCTGCCACAAGTCTAACCTTTTCCACTGGCGGGAATGTGGAATTTTCCGTAATCTGGAAGCTGCCCCAAGTCTAACCTCTCCCACTGGCGGGAGAGGTTAGACTTGGGACAGCTTCCAGATTATGGACAGTTCGGACATGGAAGTGCGACACTTGGAATTATTCCATATTCTCGCTTATAAGTACATAACTTGGAAGCATTCCATATTCTCGCCTATTAATGTATAACTTGGAAGCATTCCATATTCTCGCCTGTTAGTACGTAACTTGGAAGTGCGTAACTTGGAAGCATTCCATATTCTCGGTTATTAGTACATAACTTGGAAGCATTCCATATTCTCGCCTGTTAGTACATAACTTGGAAGTACATAACTTGGAAGCTATCCATATTCTCGCCTGTTAGTACGTAACTTGGAAGTGCGTAACTTGGAAGCATTCCATATTCTCGGTTATTAGTACATAACTTGGAAGCATTCCATATTCTCGCCTGTTAGTACATAACTTGGAAGTACATAACTTGGAAGCTATCCATATTCTCGCCTGTTAGTACGTAACTTGGAAGTGCGTAACTTGGAAGCATTCCATATTCTCGCCTGTAAGTGCGTAACTTGGAAGCATTCCATATTCTCGCCTGTTAGTACATAACTTGGAAGTGCGTCTTTTGGAAGCATTCCATATTCTCGCTTATTAGTATACAAATTGGAAGCGGGAGTTGAAACGTGGAATCGCTTACAGGCGAAAATGTGGAATGTGGAATCATCCATAATCTGGAAGCTGCCCCAAGTCTAACCTTTTCACTGGCAAGAATGTGGAATGGCCGAGTCTTCTAGATTCTGGAAGCTACCACAAGTATAGCTACACCCCCCCCCCCCCAGAGCAACAACAACTGGAACAAACACATACATGCCCTTGCCAAACATTTTTAATTGTGCTTTAAGAACAAGAGGGGCCTCTTGACCCAGGGTCAGCTGAACCTACAGGCTAGAGGTGGGATTATTGCCTGCCGCCGCTCCATTCTGGGACTCCTGGACATCATTGGACATCTGCGTTTCCCAAAGAACTTGAGAGTTGCCTGAGCACGGCAAGAACACAGCAGCGAGCGTGTCCAGGGCTTCTATGCCGGCCTGCAGAAGACCCCGGCGGGAGGACCTGGTCCCAGGTCTGGGCGGAGAAGCGGGCGGAGAAGCGGCCGCTCCATTCTGGGACTCCTGGACATCATTGGACATCTGCGTTTCCCAAAGAACTTGAGTTGCCTGAGCACGGCAAGAACACAGCAGCGAGCGTGTCCAGGGCCTTGGATTCATCTTCCGCTCCTGAGCTGGAAATTTGGGCTTCTATGCCAGCCTGCAGAAGACCCCGGCGGGAGGACCTGGTCCCAGGTCTGGGCGGAGAAGCAGGCGGAGAAGCGGGCTCAGCAGCTGCGCCTGCTGCTGCCCCGGCTGCTGCTGGGCCTGCTGCCGGAGCACCATACGGTGCACCCTCTTCAGGCCTTGGCTTGGCTCTACCACTTGGGGTTCCCTCGGTGGTCCCCGGCTGATGTGAAGATGCCACCCCCGTCTCGTTCTTTGGCACGTCAACAGTGATGCTCCACTTGCCTTGGTATTGTTGTGCGACGATGGGATTCAGCCTTTCAACTGTTACATGTATTTTCGAAGGGGAAATTCTCAGGGCCACCGACGCTTTCCAATTTACGCTTGGCACCCGAGGGGAAGAAGAACCTTTTCTTCAGCCTGGTCTGAGTTTTGCGCATGAGCTCCTCCTCTGAAGACAGCGAGGTGGTTTCTGGCCTGTCGTCATACACAGGCTCCTCGTCTTCCTCGCTGCTCTCTGAGGTGAGGGAATAAGAAGACTCTTCCTCGAGGGGCTTGGGCTTTGCTCGGGCCTTGCGTTTTTTGTGCATCAGCGCTTTCATCCGCAGCTTCCTGTTTTCGTAGGCCACGTCTCTGGTGGGAAGGGAGACGTAAAACCTTTCCGCGGTGACGAACTTCCAAGTCCGGACTGTCCATAATATGGAAGCTGCCCCAAGTCTAACCTTTTCACTGACGAGAATGTGGAAGGGTGGAAGCCCCCCCCCACAGTACTCACCAGGACCTGGTATCGACTGCCATCCATCCAGATGTCTGCATTAGCCACATGCTCCTTAAGCATGCTTGTGAGCACCACCGATCTGTGGCCACTGATTATGCAGAGGTATCCCATCAGGTAGCCCATCAACATGGAATGGTCATGGTTAGGCGAAACTTTGCCGGTGGCCAAGACATCTAGAAACGCACACACACACAAAACATCAGCGGCAGGTAGGTAGGTTAAAAACATGTGCACTGCCGCCGAGGAGGTCCACTTACCCAGCAGCTGCTGGATTCTTCTCCTGATCTGTCTCGAGCCACAAAACATATTTGATAACACAGGTTAGTTTGCCTTCCCCAATGTTGTAATACAGATACAGATGTTGTTTGAGTCGGATGAGGATTGAATGTTTTGTTTCTCCGATGTAATGTTTGGTGCATGTAATGATGTATATGACGTTGCTGGTGTTGAGTGTAAATGTGCCTAATGTAGGGAATGCTGTCTTGCTGTGGGGGTTTGAAATTAATTTTCTGTTTCTGTAGTATTGTGTTTGTTGACGGTTTGTTGTTTGAGTATTTGGATCGTATTAATAAGCTATGAAGGTTTTTGTTTTTCCTGTATGCCGATATTGTGGTATGGTTCTGGAAAGCCGGCTGTACTGCTTGGATATGGGCAAAGTTGTTTTTGATGATCCTATGTAATCCGGTGATTCTGTGAAAAGGTAGATATAAATGGTATTATAACAGGGTTGAGGTCAGGGTTGTTGGGCCGGAGAATGATGGCGGTCTCGGAGGGGTTAGGGTTAGGATTTGGTTCAGGGTTAGCGTTGGGAGGGTTAGGGTTAAGGTTAGCGTTGGGAGAGTTGGGGTTAGGATTGGGGGAGGGTTGGTTAGGATATGGATTTGGGTCAGGATTGGGAAAGCTGGGGTTAGGGTTAGGCTCGGGGGAGGGTTGGTTAGGGTTAGGACATGGGTTTGGGTCAGGGTTAGAATTGGGAGAGTTAGGGTTAGGCTTGGGGGAGGGGTTGTTAGGGTTAGGATATGGGTTTGGGTCAGGTTTGGGGTTAGGCTTTGGGAAGGGTTCGTTAGGGTTAGGGTTTGGGTCAGGGTTAGGATTGGGAAAGCTGGGGTTAGGGTTGGGGTCAGGGTTAGACTTGGGAGCGTTGGGGTTAGGGTTAGGTCTGGGGGGATCTTGGTTAGGATATGGGTTGAGGTTGGGATCCGGTTTAGGGTATACCGGTAGGGGACCTGTGGGCGGGATGCCCTCCGAGACCGGGACTTGGGGTGGAGCAATACGGGGAATGAAGCGAGAAGGAGCGAGAGACGCCAAAGTGCTATTTTTGATTTGGCGGAGGAAGCGTTTAGAGTAGCCCCTTTGTCTGAGACTACAAAAAAGGATGGAGATGGATGAATGAAGGTCTATTGCTTGGGATGATATTCTGTAAAAACGAATGATTTGGGATTTGATGATACCTTTTGAATGTGTGTATCGGATGATAACTAGTTTCATGGAGAAGGGCGTGTGTGTCTGTTGTTTTAAAGTAAACCTTGGTGAGTAGTTGTGAGTATGACGAATTATTTGACCGGTCAAAAAAAACTGTTGTATCTAGAAAATGTATTTGCAGTGGATCTATGATGTACTTAACTTTAATGGACGGGTGGTGGCTATTCAATGTGTCTATGAAGTCAGAAAATAAGGTGATGTCCTGTTGCCAGATACCAAATATGTCATCTAAAAATCGGAGGTAGGTAAGAGGTTTGTGGGTGCACTTGGCTAGTGCCTCTCGCTCCCACTCGCTCATGTAAATGTTTGCATATGACGGTGCGTATCGCTGACCCATGGCCGTTCCGTGGATTTGCAGGAATTGTTTGTTATTGAAAGAAAAATCGTTATTGTTGAGACAGATGGTAAGAAGTTGAATGATTTCTTTGTCCGGTCTATTATTGTCGGGGTTGTTATTGAAGATGGATTTGATAGCCTTGATACCGATTTGTGTATTGATATGTGTATAAACTGTCTATGTCTATTGTAAATAAGTATGACTGGTTTGGAACAACCATGGGCCGGATCGTGTCTATGAAGTGGTATGTGTCCTTGATGTAGCTGGGATGTTTATTGGAAAGGGGTCCAAGGAAATGTTCTATGTATTCTGAGATATGGTATGAAGTGCTATTACAATCTGAGACTATAGGTCTGCCGGGGGGAACTTCATAGGGAATGGTCCATGATGGGGGTTCCTTATGGATTTTGGGTAGTAGGTAAAATTGTCGGGGGCGGGGTTGGTCGGGGCCGAACAAGTAGAGTTTTTGCTTATGGTTAATGGTTTTATTGTCATATAGAGTTTGTATAATGCTACGGAGAAGTGGTTGAGTTAGAGTTTGTAAATCTGACGGAATGGGTTTATAATGTGAAGTGTTTGAGAGTTGTCTGTTAGCCTCGTGTAAATACTGCTGTCTATCCATGATGACTATTTTGGAGCCTTTGTCCGCGGGTTTAATAATGATATTGGGATTTTGGGTAAGTTCTTCTAAGGCCGTGCGTAACGTTTTATTATAAATTTAGTTGTTTTAGCCAGTAATTGAAAATGAGTTGAGCAGTGGCCGGCTTCCAATGGATATTGTCCTTTTCTGTTAAAAAGGTATCATGTGGGATCTCTGCTAAGAACGGGAAGTAGGTGGCTATTGTGTTGTTTATGTATTTCAGATTGTATTGTTACTTAATACTGAGGTTGTCCGAGAAGTTCATGATCGGGAAGTAAATGTCGGCATTAGGGAAGGCAAGTTGGGCTTGTTTATAGAGGGATTTTAATTGTTTGCAGGAGGTCTGCCTGGGGTCCTGGTCCTTATTATTGATCCCGATGGAGGACCACTATTTTTATTGCTGGGTTGGGGAGTTTTTTCGCAGATTTTAAGGAAATGGTACATGTTGGCCCCCGGGCAGCTGTCTAGTTGTATGTCTGGGTTGTTGTGGGGGGGGATTCGGTTGATGTTTGAATCCCCCAACACCAGGACTGGTCTACGGCTTTTGAAAGACCAGTCCTGGAGTTTTCTGATGTGTCGGGCGATGTGTGATGTGGGATGGTATTTACCTGATGTGGGAGTGTATCGTGGTAGGCTGAATGGGGAGGAGGTGGAGGAGGGTCCTACGGGGCTATCGTCGGGGGGTGAAGGTGAGCTGGACCCCCGACCGGCACAAGTGGGAGGTGGACTTCCGCGGAGTAGTGGTAGGGAGGTCTCAGATAGGGCTTCAATGGCAATATTAGCCTTTAATTGCCCGCTCATCATGTTTGGTGACCCTCCCGTTTTGGTTGCAGGGGCTCCTCGCTGTTCCATTGTGCCAGTCCGGGGACCAGCAACACCTGTGGGTGTAGAAGGGGGAGAGGAAATGGTGTCAAGATTGATGGTTGAAACATTTGAATAACTGTGTGTGTTGAGTGATATAGACTGGAGTTCTAGGGTATTGTTTTGTGTGTCCGGTACTTGATGAATTAGGGCTTCTGTTTGCTGTGTCCGTCCTCTTAGTTCTGCTACTGTACTGATTGTCGGTGAGTCGGGGGTACTGGGGCTTAGGGATAGTCGTGTCGTTAGGGTTTTCTGTCTAGTCACTGTCGGTAGGATGGGGGAGAGTTTGGGGTTGGGTTTTACGATGATTTCTGCCTCCTGGGAGACCGGTTCGGGTCCCCAGGAGACTACTTTCTTGCCCCTCACTGAGGGAGGGGTGGAGGTGTTTGGGTCAGGAGGGGTTTGTCTTGAAGTCAGATGTACAGGTGCCCTCTGTGTTTGTAGAGGGCCCTTATTGTAGACCGGGTAGGTCGGCAGTCCGTTCAGTGGCTTTCGTCTTGGTTTGGGTATGGGGTGGTCAGGTAATGTCGGTTGTAGGGGGGGCCTGGTTTGGGGTAAGGTGAATGTCTTCTGTCTGTTAGTCTGGTATGGGCAGTCAAGTCTGAGTCGTTGAGGTTGTGGTTGTAGGCCATCCAGTGTTGTCTGGCGCTGGGTGGGGGTGGGGAGTAGTGGTGTCCGGGACTGTCTAATTCGATAGGGCTGAAATGCAGGGGGTAACTTACTGATGATGACTGGTAGTGGTGGGAATTCCTCTCCATCGGATAATTCCGGGATGGTGGAGAGGGAGCCTTCCAACCTGCTCTTTGGGTTAAGAGAAGGTTTATTGTTGTTACTGGTGTTGTTATGTTGCAGAATACCTTCTGTTGCCGTAATTGTATCTGCCCGGAGTCTCTGGCCATACCGCTTCCTAGCCCATCCGGTAGCTATTTGAAACGCTATGGGGTTGTGTGGTGTGTGGCCGAGGGTGTGTATTGTGTTGGTGTAATGTTCCTGTAATATAGCCATGTTTGTTTTCATCCAGTTATCCGTATTGTTTTTGATCTTGTGACGTGTGGTGTCTGATGGTGTAGCCGGTTTGATGAAATCAGTCAGTCTGGTGACCTGACGCATCATCCCAGGTGGGAAAGTGTTGGTAGTAAGTGAATTATCTGTTGTGTGTTTATGGTGTATGGCCTGTATTAATTGAAATATTTGTTTAGAAGCGGTACTGGTGGCTGGGTCTGGTGCCTGATTCCATGTGTTGGTGGGTGCTGTGTTCATATTTGTTAACCGGCGTGTATTGTTGTGTTTGTATTGTGATGATGAGTGCGTGTTTACAGACATCAGGGGTTGTAGGGCTGTGTTTGTGTGTGTGAGCTGTGGTCCGTGTCCTAAACCACTCGACGGTACGGGCTTCACTCTGCTATAAAACATTTTAAAAGTCACTGGAGGGGGCTCTTACCCTGGTAGCGTAGGTGGAGGCCTCCTAGGTCCAGTGGTTAGCTGATGGCGTGTTCCTGGGCCTTGGAGCTGGGTTGGCGTTTGGGCAGTGATCCAGCCGGACGAGGTTCAGGTGACTTTGTTTCTAGTTGCCTGGTAGGTATCCTAACAAAAACAGGAGGAAACTCCGAAAAAACGTATCAGTGTACAAAAAGCCAGGCAGGAGGTCTCCAGAAAGTTAGTTTTTGAAAAAAATAGTTCCAAAAAGAATTAAAATTTAAGAACACAAAAAGAATAAATAAAAAGAAAAAAATCAGTCTCTGATGTGGGTCCTCGTCCTGGTAACTTTAAAAGTTAGAAAACAATACTCCACAATAGTTTAAAAGCAGGGTCGCTTTAAAACAAGAGTTATATAAAAAAAATATATAGTCAAATGTTTAAAATGAGGAGGGTTTGTGGGTGCACTTGGCTAGTGCCTCTCGCTCCCACTCGCTCATGTAAATGTTTGCATATGACGGTGCGTATCGCTGACCCATGGCCGTTCCGTGAATTTGAAGGGAATTGGTTATTATTGAATGAAAAATCGTTATTGTTAAGACAGATGGTCAGGAGTTGAATAATTTCTTTGTCCGGTCTATTGTTGTCGGGGTTGTTATTCAAGATGGATGTGATAGCCTTGATTCCTATTTCTGTGTTGATATTTGTGTACAAACTGTCTGTCTATTGTAAATAAGTATGACTGATTTGGAACAACAATGGGTCGGATAGTGTCAATGAAATGGTAAGTGTCTTTGATGTTTATTGGAAAGGGGTTCAAGGAAGTGTTTAATGTATTCTGAAATGTGGTATGATCTGCTGTTGCAATCTGAAACTGTAGGTCTGCAGGGGGGAACATCATAGGGTATTGTCCATGATGGTGGTTCTTTATGAATTTTTGGCAGTAGGTAGAATTCACGGGGGTGGTCGGGGCCAAATAAGTCGATTTTTTGTTTATGGGTTATGGTTTTATTGTCATATAAACTTTGGATGATATTACGGAGAAGTGGTTGTGTTTGTAAATCTGACTGAATGTCAGCCGTCTGTTGTATTGGTGTAGGTCCCTATGAAATTCCTCCCAGTCATACTGTGCCGGGCGTGGGATGAATGAAAGACCCCTTTCCAATAAATGGATCTGGTCTACAGTTGGAGTAAATAATACGGATAAATTGAGTATATTGGATGTAGAGCTCCACCCCAAGTCAGGTGCGGGGTCAGTGTGGGGCACAGAGTTTGTAACTGCGTTTGTGCACGGTTTGGGTTCCGGTCTATTCATAAATTTAACTGTTTTGACCAGTAATTGAAGATGAGTTTAAAAGTGGCCGCTTTCCAGTGGATATTGTCTTTTTCTGTTAAAGTGATATTTTTAAGGTTGTGCTGTTGCCTGATGGTGAGGTTTTCTGAAAAATGTATTATTGGGAAGTAAATGTCAGCATTGGGGAAGGCAAGTTGGGCTTGTTTGTACAGAGACTTTAATTGCTTGCAGGAGGTCTGCTTGGGGTCCTGGTGCTTATTATTGATCCCGATGGAGAGGACCACAATTTTTATTGCGGGATTGGGAACAGTTTTTTTGCATAATTTTAGGAAGTGATACATATTAGCCCCCGGGTAACTGTTTAATTGTATGTCTCGGTTGTTGTTGGGGGGATTCTGTTGATGTTTGAATCCCCCAACACCAGGACTGACTTACGGCCTTTGAATGACCAGTCCTGGAGTTTCCTGGTGTGTCTTGCGATGTGGGATGTTGGTCGACGGGGGGTGAAGGTGTGCTGGAACCCGGAGCGGCACAACTGGCAGGTGGAGTTCCGGGGAGGAGTTTTAGGGAGGTCTCAGATGCGGTTTCAATGGCAATGTTAGCCTTTAATGGCCCGCTCATCATGTTCCGTGACCCTCCCGTTAAGGTAACAGGGGTAACATTGTGCCAGTCCGGGGACCAGCGACACCTGTGGGTGTGGAAGGGGGAGAGGAGATGGTGTTGTGAGTCAGGGTAGATCCATTTGAATAGCTTTGTATGGTGAGTGATACTGATTGGAGTTCTATGCTATTGTTGTGTGTGTCTGGTAATTGACAATTCCGGGATGGTGGAGAGGGAGCCTTCCAACCTGCTCTTGTGTTTGGAAGAAGGTTTATGGTTGTTAATGCTGTTGTTGTGTTGTGTGTGTTTGTTCAGTAAACGTTCTGTGGCCATTACTGTGTCTGCCCTGAGTCTTTGACCATACCTCTTTCTAGCCCATCCGATGGCTATCTGGAGTGCTAAGGAGTTGTGTGGTCGAGGGTGTGTATGGCGTTGGCGTAGTGTTCTTGTAATATTGTCATGTTTGTTTTCATCCAGTGTGCTGTATTGTTTTGTATCCTGTGTCGTGTGATGTCGGAGGGTGTGGCTGGTTTAATGAAGTCAGTTAGTCTGTTGACCTGTCGCATTATCCAGGTGGAAAAGTGTTGGTGGTTAGTAGGGATGAGGGAGTACAGCATTATCTGTATCTGTTAACCATATGAATTATCCGTATCCGTACTCGGAGTGGGCGGGACCTAACCCGGAAGTGGGTGTGGTTTAACCCGGAAGTGGGCTGGTTCAACAACTTTCTTTTTTAACTTTGAAATTTTTTTATGATTTTTTTTTTTTTTAAATTTATTTCCACACCAGGTGTGTGAGTGAGATGCCAGGGGCGTTCACTGTCTCCCGGAGAAATTAACACTCTGTGTTTTTAGTATAGAAAGACGTGAATTATATTCGTTCACAAGTCATACAGACTGGTTTTGTTATTTTAACTTTACATTAACACTTAAAGTTTAGTGCAGTGTAATTGTTTGCCGTGATAATTAAATGCCAGTGTGATAATAGATGACAATTTCAAACCATACAAACTGTCATGTTGTACTGTATTTAATAGAGGTTTACTTTACTGTAAAGTAAGTGTAAATGTAAAGTGAAAATAACAAAACCAGTCATTATGACTTGTGAACAAATATAATTCACATCTTTCTATACTAAAAACACAGAGTGTTCATTTCTCCGGGAGACAGTGAACGTCCCTCGCATCTCCAGCGCTCCTCTACTGAGCCATTGCAGGTCTCGTGAAAAATGTTCTAAAGACTCGTATCCGAAGACCCAGTCGGGAAATGATCATTTCTGCTTCCTTGACTGAGCCTATGGAACAGTCCCGATGCGCAGTGAACCTGAGAGACAGAGAGCTGTTCTGTGAGTGAGAGAGCAGAGCCGTGTGTGACGGGAGGAGCGCTGTGACGCTGTGTGAGGATTTTCATTCAGTCCGAGCACAGATAATGACTCCGATTACTCGTATTATACTCGTAATCGGCAAAAGTGCTTTATCCGTACCGGATACTCGTTTCAGCCGAGTATCCGGCTCATCTCTAGTGGTTAGAGATTTGTCCGTTGTGTGTTTGTGGTGTATGGCCTGTATCAGTCGGAATATTTGTTTGGATGCGGTTCGGGTTTCTGGGTCTGGTGCATGATTCAATATGTGGGTGGGTGCTGTGTCTATTTTTGTAATCCTGGGTGTAGTGCTGTACAAGATGCAAGATACATTTATTTATCCAAAACACATGCACAGACACACTCATGCAATTGAGGGAAATTTGTCCTCTGCTTTTAACCAATCTGGTGCAGGACACACAGAGCAGTGGGCAGCCATGTACGGCGCCCGGGGAGCAGATGTTGGGGGAGTAAGGTGCCTTGCTCAGGGGCACTAGGCAGGGTAGGGAGAATCCTCTTTGATTTTTGGACAGATCCAAGTGTTGTCCATCCAGGTTCGTCTTTTTTTGTTATTCCGTCCAGATACGTTTTTTGTTGTTACTCCGTGGAGTCGAACCAGAGACCTTTTCTGCCCATAGTCCAAGTTTCTGGTGTTGAATGTGTGTGAACAGACATCAGGGGTTGTGGAGTTGTGTTTGTGTGTGTGAGTTGTGGTCAGAGTCCTTTGCCACTCGACGATACGGTCTTAACTCCGTTAAAAAACATTTTAAAGGTCACTGGTGGGGGCTCTTACCCTGGTGGCGTAGGTGGAGGTCTCTTTGGTCCAGCAGTGGGCTGTATAGCCTGTCCCTGGGCCTTCCTTATTGGAGCTTGGGTGCTGTTTAGTTCGAGTTTTCCGGCAGTGATCCAGAGATAAAAAGGGTTTCTGGTGTGGGTCCTCGTACCAACAGGGAGGAAGATCTCAAAAAACACAAGGCATCTAAAGTTAATCTCTATACTTTTTTTTATTTTAATCTGTGATTTATTTATGTAATAAGTATCTTAACTGCTATAATGTTACCTAGTTGTTATTGTTTTTACTGTCAGTGTTTTTACCATGCAAAGTGCCTTTGACTACCTTTTAAAAGTGCTATACAAATAAAATGTGTTATAATAATTATGGTTATTATAACTATTATACATTCATTCGACGCGGATATGAAGCTAGTGTGAAGAGTTAGCAGGCTACAGGTAGTGAAGAGCTTACCAGAATTTGGGCAGCATTGATCAACTTGTTGATATTACCACCTTTTTTTAACTTTGCTCCCCATTCCTTGTCGGATTTTTCCTTTGCTTTTTTTACATTGTTTTTTCATTTCTTGTTGGGCTCCACAAAGTTTGCATATCTTCCATTCAACACGTATATGCTGCATGCAAGAGATGCCGGTTTTCATAGTCGAGCCTGGAATTTCAACTGAAAGGGAAAAGAGAAAAAAATATTACAGTTCGTCCATCAGAGGCCATATTATCTTATAAACTAATAAATTAGTCAATAATCACAACAGCATGCGCATCTATAACACAATGGTCCCGGTTTGGGAGTTTTAAGCTGCGATTGCCTTATATGTGGTGGCAGCGAGGGAAGAATCCATAGCAACAACCATAACAACAAAATAAATCTGATCAAATTAAACTAACAAAAGATCATACAAAGCACCTGAAAGAAGATTATGAAAATAAAAATAAAATGCGCTGCTTCAAAGTTGATCAAAAACACATTTAAACGATTTGAAATGTGTTTTTAATTTAATTTGATTTAATTTCCCATATAGAATAAATGAATGTCTGCCATGTTTTTTGTTTTCACGAAGAGAGAGTGCATAGGTCACGTGTCCCCAGCCTCCTGACTCACGATTAGGTGGAAATTATACGAATTCCAGTGCATTACTTACTATTAAGTAGCATTTTCCACGAAATATTGATGAGACCAGCCTGAGAAAAGACAAACACATGCAGGGGTTCTCATCACTTTCTCCTGTGTGGTGCCCTTCACCTCCCTTAAGTTTAAATGTATGTATGTTTGCTTGACCATGAACTCACAGCAAACAGACCTTGACTCTGTCTGAATTACACTGTAAGAGCCAGGAGAGTCTTGTAAACACCCAGTGCGAAGCTCCACAAAATCTGACCTTTCTGATTTTCCACTGGACCTGTAGCATCCACTCTTCTTCGGTCCTGGGGGCAATAAGAAATGTAGTGTTGATGTGCTGAGAGGCTAGCAGAAACAGTCAAGACCTGCTCAGGCCGACAGGCACCAAACCCCTAAAAACCACCACAGCTCACAACAGTGACATTCTGCCAGCTCCCGGATTTGAATCCCAGTAGGGCTGCTTTTGATACGAGTTGGAACTGGGATCTTGAAAGTCAAGAGTTACACTGAAAAAACTGCATGAGTGCGCACGTTTCAAGGCTTTTGAAAAGTTTTCAACCTCTAGCAGAATTTTAGAAATTCCACAAGAGGGGAAGCTCACAGTGCAGTAGAACAGGAACAGCATGTTCCACTGATATACAACATAGATGCTCCCAAACTTTTCTCTCCATTGAGTTATATCGACTTCCTCTCTTGCCAAATTCCATACGCTTGTGTAATTTACACAATCTTAGAAAAAAGTAACATTGCACTCAGACTGTGTATGATATAAAAAAATACAAAACAATACTTGAAACACAAGAGAAGACACATTGACTTACTTAAATCACAATCATTTCAAATCCCTTCACTTGTTTCTGTAAGAAACAGTTGGAGGCAAGGGTCGATTAGCTGAGTTACGCTCAGTTCAGCATTAAAGTACAGCGCACTGCTGGAGACAGCTCCATGAATTTGTGTATTTTATAAATGTGTTTGTCAGGTTCATACATAAAAAAACATGTAAGCATATGTGAATTGTAAACCAATCAGCTGCTACAATAGAAGCAGTGAGTGGTTTTAATGTGGTGGCTGAAATTTGTGGCCTGTTTTGAAACTTGACTAGTCGAAACCATCACATATACGATTAAAAATATTTCTTTGCGGTTTTAATCAAAAACGATGTCTTCATAGGTTGACTGAGTTAAAAATATACCAACCAGCTACAACATTATTAATATTTTGGCTCATCAGTGTTTATGATAAAAGCCTGAAGCCTGAGTGGTATCAGATTTCTCTTCTAACTCTTGAAGATTATGAGTGAAGAGTTTCCTCACTCTTACATTGATTTAGTACTCTTAGGCAAGCTACTGCAAGCCTTTGTAAAAGTGTGTTTGCAGGTAATGGCTGAATGTATTCACAGCATTTAGATTGTATATCTCAATTGTTAAGCCTTCTGTTTTACAACTGTTGATCAAAGTACAATATAAAATTGCTTATGAAAAACACTTTGTACTTCTTAATGCTTTGGGGAATGAGTAAAAATTTGAGCGCCTACAAAACAAAAAAAAGTAGCACTCCCATCAATATATTTGCCGCCTAAACGATGTTTTAAAGGGTCTCATCATCCAAACAATCATTGCGCAAAACACATCAACAATTTTTTCTCCTAGTGAAAACTAAATCTGGGCTCAAAACATTAGATTTTTCATAATGAAGTTAATTCATAACATTTAACACAGCCAGTGGCAGCAGAAGTAAAGCACCAACAGTGGGAGGAAGCCACAGTACCTGGAGGAAACCAATGCAAATATAGGGGAATGTGCAAAGCCCACACAGAACTTATTTACAGGGTCTCCTTAAGCTTTGAGTGCTTCATGTTTATTCTTGTTATGTCTGCATTTCACTTTGTTAAATGTCACTGTTGCATGACTGGCTTTTCTTTTCATATACTACTGAGAGCTTTATTCGTGGTTATGACGATGTCGCCCATAATTATTGATTCCGCCTCTTGCACATTAATGAGCTCATAGGAAGGGAAAGTTAAGCGAACCGGTTAATAAACAATGTAAGTCACTTTGAAAATTTTTAGGTCAACTAAAAAAATAATGAAAGCCATTTCTGATTTCTTATGTATATCAGTAGTTGGATGGATGGTACTGTGGGAGCCCCGGAGCTGCAGGTCTCCTGTCTTTTACAGCAACTTTATCAAAGAAGTTAGGAGAAAAGTTTGCAGCAATTACTGTATTTGCCCCTGTTGTAGCAGCTGCTCTCATCTCTGCCTACAGTTATGGACGGAGCCGAGGCACCAAGTGCTACTCTCTGCCGAAACGTCTGATATGTATGTCGAGGCGGTGAAGACACACGGGGTGAGGAGGGGAGAGAGAGAGAGGAGCAAAATGGATCAAACTAAGCCAAACAGTGGGGGGATAGGAAAACTCTCAGGGCATTCTCTCTCCTAACTGGTGTGACAAAGATAATGCAAATGAAAAAGCGTCCTGCTGAATGATGATAGAAGGCTAAAACTGGTTTGAGGCGCATTTGGGCGCGAGAGTCTGCACTGTTTCTGCTTTTCCTGTGAAATTAGGGAGGAGCTCTTATAATCTGGCTTTTCAATAATTTTGTGTTTTTTTTTACTTTAACGTCTTCCTTCCTAAAACACCTCACTGAGCTCAACACTCTTACAATGAGCTACGAGAGCAAACGTGATTTTTCTTCAGTTTGTCTGAACACTTTCTCTATGACGTAGTGACAGAGGCTGGTAGAGTTATTTATTTGAAATTTCATAATACAACAATGTTCTGCGGGATTGCTCAAAGTCAGAGGGCGGATTACGTTACAGTCTGTATGAAGAGAGACCACATCAATAATAATCCCTAAATGAGCGTGTAGGAGTAAAGTTCAAACTTTAATTTGTGTGTTAATTTTTTAAGACCACATCAATAGGAATGTAAATGCATCATGGATTTGCGACTTTAAATCATGACATTTTTTTAACACGTACAAACTAATACCGGTATCATCATAGACGGCATGAAGTAGCACAGCCCTACTCGATACTGCTCCTGTGGTGTCATCTTAGACATTAATATTCGACTCGAAACAAGGTAATTTACACCAGGTCCACTACCACTGATCACTGGGCCAGACACAGCGATAAACTGCTCAAATAAACAAGAAACAAAGTAAAATAATTAAATAAACATTTCACTGAATGTTTAGCATGCACTAGGAATATATGTATCCTCCTAACCCAGGCTCCTTCAAGACAGAAGGAAGCAATTTATATTTACTCATCCTGCTATCAAGTGGTGACATTACATTGGATGGAAAACATTGCAGCAGATGCACTTCATAACATGCATCTAAATAAGGAGACAAGAGAAGAGACGATAATAGAAGAGAGGAGAGAACCAGGAGCAAATAACATCTGAAATGAGTCACATCCACCCTCGGGTTGCTGTGCTAGTTAGACATCAGTTCCAAATGAAAATCCTTTTCTCTTTCTGTCTGGGTCTCACTGTCATATTTTCAGCCAATATATACTCCACTGCTCTGATCTGCCTCTTTGCTCAGGCACCCATAAACCACAGTCAATTATTCCAGTGTAAATTTCCTCTGAGACACTTGCAGAACGGGGGAGAGTAAATTGATATTTACTGACAACTGGTATTTTCTCATTTGCGGTGGTCTTTGAGAGACAGCCAAGTGAGCAGAGAGAGAGCCTCATGTGAAGACAGGAACAAAAGGTTGGCTTGAAGCAAAAAAAACGAGATGAGATGCTGGGGCGCTGCAGGTTAACTAGCTCCCAACCGAAAAAAGGCAGACGATTCCTCTCCACCTATCAAAGCCCCCGTTTGGGAGCTCCGAGAGCAAAGTCAACCACGACAGTGTTATTCAAACTGATGGCGAGGAGAGTAGGTGAGAGTGTTGGGAGGTAAGGCAACAGAAGAGAGTAATGGGTGCAGGTGGAAAATATCACAGTTACAGAGAAGGAACATTTTGATTAGATTTTTCTGCTTCTTTGTAGGGATGCAACGGTCACTGGTCTCACGATTAACAAGAGTGAAAATTCACATGGTTGTATTACCGTGCAAAATTAAAATGATCATTAAAACCACGATGTAAAGCTCACAGTAAAAACATCCAGCATCAACCACAGGGCGCAACGGTGTCCCACACACAGGCGCACTGGTGCAGCGAACAACATGGGTTTGTTATGTGCATGTCGGAAGTTTACTCTGAATATGTGTCTCATTAATTCTCCAGCGAATGAAACAAACAAAAACACATTGATTAGTTACATGCGTGTAAAAATCTGGACTTTTCTTTCAGACACACACGAGAAATGTACAGTGTGTGTATGTGAGAAGGCAATGTCTCAGTGAGAGGATCCGGATGTTCTCCGGACGGGGTTGGACAGAAAAACTCTGGAGAAAGACCGGAGCCTCTCACTCAGACATTTGCGTTCTCACACACAGCCCCTCCAGTCCATGTCTGGAGCAGTGTAGTTTGTATATTCTGACATCTTAAATAATAATAAAAAAAAATAACCTGAAATCTTAAATAATATAACTTTTGATGAATAAATAATCCATTAAAAAAAAAAGAAGACATTAGACGAAGTACAATTCACATGCAGGCACACAGCATTAGGATTCAAGCAGTTTGACACCAGTGTGGAGAGAACAGAGAGGCCAGAGAATGGAAGCCTCTCCACTCTGTCTTCACTACACTTGACTGGCCTTGGGTGGTGAGGTGAGTTTCTGTGGCTGAACGCTGGTGGCGAGGAGGAGCTAATCAAAACGAACAGTGGCTGTGTGAAGGTCGCTCGCAGGCACACGTGGAGTCAAAGTGGTGCGTGCAATACACTGTGTGTCTGAGAGACAGAGAGGTAAGAAAAGGAAAAACAGAGCTCAGGAAATAACGGGGCCTGGCAAATGGAGAGTAAATTAGACTGAGATTTGCTCATGGAGGACTGTCAGTGCACGGCTGGTTCCACTTGGTATCTGGCTGCTGCTGTCAATGCTCTACATGTACCCATCAGACCTCTACATACACTCATCCTTAAACCCACACTTTGTATGGATATGTTTAACGTGGATGATGGAGATGACATTTTGTCTGTGATAATTATGCTCATGTCTAAAAATCTATTGAATAAAATCAATATAAATCAGGCCTGTGAGCACAACATCTGGCAGATGGTTGTTAATTAGGCTTAACAGAGAAACAGTGACGTCACCGTAAGCAAAGCAAATTCTAGACGAAAAGTGATGCTGATGCTATTATCTTGTAAACTAAAAAGACATAAAGTAATGACACTTGGAAAATCATGTAGTGAATCAAATTCATGATAAATCAATTCAATGGTAACTATGGATAACAATGAAGATATTTGAAAGACCTTTTTTTTAAATTACTGACATTCCCAGTATTGTAGCTGATGTGTGTACTGTATGTAAGTGAACCTTTTGTCCAGGTGCAGTCATTTGTTGCCTGAATAGTCCATGTGGATGAGTTTGTTAGTCAACTACTGCAAAGTAATCCCTTATATACCTTTCAAACATTTTGAAACAGAATTATTTTATTTTAACTTCCATCTTTAATGTGTCCACCCCACACACATACACAGACACTCACTTGACTCACTTAAATGACATGAAGGTATTGTCTTTTAATGCTGTAAGGGCAGCCATCTGAAAGAAGTGGGGTGGGTATGATGTTGCTTGTATTCCTCAGATGAAATTATCGATTACTAAAGTCGAGAAACCATTCAAAATAAGCATGGAAAACATTTTTCTTTTTAATGTATTTTTGGGGGGCTTTTTATTATTCTATTTGGAGAGGGCAGAGAGCAAGCTATGAATGGGGACAGACAGAGTGGGGGAAGACATGCAGCACAGGTTTGCGGGTTGATATTGAAACCTGGCCATTTACGCAAGGATGAGACATTGGTCCTGAGAGAATCCATTACAATTAAATCATGTCATCCTTTTGTGTATGATGTTTGAAGAAATCATTTTTGTTCTGTTATGTACATATATGTTTGTCTTTAAGTGAGGCGAAATGGATCTTGAAATTCACTTGGTTATGGTGTGAAATTACTCCAGTCCTTAAAGTTTGCCACTGCTTCCCAGAAAGATTCTCACCTTTATAAATTAAGTATGATTACTGATTTTAATCTGAGTTTTGTTTTTATTATCACACATGGTAATACCCTTCCTGACCTGTGTGGTATTTCCACACAGAGTGACCTTAAACATAACCACCTATTATAAAAGTTGTCAAAAAAGAAAGCGCAAGAAGTTTGTCTCCAGTGAAATGGAAAATAATATATAACAGGGTTAAAAATACCAAACCAGAACATAAGCAAGACACCCTGACATCTTGTCAAGAGCGGAGGAACACACTTTCTACTCCTTGAGACCGCAGTACGTCATCCCATCCATGGGGAACAGTCTGGTACACCCAGCGAACACTTCAGAGATGGCAGTGTGTGAGTGTGCATTGGGTTTGATGTTGAAACATTCAAAAATATTCATAACATTCAAGTTTATTCAGGATATCTGCCTAGCTTAGGGTGTGTCAAGCACATTGTTGGGGGAGAGCAGATCGCAAACCAAAGAGCGTGTATCCATACAGACAAGAGGGTCAAACATTTAAAATTCCTGGTCCATAAGTCATGTTCGTCAGGAGGGCTCATCTAGACAAGCTCAGGTGTCAGAATTCACACCTTTATCTAGTTATTCTGTTGTCCCAGCAGGTTTTTGCAGTTCAGTGGACAGGGTTGTAACATTTTTATTTAAAGGGCCCATATTTTACTCCTTTCTGGGATTTAATTTTAGATATCGGTACCCCTAGGATGATATATCAGTGGTTTAAAGTCTAAAAAACTGCTGCAATGTGTATTTCCATGTCCCCTCTTCTGTCTCTCTGGAGTAATACAGTGCCAGATTGAGGCCTATCACCAGTCTCATTCTGGCACATTCTCTCTGGTAAACACCGTTGAAAGTCACGTCGGTATGATTGGCTATAGACGATTTGCACATATTTCCAGCCGTTACAAACAGGATATTTCTGAACGGTAAGTTACACCATCCTCAAGTCTGCTCAAGTTTTATCAGGACAGTCGGCCAATGTAGGAGTAACCTCCCGAGTTACAGTACAGTATACTACATATCGTCAATACAGAGTTTCAATCTGAGCACAGCAACACAGCACATCAGAAGAAATGAAGCGTAACCACTGGTTCGAACAGTAACGTTCTGAGGAGGAATGCGCACGGACACTCTCTTCCTTGCATTCCTCCACGCTGCAGAGATTCTTCAGCGGGTATAGTGGGTTAGGAGACTGGATTGGTACCGGCTGAATGGGGCTGAGAGACGCGTTCAATCCCTAATAACATCATACGGGGGAGGAAGTACGAAACGAGAAGTTTCAATAACATATTTCTTTGAATGGACTGAGTGAAAAAGTCTGCAGAGTGACTGTTTTCATACTTTGAGGGGACCTACTGACCCCCTTCAAGTAATTATGGATAGTAAAAGCCCAGAAAGTGTATTTGACACTATGTGCCCTTAAAGTGAGAACCTGTATGTAACAAAGCCTCTGCGTTATCGTGAGTTCCTCGGCATGCACACAAGGGGAATCCGGTAGGTGTCTTCACTATCTCTCTTTATTCACTCCACACACACATATGAACAAACAAAAACTTATATCAAACAAACAGCGACTAAAGCTTTGCAGCTTAGTGTCTCTCAGTTTCTGAGACCCGGAGTGATCTCCTGGTTCCAGGTAACCCGCGCCCCAGCGTGCTACTGCTGATGAAGAGGAGAGAGTCATTAATTGAATTGGAACATCTGTGTACAATCAGACTCTCTCCCTGGCACCAATCCCCGAACCCCATCTCCACTCCCTCCCTCCTGCAGCCAGCGCTGGCCACGCCCCACTACAACACTGTAGTTTATTTTTAACTTGTGCAATCCATTTTTTTTTTTTTACTTGATTGTCGAAACACTAAGCATGATGACTTAATCTCTCCCTCTACCACCTATGATCATATACTACAAATTTGCATATGTTATTTTTTTATCAATATTATTAAAAAATCCATCTATAAAATGTGAAGGTATTGAGTAGAGTACACAACCAACTTATAAATTCGACGATAAGAAATGGGCCAATATTAACCTTTCACAAACATAAATCATGCATAAAGTGCTTTGGCTTCTGAAAATTCAGTCATTATATAGATTTTCCATAATAAAATTACGAACAATTTGTACAAAG
Source organism: Limanda limanda (assembly GCF_963576545.1). Classification (NCBI taxonomy): domain Eukaryota; kingdom Metazoa; phylum Chordata; class Actinopteri; order Pleuronectiformes; family Pleuronectidae; genus Limanda; species Limanda limanda. The sequence continues at coordinate 23,241,322 of NC_083648.1, read as the reverse complement.
ATGTTTACAGTAAAGAAAAAATGGGTTTACACAAAATCTATGGGCTATATTTGGTTGCATTTGTGTTTTTTTAGAAGTATTTATAATAAAGTTAATTTTAAGATATCAAGCCTCAATTACATTTCTCTGTCATGAAGAAAAAGCTCAACTTTAAACTGTTGTTTTGGTTTACAACCATTTTCATCTATTCTTAACCCCAAACCAATAGTTGTCTGGCAGAAATTCTGTAAGAAGAACGAGAATATATCGTCATCAGATGTTATCCTGACTTTTTCACTAAAGATGTACATGGAATAGATTTAGAAATTACGATTAACCTACTATGCATCTTAACCACTGTGCCTCAGATACGTACAAAACACTGAACTGGTTAACATAATTTAGGCTGGAATGAAGCTGTCATTTAGCCTTCTACTGATGTCAACTTGAGGTAAACCCACATGTGCCACACTGCTAAATGTCCTTTTTTGTTTTTACAGTTGTCACTTAATTTGCACCCACATACACAATATGGTATAGCCACTACTTGACATCCTAGAACAGCTGAAAATCTCCAAAACCTTAACTTCTCACCTTGCTACTTTCAAAATAGTCATTTATTTCAAGGCAGTATGAAGTTGAATTCCTGAAGAAATTCTATGAAAAATCTCCAAAATATTATTGTATATTTGGATTTTACATTTCATAACTGAGTCCTTGATGTGCTCTGAATATAGTTTTTAGCTCTCTCACAAGCAGAGTTAAACTTCAAGGAGAAAATTATGTAACAGGTGAATACACATTTTAAGAGCAGAGGAAAACCCAAGGTCTGATATTATTTTATCAAATGGTCGATAGGCCCTTCATGTTGCAGCGCATGTGTTTGTTTGTGATGGTCAAAATTCAGTGCTATGAAATTGTGTATGGGTCCCAATATCTCAAACACATGACCAAAGTACAGACAGAAGTAATGAACGCCTCTCATTTTCGCCAAGGTGAAGCAAATACATCAAGATTCAAGATGACATGTTAATGTGTCCCTAATGGCATTTCAAAAGAAACACTCCAGAGCTGTTACTGCTGACAGGGAGACATACAAGGAAGGAAAATTACAATATTGTGAGTAAAAGTGTGACTGTCGGATGTGTTCAAATATGGGTGGAAACCATGCAGCTTCTGCGCCATAATCAGCAAACGAGACCATCCTCTATACACACATGTAGCTGTCATTGCTGACAAGCATCATGGCAACTGTCAAGAAAAGAAAAGTAGATGCAGCAAATCGCTATAACCGAGAGGCAAAGGCTAAATCTAGATGGGTTGTAAGAACAGATGTGTTTAATATGGGTAAAGGTCATGCCTTAAACAGAGTTTAGTGATGAAGCATTCCTAAGCCGCTGACAATTTGTGAAGAGCTGTGAGACATTTCCATTCTGAACTGAAACTTTTTGTATGATGTGGAAACAGCTATTGTCTGAAAACCTAACCCAGCTCGGCTGTTAACCAGAACCCAGAGGAGTCACATTAACCAGTTACACAGCTCACCCGCTCTAATAAACACATGTAATGCACAAGAGGAAAAGGAAACACTAAATAAAAGAATATATTCCCTGTAAATAATCCATTGGTTGCCTTGACATTCGATCAACATACCTTCAACACATGCTCTTCAGCGATAAAACAGATGGCCCCTTAATCAAAACTTAATTTGAAAAAGCCCCTTAAATCAAAACTTAATCTGTATCATCCCCATCATTAAAAACACATCAACTTCATCAATTACATAAATATCCACATTACTTAAATATCTACTAACTAAGTTGCGTACATAACCCAGAAAGGAGGAATAGCCTGTAGAATACAAGAATCCAGGTAAATTTCGATTTTAAATGAAAGAACCTATAACTGTTCTACCTCTCACCACAGCCATCATCATATCTGGTTGGCATAAGGTTTTGGCCAAATCTCATTTAACCCATTCTCCCTACGCTTAACCCTACCCCCTGGGTAATCATGGGTTATCTTGCCCCTTGAAATAGTGTCAGAAGGGGCAGTGGTTGAAAACTTTCCCTACGAATTGGGACAGAACTTCAAGAAGCTGTTTACATCATGAATAGTCGTCACGAAAACCTGACAGGTCATCAGTAGCAAGCCACTGCATGCTACCACATGCTTGCACTATGGTCCATTATGTTTTGACCATCCACACAGACTCCGATAGTGGCAGATTTAGCAAAATATGGGCGCAAGGTGAACATAAGCATTGGGCGCTCTGCATCCGTTGTTCTCCACCTTTTTCAATCCTTTTATATCTGAAACAGTCCTACTTGTAACTTCTTCCCAACCTGACATAACAATACTAACAGTTTAACAAATGCACTCACAGTAGAATCTTATTTTCATACACAATATGATCTCTGTACAATAAGAATGTACCTTATTGTCCGTTCGCATGAAAGATCTGTCATCTATTAGCCCGGTTTTCAGCAGGATATGTGATTGATCTTGGTGATGGGACTGTTTCTGAAGACAACACACAAGACAATAGGAGGTGACTAATGGAGTTCCAGAAATAATCTCAAAAATAATTACCATTTCTCCTTGACCCCATTTTCTCTTTCTCTCCCTTGAATGTTTTTATTTTCCTGTCTTCACACACACAGACCCCCGCCCCCACTCACTCAGTCTCAGCAACACACAGCTCGATCAGAGCTCGATCACGTGAAGCAGCCTTTAAGTGACTTTGTTGAAGAACAGCTGAAACAGTGAAAATACAGTTTCTCTGGTCACAGCCGCTCAGTGATCAGAGCAGAAGCTGCAGTTGGTTTGTCCCAAGCTGGAGTTTCTGTGTCCTGCTCCACTCTGCTCTCACTTATTACTAATTGTGACCTGACAGGGTTTAACATGACTGTATTAGAATTAAAAAAAGTCTATGGGTCATGCTTGACTCCAATGATATTAGTGTGCATGGACAGAATAACATTTTAGGGGTTCAAGAAGAGCAGAGATGTGCATTCAGTTCACGATTAAATATTTATTTAATAATGGGAGGACTAGAATGGGGGACCTAAGAAAGGGAAAAATGGACAATTATAAATAATACAAATAGTTTTTTATTTCTGAACGTTTATAACAGCCAAAATAACAACTACTGTGGCCACAGATGTACAACACACTTGAACCTGTACTGATCAGTACATGAAGTAACTTAGTGTTTGTTTGATTCCAGAGTTTATGAGGCTGCATTTAAACATCATGAAAATGATTAGTCAATATTTTGTGCTCAGTACAACATGAGGTGAGGCTCACAGTATGGACTCAGAGGTAAAGTGAGCGGCGCGACACGCAGACATGATCTGACACCATTGATTTAATAGCTAAATACATGATCGTAAGTTTGTCATCAAAGTAATCACAATAAAAACGGAACAAATGAACATGAACTAGGTCATTTTAAGTGTGAAATGACTTAACACTGCTCGTCAGTTTGTGTTAAAGCCCCGAATTACTTCCCTGGATGGAATAGTCCATTGTAGTGGGGACTGAGTGGGGGGAGGGGGGTTGCTGAGACACTAGTTACTAATAAATTATAGACATTCTGATGCCATTTTAGGTTATGGATTTTTTGAATAAAATAATTAATAAACCAAGAGTTAGTCCCAACCAACTGTAATGTAACGTTCTGCTATAGTACGATGCTACATCACTGTTGAACAAGGTGCAGAAAGAGCATAGTCATGTGGATAATGCATGGATGTAGCTACTCTTCCTACTCTTTACCCTGTGTAGTTTTGGACAACAAAGGCCTGTGTAGATTTGAACAGGTCTGCTGGTCGTTGGCATCACAAATGTACGCAAATCTTCTTTCCTTCCCTTGTCTGGCACTCGTACAAGACGATAATGTATATCATGCTCCATGATGTGAAACAAAAAAACGATTTGAATCACCGAACATAGCAGAAGAGGACCATGATGTTAGAGATGACTTTAAGCAATAACAGCAATGTAGACCAAATGGGTGCCTTTAACTGTTGCTGGTTTCATCTAGCTGCTGTTGCTTTAGTGCACAGTATGTTCCCCTTTTTCATTTCTTTTAGTGTTTTGAGCTCTGTGTAGTCTTAAATCCCCAGTTTTCCTTTTCAGGATAAGTGGCGGGACACAAAGCGGCTTAATATTTCTGATTCTGTTCCATTGATTTGCTCAACAGAATGTAAGTAAGATCTGAGAGTGAAAGCTCTCGTGTGATTTAGCCAGTGGAGAACCAGTCAATTACAACATTCAAGTCAAGCTGGATGCTATACAGAACATAGTCTCCAACAGAAACAGGAAGAATGCGTAAGGGCATGAGCAATCTCACTGTAATTGCTACCAACCACATGGACAAAATCAACTTGAGGTGTTTGTACAATTTACACTATGAACCTTTGTCCATGGTAGTGCCTGTACTGAATGCTGAGACATAATCATCTCCTCCCCAGAGGGATCTAAGTGTAATGAAGCGTTGCACATTATGTACTGCCAGGTCAAGTACTCTGAATGAATAACCACCCAACATATTATTTGCTAATGAACACAGCTGCATGTTGTGGTTTCTGCTGTACAGAGTATGTGCTATTAGCATGCTCAGAACAATCAGCCAGCTTGTATAGGAGCAAAGCAAAGAAACGTTGCATTGCCTCACTTATGTTGTGCTGCATAAACCTTAAAAAATACTTTTTGTGCCGAAATGATTTACATCCAACAGTGTCCAATATTTCACTCAAGCCATCAAATACGGTCAAACTGTAATGCCTATAAAGGCTTTCTGCTGTAAATGAGGACTATCCTATTAACATATATGTATATTACCCTTTTGTTATTTTTAGATCCAAAGGCTGTACGTTTAAAAATTAAGTGAAAAATAATGTGCAATAACGATCTGAGTAAGAAAATGTACAGTATGAATGCAACAAAACAGGATGCAACTACATTATTTCCATTATTCCAATTTCTGTATGTTTTTCTCTTTTAGCAGGATATATTCTGAAACTACTGACACACTCAAGATTCAAGAATCAAAATTCAAGAGTTTATTGTCATGTGCACAACATTGAATTTAGCAGTCTCTGGCAATAAAATGCTTGGGTCACAGACTCTCCTCTAGCAATATACTCAAAATACTACCCAAGCAAAAATATGAATAAAAAATATATAGATGTTGGGACCTGGTTTTTGTGAACTACAGTTCGGCCTACATGTTTAGTCAAAAGCCTAAGGCCGCATGTCCTTTGTTCTGGAGAAAACCAGAGCCTCCAGAACTCATTCTCCCAGGGTGCCTCAACGTCACACAGAGGTGTGAAAACCGACCAGGGACACAAGTTTCAACCACTATTGGTCACTCTTGGCCCCATGGCCCATGAGGTCACCGGGCCAATATAAGGCCTGTTGCCCCCCCCTTCTTCCTCTTTCTGATTCTCTTTATTTACAAAAAACGCCGAGGGGAGAAGTCTGGCTTCTCAGCTTATCTTTTCGATTCCTCTTCCTACGCAACCCTCCGAGAGCCCTCATACGGATGGTTTATGAGAGTGTTAAGCTGGTTGGATAGCTATCGTCATCGGCTAGTGAGACCTACACAGAATGCTATCTATTTACCTCGAGATTAGGGTTCGGCGATATGCTAAAACTATCGTCAGCCTAGTAACCGCTGATTGCTGATATATCCAATGTTTCGCACGCATTTGCAGGGGTAGTGATAGGTCAGAACATGGTTAATCATGAGTACTGGGCTTTTATAGGAATGCTCTCGTGATGGAAATTCATCTTGAGATTGGAAATGATGAAATTCTCAGACTGGAGTGGCCTTTGAGTCTTTTTAATAGTAGGCTCTGCAGAGTTTCCACAATAAGAATGGGAGCTCAAAGTGGAATTGGCCGCAAGTTAAAAAAAGCTAATACTTGTACAAAGAGGCGTTTCATAAAACATAATATGAAAAAAAGACATGAGATCATCATCTGCGTCTATCTGCTGTATCAGTTGGAGAAAACATCACCGAATAAGGGCATACACCCTGTTTGTCAAGGTCATAGCAGTGTGACACCACCAAATAAGGGTTCCATCCTGTCAGGTAGACAGTATCACAGCAGTGAAACATTTTCCTCCACACTCTCCAAACATTTAGCAAATTCAATACAACTTGCTCATAGACACGTGTTAAACTATATTCAGATGAAACATGTGAGGAATGAGTCTTTTCTGGAAATGCACTGAACTCTTACAAGAATCAAGAGGAAGAGGCTGTAAAATGACACATTTCAATCGAAAAGCTGCCATGGGATTGAAAAGAGACGAAAATGATTCTGAAAGCACTTTTCTCTTTAAATTGAACAAATTGTCCTCCTATCTTTATAAAAGTTCCAGAAAATTCATTAAAAAGTATAATGTTTTGTAGTTTCTTTAAAATTGGCAGACAGAACTCTGTTAGATTCTAACCCTGCATCACCGCTCTTGCTGACAAGTGCCACCACAAGTGGATTACATTTCCCGACCATGGACGGAAATGAGAGTGGGCACTTCCAATAGAGCAAAGGCAGGCGATCTCACCAACAGACACTGGCCTTTTTCATCATCCATTTTAAGATCAATATGAGGGACTTAAGCTCATCAGATCAACTTTCCTGAAGATAAAAATGAATTTATCTGATCTGCTGAGTTAGAAAAAAACTGTCGCAAGAGTAAGATGACAGAAGGTACAAATAGAGAATAGATCTTAGTGCCTCCAATGAGCAGCAGAGATTTTATCATGTCTCTCAGGAGAACCCAAGGAGGAAACAAACAGGGGTATTGAGGGAAGAAAAAGCTGGCAACTTACAGAAGTAAACTTGTGATGTTTAGTGTTGATGTGGAGAGATTTTTTATCAATAGGCCAACACCAAGTCTTTACCAAATGCCTAATTTTTAACCATATCTTTTTGTCAAAAAATACACTATAGACACAAACTTCCAGGCAAAAACATTTTTGACAATCATACATATAGTAAAATAGGGTGCCAAAGCAAACTACCAAACAACAGTGCACACATCTTTGTTTTTTTAATGCATGTTAACAGGTCCTGCTCTGTGCATCTTTCAGTAATTTTAATAAGCAACTTTAAGACATCCTATCTAAAGATATTTGCCCTTTTCCCAACTATAGGATTTTTCCAAATGTACAAACTTTTCATTCTGGAATGATGGTCAGTGATGAAGTCATCAAAAAAGAATGAATTTCAGTGCAACTGCTAATTAAGATACATTTATTTGTCCCAAACACATGCACAGACATACTCATGCAATTGTAGGGAAATTTAACCTCTGCTTTTAACCCATCTGGTGCAGGACACACAGAGCAGTGAGCAGCCATGTACGGCATCCGGGGAGCAGATGTTGGGGGAGTAAGGTGCCTTGCTCAGGGGCACTAGACAGGGTAGGGAGAATCCTCTTGGATTTTTGGACAGATCAATCCAGGTTAGTCTTTTTGTTGTTTCTCAGTGGAGTCAAACCAGAGACCTTTTCTGCCCATAGTCCAAGTTTCTGCCACTAGTCCACCGCCTCTCCATTGAAGGGCTGTCCCAATTCGTAGGGGAAGATTTAAACCACTATCCCTTGTGGTTCAGTTTCAAGGGGCAAGAAAACCCTCGAAAAACAAGAGGTAGGGGTAGGGCCAAGGGTGAAATGAGATCATGCCATGGTCTGCGTAGGAAGTGCGGCCTTTGAGCTAGCTCTCCATACAGGAAGTATACATGGACACTCCATTTCAGATTACAGTCCAGCTGAGTTCCCCGATATTTAAAAGTGCTCACCTGCTCGATAACATTGTAAGTGATTATGACCGGGTCATGGACTCTCACCTCTGGGGTTGAATATCATCATCTTTTGGATGTTAAAATTAGATAAGTGTCACACCAGTCTTTAAAGGTGTCAATCTCATCCAGGTACATTGCTGGGCAGTTATCCCTGTGAAACAAACCTAAAATCCCTGTATCATCAGAATATTTTATGAAGTCATTATCATTTGTGTACAGTGTGTAGATAGGGAGAGCTCACTCAACCTTGTGGTACATCTGTGCTACAGTATTTGACACTGGAAATTAAGTTATTTACCTTCAGCTGCTGGGACCTGTTGGTAATAAAGAATACAACTATTTTATGATAAATTGCCCCCTTGACACGTGCAGCTTTATATTAAACAGTTATCAATATAAATAAGATATCAGGTGAGACCATTCTGTCAAGTCTACTTTTACACAATAAAAGCATGGATACTCTGCACCTTTCCAGGCTTTACATTCTAATTCTATCTGAATACCCACTTTTAAATCACCTGTTCTGTACATTCAATCATGACCTGCAAGCCGATCATTTTCTAGGATGGCGAAAGTATTACGAGCCTTGCTCTGCCTCTGATTGGTAAGTTAGGTTAAAATACCAGAGCAGGCCAATCAGAGGCAGAGTAGAGCGGGTTATATCTGTGTTTGTCTTCGTGGTAAAAAGTATCTGACATCTTGTTATATAAAACTCATTAAAAACGCAACTTAATTTGGCTTCAAAGGAAATTCAAACAAGAGGCGAACTACCGAAACAAAAATGTCGGCAAACCTTTCATTACGTTCAACCACGTCCCCTCCTTCAGAAAGCATGCTTATGGTGACAGAGATCCTTCCTCTTGTATAACAATTCAACCAAGGTGAGTACTTTTAATGGCAGAACCATTATCATCATATAAATGATGATTCTAACATGCAGTGGAGTCATTTATTTAGTCATATTATACAGTTATATTTCCAAATTTCCCCAAAACAAACCGGCCTAGTCTCATCAACTACCTTATCGTAGCAAGACAAACACAATACTCTCCTGTAAAAGGCATCACATGTTAACATGTTGTGGATTTACCTGATGTTTCCCTGTCTCTCATCTTTTCTCTAACCCATGGTAATTCACTGAAAGTGGCTGTTTTTCTCTTCCTGCTAAGGCTCCCCCCATCTATACCTAGAATACCCTGTTTAAACAACTGATATACACATGGGTAACTGAAAACCTGATCTGGCCACAAAACCTGTTCAATGTAATTAAAATCCTTAAAAAACAAACAATGCACTATGCCAGGTGATTAATTTCTTGGATTTTTAGGTAGTGTATTGCATGTGTAAAACTGACCTCTTTACCAAAATGTACGTGGTAAAATGGGAGTTTTGTAAAAGATAATTATTGTCAATCAGTGCCCAACATTGTTAATCTGAAATGTTATTTGTTATTTGTGCATATTCACATAAAACAGTGTATTGCATGATTTACAGATTATCAAATCCCTGTTCAGAATTCATGTCTGGTTCATGCATTATGCCAAAGAATCTAGCTTGGATCTAAGCAGAACCATATCAAAGCATATTTATCTGATTTGACAAATCCGTTTTGCAGACATGAACTCTGGAGGAACTCTGAGAATTGGGTCTGGACTTTCTCGAGAGGTTTCCTTTCACAAATGCACCGAGCAGCAAGAAGGTCAGAACAGCAACAAATCATCTGTAGGATTCATGTGATGGCTGTTGCAGCAGCATGTAGAGGAAGGATGTAAAGTATTAATGCTGCTGTGGAGATTGCATGTTTTTGTTCTCATCCCATCGATACCCGACATCGGTTCTCGTCAACAACAGCTCTCTTGAAACCTTCATCTCTGCAGTTCAGGAGTTTTATTTCCTGAACTGTTGCACATAACTAGCACATGTGACTGGGAATCTGCCTACAAAATGAGAAGATACACTTTATATGAGACAGCAGAGGAAATCCATTAAGGGTCTCTGGAATTCAAATTTATTCTCTTGATAGTAACTAAGCTTTCTTTGAATTATTGCTGCCGTCCATTTCATTAAACTATACCTTTTTAGGTTTTATTGATGAAATGTCTTATGATTGTTGTTTTTTGCATTTGTTTGTTGATTACATTTACTTTGAGAGCCAGAGTGTGTGGGTGCTTCTGATTTCAGAGCTTATGCACGTTGCCTGTGATAATTCGTCAGGAGTGGTGTGTGAGTGTGTATTTGTGTGTGTGTCAGTGTGAGAGTAAATGAACCTGTCTGTGAATCCCAGAGAGATGTTTGTATCTGACATGTGTCACGGTGCAAGATGTTTTCTCTGCAGATGGAGGAATATTGGAAAACAATGGTAGATCGATAGGCAGGATGACCCTGGACATGCTCCATCTACGAGAGCAGCAGGCAAGGTTGAAGTGCTCCCGGAAATTGTAGTTACTCATTCTGTGTGAACCTGTGGACCCTGTCAGGTTTCTGTTTTGTTTTTTTCCTCAGGCACAGTTTGGAATAATTTCGATTCATTTTCTGTCTATATACTGTGGAATCAAACAGACCATTTAAAAAATTATTACATTTTTTGTTTAGGTTGTCACTATTGAGGAAAATGATTTCCATACTACAGTAGTTTGCAGGGTGGTGCAGCACAGAATAGTCTCATGTGACAGGCAGTGCATTCCCCAATGCTACAGTCCTTGAACAACATCCTATACAGCAAAAGATTAGATATTTTTTGGATGCTTAGTTGCCATGTCCAATATAGATAATTTTCTCCTCAGGATGCCTGTTTTATAATATCAGGGAGAAAGATCTTTCAGGATCAACATCTCATTAATCTTCAAGTGATGGGCTAATGATTAGATAAAAAAGCTTTGCTTATAGTAAAGCTCCCACAGATAATTATCTCCTATTTGTCTAGCATCTTTCAGCTCATTGTTTTTGCTCTTTCAGCATGCAGCTTTGGTACTTTGATCACTCTCACTCATCACAGATTTTTTGGGAAAAAGCTCTGATAAGGCCTCTGAATATTCAGCCCCAAACAGCAGGTAGAGTAGCAGCTACTTAATAAGTATGGCTGAGCATATAGCAGCTACAGGGCTAAAACAGTCAGTGAATATGGGAGTAATGTTTGTCAAATCACCAAAAAAGTGACTTTTAATATACTTGCTGCACCATGCCTCCTTGTCATGTAAATAGGCAAAGGTTTGGTACATCAAAAAAATATGTTTAGATTTACTTTTATTTTCTGGATTCTCATCATGACATTCTAAAGCCAGCAGATAATGAAAAGGAATAATAAGGTCTGAATACTTACTTAATAATTTTTGGAATATGTCACAGAGTATACAAGCAGATACTGAATATGGGGAATTCATTTCATTGTAGAATCATGTCATCTTCCTTTTCTATCTAAAGAGTAAAACAAGACTGTTCAAGAGGTTAAATGGTTCAAATTCCCCAAAGGAAATCAGAAGGCAACTTCAGATTTTAAATTGTTATCACAATGCAGTAAATTGGGCAAATATTTGAATTTTGTACATTGTTAAGTCTCCATAGAAATATAGAGCATGTTCAAATCTGAGTTTCTACACCATGCAGAGCATGATGGAGAAAAAAGGCTAATTTTTCATTTTCGATTCAAAGTGATCCACATGACTGAAGAGACAGTTTACACCATCAAGAGAGAGGTGGAATTTCCTGCATATCTTGAAGTTGTCTGTTCGGTGAGCGAATTGGCAGCTGCTCTGTCCATTCAGCCGTGGTATCTGGCTATCTGTTAGCACCAGGTTTAACTCTCATCTCCGAGGCCTTATATATTTGTCGGCGACGTACCTGCCGCCAGCTCTTCGCTCTTCAATCAATCAGAATTTGGCACCCAATAGAGCACAACACTATGGTCTCTTTCTCTTCAGCTATAGACCTGGGGCTACAGACTGCAGATGAAGGATCAGCCTGGAAAGATTAAGAGAGAAAAAGAGAGGGGGGGGGGGGCATAGGGTAGAGGGATTGAGAAAAGAAATAACAGAAAATTGAGAAAGGAAGGAAGTGGGGACAAGAATATTGCATGGTGGTACAGCAGCATTTTTCATTATTTCATAGGCATGTGAACAAATATGAACACATTCTTTGCATATTGGCACGAAACATGCTCTGAAATGAATCCAATTTTTGCAGCTGTTCGTTTGTTTTAGCTCTGGTACTGATCTGCCACCCAAAACATATCACACCACTTGTTCCCAGAGTCATAACTCAGTCAACACACGCACACACTAATATAATGAAGTCAAACTCACTCTGCACAGGGCCTTATCCTAGAAATCATACTGTAGAATAAACCATGTGCTGTAACTTCAGATCCTGATGCATAATGATCCAGCTCAGACTTGTTGTTAGTATCACAGTGATAAAGTCATTTCTGTCAGTACAGTGGGTTTCTATGATGCAGATACAAACAATATTTAGAGGTCTATAAGAGGGTCTGTAAAAGGCTTTATCTCATCAGGGCCAAGTATTGGATTATGTAAGAGCCCTTCAGGAAAGCATGATTTTTATAAATAAAAGTTAGAACCATTAAATGCTGCTTCGCTCATAGAATAAACTTAAATATGTTTATTTTGAATTCTTCATGTTGGGGATTATTATTGCTTGAGAACAACAGAGATGTTCGTAAATATTATGTCGATTTGTTGATGTGGTAGTGCTTAGCAATATGTAGATTCCAGTCAATGCTTTTATTTAAAGCAACAACTGAGGGGGAATTGAATCGTCAGACCTTAACTTATAAGAAGACATCAGCAGCCTGATCAGTCGAGGGCATATTTTGACTGTTCAACAGAATTGGGAAATGATTTGAATGTCAGCATTTCTCTTCCAGTCTGTGTCGTTTAGTGTTGACAGTCAGTGGACAAATATTTCATTCTTAAGTCTTCAGATCAATTGGCTGCCAGTTGCTCTCATAAAGACTTTATGAAACATGTTTGATATTTACTGTATAATTGATACTGGCAATGGATGAACGGACGTCACTTGTCTTCCAAGGCATAACCTTACCTTAAGTTAGCCTTGTTTTCCAAACTTCTCTCACTTTTCTTTTTTCTGTCTGTTTGGCCTTTTCAATGCAAATGACACTGCATGTTATCAGTACAGCAGGACATGATAATTGGTGTCCTTGCAGTAAAATCAGGGTCCTCTACAGCCAGAACAGCCCATCAGTCATATCTGACCCCTGGTTCAGTGTGTATTCACTGTTTATTTACTAATCATAATATTTATGTTTCCTCCTGACTGACACAAACAACTAATATGAGAACATTGTTGCAAAATTAGCATGCCTGATTATATTTGGACTTATCAAAAGCTGCGTTACATGCATTGAACTGAAGATTGGAGGAGGTGTACATGTATGAACACAAATTTTCGAGAGAGAGCCTCTGGAGTTTCTGCAGACTTTCTCCACCTGTCTCTCCTGCATAAAGTCTGCAGAAACTTCGGTGTAGCTGATGTGAGAACAAAGCAGGAAATCCACTGCCGGGTTCACCTTGAGCGAGTGGGGGGAGCAATGACGCCTCTCATGCACACACGCTGACACACACAAAGAAGACACTGACGAAGATGTCAAGAGAGTTTGTGGCGATAAGAGCAGACACTGGTGTCAATGTGCTGTAAACAAAAAGAGGTTGCATCCTGCCTCTGTCTGCTGCACCACCCCTCACCTGAATTCTGCAGAGGAGAAAACAGGCTTTTATTTTTAAAATATGGTTTAAATACAAAACAGTGAGATTAGATTTATTAAGATACATGGCTATATATAACTGTCTAATTAAAAACATATTCTGTGAGCACCATTTAAATATAAGTGAGCCAGTTCAGACTTGACTTGACATATGTAAATCAATTAATGAACGTAAAGTCACTGAGTGTACTGTTGGTCATGGGATTATAAAGTGTTGTGCAATAATGGTTAGGAGTGATACCATAAGCTGGTGTGCCTTTAGGCCTTCAATACATTTGGTTATCAAAATAAAATATAAAACACTAATATTTAAAATATTAATATTAAATCATAACTTTAGTTTATTTAAAGTTATCTCGGGGCACCACACCTTTGTGTGAAGATGTCCAGAACAGAAGGAACCTGTGGCCCCCTGGGAGACTGAGTTCCTTGAATGTCTCAGAACAATGGAACATGTGGCATCTTGGGAGATCTTGGGCATCTTCTTGAGTTTGCTTCAGCACATGCGGCATGTGGTTTCAAGTTTATCCACACATACAGGCCAAAAAGGAGGCCTGTGGTTTTGCACAAAACATTGCCCAACAAAAGTTTCTACTGATTTACTGATCGCTCAAGGTTATCCAATGCTAGAACCAGTAAAGCTCTAAAATGTTAGCATATTAACATCAAAAGGAAAATCACACAGACTATCATAAGATTTGTAGATTTGACATGTTACAGTGATTTTACATTGCATTACATTCAGCTGACGCTTTTATCCAAAACAGCTTCACAATAAGTGCATTCAACCATGAGGGTACAAACACAGAACAGCAAGAATCAAGTAAGTCCAATTTGTTTCAAAAAAGCCAAACTACAAGTGCTAAATCTAAGTGCCATATACTGTAAGTGCAACTAAACTAAACAGTGCGGTGTCATGGCAACTGATGGTGTAAACCTGAGACCTTCAATATAGCTGCTCTAATCATAATTAGTTGAAGGACTAGAGACAGCTCCAAACCACAGGTCCACAGCTGCCCTCTACTGCCAACAAGCATAATACTGCTTGGCAAATGTTCACAATCAGCTGCCAACGCAAGAATCTGATGAGTATCAAACAAAGAGAATGTGATGATACGATATGTTTACGTTACTCAGATATTTTTGTGAAACACATACATAGTAGGTTTTCATTACTGCTCATTTCATCGAAGTAAAAAAAGCATTATGTCCATATTTCTGAGAATATATTTATCTGTGAGAGTCCAATCATGAATAATACTCTCCTCTTCTGCCATGCAGGCCTTTTGTTTCACGCCGCAGGGCAAGATTAATTGAAACAGGTAGGGGGTCAGAGAGAGAAAGAAATGGCTTTACAGTCTGCATGGATTAAGATGTGGATATTTACTACACTGAGCAACTGTGCTTCCCAACATGTGGTGATTTGTCCTGGGTTGAGGCACGAAGCCGTGGATCTGGGCTGTGATCTCTGCAGATAGATATAAAGAGGGCTGATTCCACAAAGGCAAGTAAATGTGTGTATGAAATATGTGGGTATTAAATATTAGTACAAATTTGTTATCTCCTATAGTGAGTTGAGTGTGGTTACTGTGAAGAGGTGAATGTTCTCACTGTTCATGTAAAGGGGAGTTGTGTCACTGGCGTGGGTTTTATTCATTTAGGGCAGGCGGTGGATGAAACCTGGGCACGCTGATAAAAAGAACGGCTCTCAGGTACGACTCGTTTCCCTTCGTTCATACCAACGAGCCATTGAAAAGGAATTGTATCGTTTGGGGATGTCACAACACTAATGAGACCCGCTGGACTGCTTTTACTTTAAACAGGAACAGGAAGTGTTGCAAATATTTGTTTGTGACATATTCAACAAATAGTTTTCACAGTTGTTTTTGCTGTGAACTGAGCGTTTCTCAAAAATTGAAAGCAAGACACACATGTGGTGCTAACGCATCCATTGCATCCCAGGTGTTGTAAGCAGTGAAATACTCTGATTTGCCTCCAAAACCCAGTCTCATGACCTTGGGAATGGCTGTCAACCTCGTTGGCTACATCCATGCTTGTTTATGATCCTATTAGAATCTGAAAACTAACACAGTGTTAATGATTGATTTGAACTTGTTACATGCTGTACCATTAGACTGAAGATTACCCTAGAATAGCTGCAGATGCAGAAGATAATTTTGACCTTTTTTCCTAATTGCTTCATCCGAAATGCCCCTTCTCAGACTTGGTGTGAACTGTGTACACCACAGGTAGCAGACTACTGGCGGTGTCATGTGGTTTGCTGTGTAGAATACTGTGTTCATTAGGCGAGAAAGCTGTTTGGAATCGAGATTTCACACAGAAGTTACCCCTGTGTGGATCTTCCTGCAGACTCGTGCACTGCAGGCGCAGATGTCGTCATCTGTCAGTGCTTCGGTAAATATTCTCAGGAAATATTTTTCAAAGTGTGCAGGTACATCAGAGATAACTCCCCTCTGGCGGGCTTTGATTTTTTTTTCGTCAGTACTTTCCTCACCATGTAAGACAATATGAGAACTGCAAGAGAAGACTATGATGTTTTCTCTGCTGAACCCAGACTAATGTCTTATTAGAATATCATAATCCGCATCGTATTGCATGGATGAAGTGTATCTCTCCATGTGCCATGATACTAAATGAAGCTTTATTTTATTGTAGAATGAGAGACAGAGAGCAGGCAGCGTGAGAGATGCAGCAAAGTTTTACACAGAGCAGCAGGAGGTGCTTCATTCTTGCTTTCTTTTTCTTGCAGCCTGGAACAAGCTCAAAAACAGTCCTCAAGGGATCACTCTAGTTTTATGGAGTCACATAACATAGACAGAAAATATTTTGTGATAAAATTATTTGGTTTTCCACGAATTTGTACTTTATTTTTTTCAATTCTAAACTTGTTCATTCAGTCAATCAAGTGTTATTTATCATATGATTCAGTGGAACCTACTCTTTCTCTCTATTGCAGTTTTAAATGACCTTCATGCGTTATGCTATGCCCAGAGGAAAAAAGTTTGTTATGTACAAACTCCACAGTTGACCAGGATATATTTTTCAATGTTAATAGTTGTATTTAGGTTTTCTTCAGAGCTACATTTGGAAGTTTGGAGTATTTTAACACTAGGAGGTGCAGTTCCAACATTCTAGAGGAATGCACTCATGGGCTGATAAATCCGGTGCTGCGTGCCAAAAGAACGTCCCCTCCAGTGAGCCAACAAGCTGCGGCTCCCATAAGACGTGTTTGCAATCACGAAAAATTCCCCCTGGATGTTGCAAGCACAGAATCTCCTATTTCAGTTCCAATTCAAAACTTATCATGAACGACTCATAAATAATTCACTGTTGAATATGTGCATGTATTGCATATATGCTCAGTTTCTGAGAGTCTGAAATGATGGTCACTTTTCAGCACTAAACTAAATGTACTAAATACATGTATTTGTTTTGTATTTAAAGTAAGGGATAAAATCATTTACATTAATTTACAATTATCAAGCTATCAGTGGTACAGTTTAGGAGCCCTCTTGGATGAAATGAATAACTCTGTATCTACACAGTTTGTAAAAAAATGTGGAGAAGCCGTGATAAAAGTGGAATTTCATTTGCATAACAGAGACTTAGGAGTCAACTGATTCTCAGGTAAAACTTGCATTTATCTCAGCTCAGTACAAACAACAGAGGGATCAAAGTTCTTACAACTCAACAAGATGTCATCCAGAAGGTGTCACTTAAAACTACAAATGTCAACATCATGGTGGTGTTTGAAGACAGTCAGTTACATCATCAAAGTCACTATGGCTTATTTTTTGTGAACCATGAATGTGTTGCCTTTCAGGCAGTCATGTTTCTAACATCTCCAAAAATATATATTAGAGCACACTACCTTAGTGAGGAAGTTGTACTCATAGGTCTTTATTTCTTATCAACTACATATCTATTATATTCTCTTTTGAGTTGATGAAGCTTTTCCTTCGGTGGCAAATTTATGTATAAAGAATTTATTTCTATTTATAAAAATGTTTGTCTGAAGTAGAGATGGTTAATGTGACCATCCGGTCATTGAGTGCAAACCTCAGTCACATATTGGTTCTTGTATGATCTTCATTAACATACATTAATTTATTTGCTAAATGCTTTACCCTCTGTTTTGGAATGTCCGGCTGAAGCAGGGTTACATACAGAGAGGAAGTTTAGGCACCTCAACTTAAGGCTGCTGTTTCACAGCAACACATATCCAACATGGAGTACTTAAGCTGTCAGTGTACTCCGCTTATTCGGCTGTTGCATGCCTGCTCAAACTGCTCGCTACGCTGCTGCTGCCACCGTGCTGTGAGCATTTCAAAATCCTCACCTCCACCCCGGCATCCACATGTGGACTCTGAATCTGATTTACCTGTAGGGGGTGTTTGTATGGCTGCTCCTCTCTGTGTCGGGTTGAGCTGGATGTTTCCTTGAGGGCAGCAAAGAGGTCAGAACCTGGACACAAACATTAATTCTGTCCATAGTCTACATTTGCATAATAATCTTTTCCACATGACTGAACTGCCTTAAGCGATCTCTAAAGATCCCTTAAATAATTTGGGAACTGACAGCAAGTCTGAACATTTAAAAGGGTTCCTTCTTGGCACCTAATTTCATCATTCTTACATTTTAATCCACTTTACACTGGTATTAAACTGTGCATACTGGCCCAGGCATATTGTTCCGAGGTACTTGGGAGTTCATAAATGGGGCCGACCTTACTGTTCAAGCTGTTTCAAAATGAAATCGCTCACGCACAAACTCCTTTATTTAAAATAAGATCCATTGGAGTAATGTACAGAATGTGAGGTGATTTTAAAAGAGGTTAAAAGCATAATTGACACGGTCACATCTCATTCTACAGATGATTCAGAACAGGAATGTGCATTTTAGAGAGCAGGTGTAACAACCTCACAGAATAATTTTCAGACACTTCATAACACTGAAAAATATAAGTTGAAAAAATAATTATAGAGTGAAAATAGCAGCGTGCGGTGATCAGCTCCTTCTCTGTTGATGATCTTTTTGCAGTTTAGTACAGAACACAAGTGAAAGGTTTCACCAGGTTAAAACTGCAGCTTGTTAGATATTAGATCTGAGGATATCTTTCCTTTAGCAGTTTGGGTTTGCTCAGTATTTAGTATTCATCAGATTTGAAAAGTAGCTACTTCAACAGCGTAGCGTGGCTCCATCTTCACTCTGCAATCCAACAGTCTCCCTTTAATTCAATGATCATGATTTTTCCCGAAATTCAATGCCTCCAGTACCAGAGGCGGAGAAGCAGCTCCGCACCATGATCGAACCTCCAGCTTGTGTTACTTTATGTTCTTGGTGTTCTTTTATTCATGGACTTCGTTTCCCACCTATAAACAAGCGAATGCACTGCATTCCTTTCATCTGTGCACAGAACATCATCCGAGACAGACTGTTTCTTAACCTTGAAAGTTTGTGCAAACATCAGTTTTGCACTCTTGTGTCTTTCTTTCAGTAGACGTCTCTTTGTCCGTTTCCCACAGAGCCCTTGTGTAGATGTTGCAGACTGAAACGCTCCAGATTGCTCCTGGTCGTACTGAAGCTCTTTGGATGTTATGTGTAGTGGGGGTTTTTTTCCACAAACTTCTCTCATTGAGTTTGTCAATTGCACTATGTTTTGTTTTGTGAAACTTCTGGAAAACAGTATCAACTGATGAAACGGGGACTTTTGATTCCCTTGCAGCTTTGTAGCCTTTCTGATGCTCTGCTCTAAAACAGGGCAAACAGGAAAAGACCACCCCCTTTCATCCCGACAAACCATTGTTAACTGGGTATTTCAGCTTTTTGGGCTTTGTGTTTTTCTTTTGATTGAGCGAGAAATTTATATTCATTAAAATGGTACCAATAACTGTATCTGATGTACAATTTTTATTTGTATAATTTTTCCATGATGTAATTTTAATTAAAATATTCTGGTAATATGAAATTTGTCCATTTGCATTCATTGTCTAAGATATTCTAAAGTATGTTGTTGAAGTTCGTCCAAGACCGTAGTAGTAGTAGTGTGTAGTGTATATTTAAAACAACTGTAGAGCTTTAATAATTTACATGTGGCATTCAGAGAATTCCATTTGAAAAGTGGAAAGAATGAGTTTTATAGCTAAAAGTAGCAACTGACATTTCCAAATGACAGGATATAAGTCCAGGTTAACATGTCTACCCTTTGGAGTAGACGGAGCTGTTACCTCACCTTTCCTCCCCTCTTTGCAGTTATAAAAGTGAAGTCAAATTTGAAGAATCTTTCATTTGGTAATGCATGTTTGCTAGTTTGCAGGATTACACAATAAATACTCAAATGATTTTCCATGAAATTGTGTAGACAAGTGGTGCAAAACCCATGGAATACTCTTTTAAAGTTTGGTGTGGATCCAGATTTTCTTTAATATGAGATAGGGAGTCTTTAACCGTTTCTGTTGATTTCTCAGAGAATAATTCATGAATCTTGATTTTTAAAAAAGAGAGATCCATATTAATTTGGTCCTTGGTGGAGGCATGCACTTTGCTGAGAGTTGTTAATCTGTGTGTTTCTAGGATGTTGTGTATTGATGTAAACAAATCAGTTTGTGTCAAAAGGCTGAGATCTTTATTTTAGACAAGGCAGACTTGCATTTGGCCCACATGACATTTGGATTAAGGAATTGACTACAGCAAGAAAACTATGGAATTCATTGCAATACTCAAACTCAACAGGAGTTGGACGAAGGCTGTGAGCGAAATCAGCCACTGACTCACTAACCCCTACTTCACTTTATAAGGACTTCTATATGGAGCACTTTTTACTGAGCTAAATCAGCAAAAGAAAAAAATGCTTTCTGACACGGCTCAGTGCATTTTTTTTACAGCGCTGGTAATTTCATCGTCACATGTTTATGTTGTAGACGTAATTGTAAAGCTTTATTTTACACTTAGTATTCCTACTTTTAGGTAGAAACACACTGAATGAGAATCTATAAATACAATAAGGTGAGCTCACTATGCAATGGACTATACAGTGATTATTGAGGTTTGGGACACATTCGAAGTGTCCACTACAAAGTGGAGCAGCCCAGGTAATGTCAAAGATCAGTCACTCGTGTGGAGAGGCTGCAGTGATCAGGGAAGCTCCGGACACATGAGAAGCAGCAGAGATTTGCAAAGAGATGCTTGGGTTCGCACAGCTGGAAGCAGCTGAGATTCACTTTGCCTGGGCAGCTGCATCGGTAAGCATTTGATGTTGTGTTGTAGCTGTTTGTAACCATGTTTACAGGCAGAAGTCTATACAAGCTAGCAAAACAAAACAGGAAACAAAATCGAAATGCTCACAAACAATGGATTTTGGTACACATCAAATCTAAAAACTATGGATTGTGGTTGAATAAGAAACAGTGGAGGTAGACTTGTAAAAATCTTTGGCAGTAACCACAACAAAGTGTGCAAAGCAACATCTGGATAAGCCAGAGACGTTTAAGAAGAAGAAACAAGCAGGCAGTTGAAGTTAAAATGAATTCTTTTGTCACAATCTAACACACAAAGGGAGCATCGCTTCAGGAAAAGAATACATTGTCAGCCGAGACTGGAAACAGTTTTTGGCAGCCAAAGACAGAGAGGAGAAGAATGGAATCAAGTAAATATCTGGAAGCTCTGGATGCAAATGTCCCGCAGTCTGTCCAGAGAGAGAGTCAGACTGAACATGAGGCTGGTTTCTGCAACATGACAATGAACCAAAGCAGCTCTTAAAAAGCATTGATTACCTCAAGAAAGAGAAGATGACCCAAACCACATCCTTCCACCAAGATTATGTATGTATCCATATTTAATTTGTAGTTTGTGAAACTGACTATGAAACAGTATTCAAAACATTTTGAGCATTCATTTAAAGCCCCTACATGGAGCTTTTTTTGAAACTGTCTTATTTTAATGTTGCTGTCTCTTTAGAGCAAAGGAGAACGGCAGGAAGAAATTTAGCTTTTTCTCTTAACTAATCATTGTCAATCTCAATGAGTGGTCTGGTCGGATTGCCCGCAAAGTCAGAGGGTCAGGTTAACCCTAACCCCTAAACACCTACTGTCATTGTGAGCAGTCAAAAGCTGTCCTATTTAAGAAACTAGAAAAATATGGTTACAAGTAAAAGTAAGGATTAAAAGGAATTTAAAAAACAAAGCAGCACCAGACTTGCAATTTGTATGTTAAAAATGCTTTCGTATATGTTTTGAGCAATGATTTAAAGACAGGAAGTGAGTGGGCAAGCTTTTTCTCATCAGGCAGGGAGTTCCAGAGCCTCGGAGCCCTTACAGAGACAGCCCGGTCACCCCGAGTAGCCCGTCTTGACCTAGGGACAGCCAACAAGGACAGGCTGGCTGATCTCAGTGTGCTATCGTGATTGTAGGGAGTCAAGAGCTGCGAAATGTGAGAAGGGGCCAGCCCATGATGCGCTTTAAAACTTATTAAACACATCACAGGAGCAAGCCGGCTGCAGAGGTTCCCCTCCTCCTCCAGCACCTTGGATTGGCTGAAAGCTTCAGTAACAAACATTCATGTCTCATGTTTCAAATTTAGATGTGTTTTATACTGAATATCCACAAAACTAAGGTATTAAAAGCCAAAGCCTCTTTTTGTACCTGAAAAATGTTCATACAGGAATAAGATCCACCTCTTCCCTTGTGATTTAAAAATATTTATATTACATGTAATTATATATTCATATTGGATTGTGTGAATGTATAATATTCACCTAATATATAATCACTGGTAGTGCATATTCGATAGTTTCTACTTGTTGCTGTTTCTTCTCTTATTTCATGTGTGCCTTATTTTTTATTTCTAATGTGTAAAACATCTAAAGAGAGAGTTTTATTGGTGTGTGTCTCTTTTTTCACTCTCTCCAAAACAACTGCACATGCTGTCTAAACCTTGGTCTTTATAAGAAGTGACAGTAGAAACTACCGCTTTCTCCACGTAGTCACCATAAATGAAAAATTCCAAGTAAAGACTATAAAATTCTTTACAAGATTTAAAATGACTTGAAAATGTTTCATGCTAGTGGTAAACTGAGGGCTTAAATGAACAGAGCAGCTCATTGGCTGCCACAGGCTCAGTGTTGGCAGCAACCAACTGTTTCCTAATGAAGTAAAATACCTTCACTTGTGGAAGCTGCTTCATCGTCACACACACCCAGCTACCTGATAAAGTAGATTCCTCACTGGCAAGATAAAGTACTTCTCATGTTTTTATTCATCACTTATTGAGGATTTAACTGGTCTGTTGCCCAGATTCAGCTTTTTGCTCCTAATACAAGGACCTGATTGCGGCTTCACCCACTTAATGCAGCTAGCTGCTCATGATACCAATATTTTTAGAATAATTTGATGCCACATCAGGGTCCTGACCCCCCACTACCGAAAAACCGCTGTACACATGCATAATAGTGTGCCTGGGGCTACGTTCTGACCCATATACCCCCTACCAAGTCAGGCTGAATGGGTAATTACAGTATGCTGCTCAGTGTCTGCCTGCTGGGGCACGGATGTCGTTGAGGTATTATAAATTGTCTCATCTGGAATACATCCCTGGGTCAAAATAGGCCTAGTTAAAATGGAAACCTACCTGATGAAACAGGTGGCATGGAGTAGACGGATGTGCTCCCGTGTTCGTGTTTACACTAGCGACCGGCGACTCAGTGTGTTTGAGTTTTCAAGAGCTATCCATGTGGCTGAGAAGTGTCAGCGCATTAATGGAAACTCGTGCAAAGGCAACAACACAACATCAAGAGACTTAATGAAATCACAGCTGAGGTGAGTCATAACAATGAAACGTATACAGTATATAAATTCATATTAATGCACTGAACCATCTAATGTCAAGCTCTTAAGAGGCTAGCTATGCAGTTACATTAGCATAGGGGTCATTTTGTTAAATTTAATCAAGATCACGATATTAAGGTTTATTTAAATTACACAAATATCTTGCTCTGTTTCTAACAGTTTAACCACATGTCCGTCAGCATCAGATTCACTACCACAGGGTTTAAAAAAAAATTCCATCATGGTTGTGTTTCTGTTGGTTGGCTTTTGTAGTTGAGTTGTGGCTTTTGCTGTTGTGTTGTCACTTTTGCGTTAGCGTTTCCCATTAATAGGCCTGTGTGAGACGTCTCAGACACCATATTTTTCAGAAGCTTAGACGGAAAAAAGGCTAGAGGGGAATAAAACGAGTCTGAGGCCTGCTACTAAAAAAGCACTGAAAATAATTCGTCCTCTGAGATTTTTACCAAATTTATTTAACCACATGAAAGACTGTGATTAAAAAAAGCTTTAATGGGATGTGACACTTTAATCATTTTCCATCAAATCATTTGAGAAGTTGGAGTTGTGCGAAGAACTCTAAAGAACTTAGGGCCCTTACTGATCACTTTAACATTCACATCCACATCCCTTGTTGTATATCTGAACAGATAAGCAGGTATATATGACATTTATACATTTCAAGGGACACTTTGAATTTTAAATATATAAAAAGCATCTTCATTTTAGCAAGTGCAGCTCTGCAGTGTGGGACTTGCATTTAATGCTTCTTAAACGTTGGCCATACATATTTCCTTAATGCAATTTTTTATCCCCACCAGTCTTCCCTGTAGGGAGCAGGCCACAGAAGGAGAACGCACTAACCCAAATGTATATACTCACACCGCCCTAACAGCAGCAGAATATATTACAGAAACCCACGGCGGGGAAAGATCACCCCTGCTCAGTGTGTGTGTGAGCTGCATGCATCATGTACGCCTCCTGAGATATGGAAGTTTACCATTGTTATTCCGCACAAGCCGCGGTGTTCCCAACATGTTACAGCTCTCCCATGTGAGTGAGTATAGATCGGCTGGTTGTGTGTGTCTGCGGTGCCCCGGCGATCCATCTCCCATGGTGACTTTATAACGTGACCTCCAAATGACACACATTCTGTGCTTTCCTGCTCTTTCTCGGGGGGAATTTCCGAAGATCACATCAAACAGGTTTGACTCACAGCCATTGGACACACTTACAGTACATGTACACATATACACAGCTATATATGTTGTGTGAGGGTCTTTAGGAGCCTGAGAGAGAGGAAGTAGAGGACACAAGCTGCTCTAGTCGAAAACGGAGCAAGATAACAGTTGATCACAGAAATGTTTTGAGGCATGGATGTGCTGGATGGTTCTCTGGTTAAAATTGTCTCCACACATTATCATACTTTTTGTTCTTGTCAAAACCTGGCTCCTGATTTACCCACAAAGCATTTCAACTTGATTTTGCTGCACAGATTCAGGAGGCCAGTGATGCTCACTTTGAAGCTGGCACTACTTCAGGTGATGTCACTCACAGCCCAGATTTTCACACATCCCCCTCTTTAAGCATTTATGTCTTAGTGCATGCTACCACGCTGCTTCACACAAACGTAATAGGTTTGCAAGACATTGCCTTTTATATGGTTGTTATATAACAGCATGTCAGCTGGACATAAAGTTGATTTTTATAATCTTTTTTGTTAAAATGAAGCAGCAGGGGACGTCTGATCTAAAGATTCCTAAAATGTCGAGAAATGCCCCATTTTGGTTGTAATTATCACACACAAACACTTACTCACTAATGCACAAAAAAGCCATATTTTTGATCATGTGGATTAGCTGTTTCATAGTTAAGTAAAGTAGTAAGAGGGAAGGATCACACAATAGCTGCTTCATTTATATGGTAGAAGCAGAGAGGGAACAAGGAGACACAGAGAAGCATTGCAGATCAAGAGAAAGTGACAACAGAAGGGGGAAAGAAGAAAATGAAGAAAAACTTGCAAACGAGATTGCAAGCGAGGAAGGAATAATAAAGAGCATGTGACAGGGAGGACATGAAGAGTGTGATGGAGAGAAAAAACAAGAATGTAAAGGTTGACAATTCAGTCTCAAAAGAGAGGGATGGACTTTCAGAGCAAAATGGCTGAAAGAGCAAGCCGTACGGACAGTGTAAGGATGTTAAGTTAGTGGACATGCTGTAAAAAAGGAGAATGACACAGAGAAGGAGAGGAAGGAAAAAAGATATTTTCATAACAACAATGGAGGGATAGTCAAAGAATTGTGGTGGGAACACAAAAGCAAAAAAGTAGAAAAGAGATAAGAGAGGGGAAGGCTGTGAGGGGAACCTCCAAAAAGGCGAGACAGCAACATAGGCGGAGGAACAGAGAAGAGTTTACACTAATGAGAAACAGTATTGCGCTTCAGATTCATGTGAGGTCCCAGGGTTGCACCCTAACATCCCATAATCAATGGATCTTTAATCTCAGATGCAGCAGAATTAGACGCTTTTTTGCAGAGGATCTAAAAAGCCCTGGTTGGTATCATCACTAAACAAAGAACAAAATAAAGGAAAGAAAAAATGTGGTGATAAGTGGTGATGGATGGAAGGATGCAGAGGTGGATGGATGGATTGACTTTCAGATGGACTTGGCTTGGAGACACGCCGTCAGCATTATTCAAATAGTTTGGTGAAGTGTGTCTGTATGCAAAACTTTCAACAAATGTCAAGTGAGGTTATAGGAATCGTGACATTTCACTTGTGAAATGTTTTGTTTTCCTGACTTCAGCCAGTGGGTGTGAATGCAATTTGTGAACCCTCCCTGCAGCGCTGCAGCCTCTCAATCTCACTCACAGATGTATGGAGCGAGGGACAGAGGAAGAGAGAGCGCACTGAGAGGCAGATGAACTTCTTTCTATCCTCGGTGTGAACACCAGGTGGAACTTTCTACCTTGGTTGAAGTGGGCGGGAGGGCGAGTTAATGCTATTTCTTCCCCGACTCTACCATCATGCTCGCACTCTGGCTCACACTCACGCACGCCACCACTCCCTTCCCCATATCTTTAGCTGCTATCTTCTCTCCCTATGGGGATCTTGTTGTCAATTCCTCCCTAGACTCATAATTGCTTTGCTGGCCTCACCGTGTAATGGCCCCATACTGAGTAATCCTGAGCACAAGGGCCCACGCTCTGCCTATGACTAAAGATTACTTTATTGATCCCTCCCTCTCCCCACTGCATTCTCTCACTCGCTCTGTCTGGTTTCTCCACCTTTCTTCATGCCCAGAAGTAATTTCCTCACCGATATCCTCTGCCGTTTCCGACCACTGGGTTCACATGACCCCATGCAGTGCAGAGCAGCGCCCCTGTGGGTGATTCTTCTTCTGCCTGGTGGTCGATTTTCTTTTCCTTCTTCTTTTTCTTCTTCAGCACTCAGTGCACTAAAGAGTTCTGCTCCTGTGAAGTGGTAGCGCTGCAGCATTAGTGCACAATCTAATTATGTTCCCACAATTCTCTTGGGGCTCCGGACATATCAAAAAGGTAGAGATAAAGCGATAACACATATTATTTATATATATAAAAAGCCATTAAAGCACTTAAGAATGAGATAGAAAAAAGAAGAGAACGATAAGAGTGCGGAGCTACACTCTAGGCTTTAGCCGGCGGTGGATTGACAGCTAGATTGCGGCAGATCTGAGGACCCCTGGCTCCGGGGTTGGTGTTAACATCTTAGGTGGCTTTTAGATGTGCTGCTCACTCCTGCATTTCTCACACAGGGTCAGCCGGACAGAAATTTGCTCAGAATTTTCCATTTCACAGTCAGTTTAGCAGCCCACTCCTTCAGGAAAATGTCATACTCGTATTCTTTCACACCACAATCTCTTGTGAGGAAATTGAAGCCCAGATCCTCTGGAAATGTCATATTTCTGTTTATCGTGGCGGAGAGAGATGGAAAGAAAAGTCATAACAATGACAATATTGGGTTCTCAGATTGAGCGAGGGTGGACCAGTGTCTGTTTTGTTTTCTGGGCCAGCAGTAATCCAACTGACTATTCTTTCATTTTCTGTTTTACTATGCAGCCATAAACAGCACAGTATATTACATGCATTGCTGAGCAGAAGGCCGCAAATGACGAGTTATGAATCTGAAAACGCAGAACCAAAAAAAGTCCCTCACAGGAACAATAATGTGCAGAGACAGCTCATGTATTAGGAACTGATGTCAACAGGGACAGTTAACTATAATAAAAGGGACATTTATAGAAATGAAAAGAGGTTATGTTGGCTGATGAATGCAAGTGTTTTATTCATTTGGACTGTGGTGCATTTGTAACTGACTCATACAGTTCGAGTTTCATGAAATATGAGCTGAAGATGTTTGTTTTGCAGTTATGCTTTTTTTTTTTCCTGAACCCCTACAATAAATCAGTATCTCAAATAAAAACCTCTCATCCTCATTTATGGTATTGTGTGAGCCAGGTTATTGTCTTTTCATTATTTTCTCAATTAAATCTAGACTTTATAGGATAAATGCTTTATGTTTCTATCGACAAGAAAAGGTTAGATTGCCTCCACATTTGGTTTTATTTTCAAGAAAGGAAGACACAGAGAAATAATTTTCCAATTTTGCTGCTGCATTATGATAGCACCCTGGATATGACCCCACTCTAACTTTCCCTTCTACTGCAGTGTTTACATTATCTGTGAAGTTCTTATATGTGCTGATCTTATACTTTGGGAAAATGGCAAAATAAGGCAATTTCAGACAGATTGCAAATTGCATATGATGCAGGGCAGCTCCTTTCATCTCAGCTCTGCTGGTGCTCAGACACAGTAGATGCACGGATGTGAGCAGCTTAAAGTGCACTTCTGATAAGCCAGTTGTAAGCCCGAGTTGTGATTCCATCAAATGTTTCCATTGTGCATCAGTAGGTGAGATGGAGAGAGTCAGAGAAAAATACGTCTTCCTCAACCAGCTGTTGTGTCCTCCCACAGTCCAGACATGCAGGCTATGCAAATGAAAACCCGTCCTCTTGATGATACAGCTGATTGCACTAAATCTTTTATCTTTTCATCTTTTTCACTGGCATCAACAAGCTTTGTCTGAACTAATTTTGCCCGTTGGCAAATATACATCTATGGTCCATTTTCTTTTAATAAATTATTGGTATAAGTATCTGTGAGCTTTGTCGAACACACACTTTGTCAAATGCACTGTGAGATCAGTCTCTCTTCTGACTTTAAACTGACATCAGACATTCACCAGCCCTGAGGATTGTGGGTATTGTATCATAAATTTGTTTTTTAAAAGTTGTTTGTTCAGGAGGACCTCAGTAAGGTAACATAATATTGTATCAAGTTAAAGGTAGGGTGAGTAATTTGTTTCTGAAACACTTTGTATCATATTTGTTGAATTCCTCTTCACGTCCCGATAGCCTTCTATAAATAGTCTGCTGAAAAGAAAAGATATGAAAAAAGTTTTTGGAAACTTAAGTGTTGCCTGCTATCGTTTCCAGGATTACCAACCCTAGCTTTAAGTTATTTGTGTCTATTGAACAATTGATATTGAAATTTTAAACCCTTGGATCTCTAGATTAAAGATTCTATTTCGACTTGTAAAGAATATCATGAAAATGTGAATACACTGTTATATGTATGAGTTATTTCTCTGACTGCAGTGAATTAAGCCTGATGCACTGTAAGAGTTGTGCATAACCTTTTCATTTTGATTGAATTATTAAACTATCAACATAGTAACTACCAGCAGCTGCTGAATGGATCCAGCTCCGAGCAAAAACCTCTCAATTCATTGCTTCTCTTTCCATTCAGACAATGCTACTAAATGATTGGTTACCAGGTTCCCTTAGGGGGGAAATGGTGCCATAACAGAACATAAAAGAGTCCACCCTCCTCCCAGCGGCAATGAATAAAATATTGTTTTCACCCTCCATATGCACATCCCCTGCTACTGTTGTCTACATAACAGTAACTGCTCTATATATGTGTCAACGCAGAAAGGGAAGATCTCTCTGGGAAGGAGAAATGTCACATCTTTGTACTGGAGTATGCAGTCAACTAGATCATCAATCATGGTTCTTATTCAATCCTAAATCACAGTGGACTGAAGTCGACAGCAAGATAATCCATTATTAGTCCCACCAAGGGGACATAGTAAGTAATAATCCGTAACATGTTATACTTATGTGTAAGGAAATGTACATAATAAAGAAAACTATGAATGGAATGAAAAATGTATATACAGTGTTGAAACAAGAAAAAATATGTCCATGTTACTAAAGAAGCTGGCCAGTGCAGTGATTGTGTCCTGCAGGGGGTGGGACTGGTTGTCCATCAGAGAAGACAGCTTCACCATTATGTCCCAGGAACGAGCTGGCCCTCCTAATTAACCATTAACTTCCTCTCCTTGGTTGTTCCCTGGTAGCGGCAAACTTTCTCTTCTCCTTCCCTACCCAACCTTCACCACCTTTCCTCAGTCCAACCTGTTTCGCCTCTCGCCACACCAAGCCAAGGCAGAGTTCCAGTTCTGCTCGAGGTTTAAATTAGATTTTTTTCCCTTTACAGTCTGCAAGTGTTTGCTCATTGTGTGAACTGTTGGGTTTCCCTATAATGTTGTAAGGTCTCGACCTTATAGCTGTGCTCAGACATGACCTCTGGAGAATGTTCGTGAAATTGGGTCTGGACTTACTCTGGAGTTTGTCTTTCAAGTATTAACAACACAGCAGCTTTTTATGGTCAGACGCATTCAAAACAACAATAATATTGGGTGTGGCTCAGCATGCAGGAGGCAGGACGTACAGTCTAAATTCCACTGGGGACATGACGGCTTTTGATGTCAGCATATCACACTGGCGTCGGTGAGGGCCTGGAAAGAGAACCTATCTGTAGTTCAGTGCATGTCTGAAAGCAGGTTCTGTAACGTGCCTTGAGATAAAGTATGCTGTGATGTGGCGCTAATTTAATTAAATTGAAAAACAAAGCTTTTACTCAAAAAAAAT
Source organism: Limanda limanda (assembly GCF_963576545.1). NCBI lineage: Eukaryota > Metazoa > Chordata > Actinopteri > Pleuronectiformes > Pleuronectidae > Limanda > Limanda limanda. The sequence goes on along the minus strand of NC_083648.1, from coordinate 23,210,914 downwards.
TTGAAGTGAATAATGAAGAGAAATGTCTGCTTTTCATAGTGCAATGAATTTCCTTCCAAAGCATTTTGGAATGTAGCCCAATAATAATTTTATAATGAATGTCAAAAGCTAAGTATTTCAGGACACAAAATGCAGATACTTAACAAAAACAGATGGGTGCAATGAAGACAATTCCATGTAAATCAACTTAGAGATGACTTAATTTGGCAGGTAATGAGGAAAACAGAAAGTCCAAACTCCAAAATACTCTAAGAAATTCAAAAGAACTGAACAGAAGCTCAAGAAAAGACTCAGGGGATGAATAGAATAACTGATGAAGAGAAGCACTGAGACAAAGTACCTGAGGGAAGGAGGGACAATCGGATTCAGGCGAGACGTAGCAGGGCAGTGTGGACAATCAGAAAAGCAGAAAAATAGACAAAGACAGGAAGCAAAAACAAACAACACACACAAGGTAAGAGATATCAAAATAAAACATGAAATAAATAATTCAAAAGGTCGAAACAAATCCTTTAAGAGAACCCAAGAAAGTGACACCATAATATAATGAAACATTAATTATCGTTACAGTATAAGAAATAGAGCAATACTAAGAGAAGGTTTACAAAAGGGTCTCTAAAATATCTCTAAATGCACTCCAAATGTTAATGGGTCTAAGTTTCTCTGTTGCCAAACCTGGTTGCCAGGAGTTGTTTTTGTAATGGTTGCTTACCAAGAGCTTCAGCCATTGTTGGGTTTATAAGACAAGCTGTTGTAATGCGTCCTCTGAGCAGCAGCACTTCTTTAGGGCAGACTAGGCCACGCTCCCCGGACTCTAGAAGCTGCACATCTGTACAGAGGCAACTGGACTTGCTCTTGTTTAGTGATGGAATTAAAACAAGAAAAAAAAGGTTCTGCTGGAGACAAATATTGGTGAGTAAAGGAATGAAGTTTGATGCTGAACTCAAAATATATTATTAATAGCACCTTTAATATACAAAATACATTTATATTTTTTAATTTGACATATTTAATAGGTTTTATCTTTACAACTTGAACCATCGAAGACAGCAACCAGTGGAATCTTGCTTCTGTGTATGTAAGCTATGTATGCCAAAGTGGCATGTAGTTAAGTCAAGTATTTCCTTTTATTTTGCCAAATCACCACCAAAGAAGAAGAAAAACACTGATGCTATATATATATATTGGCAACCAAATATTGTCCATGGCAACATGAAAGTTAATCCCTCTGAAGACTATCAAACAGCAACACTTAACTTTACATTGTTTTACAACTCTCTACAATTGATGCCCAGGAGCAAAAGCAACACGCTTGGAGACTAATTTGACACACACTTCATGCAAATAGCCCCTAGTATTACCTACAGCAAAACACAGGCAGCAGGCAGCACCACCAATACAGTGGAAATACGGATCATCAGACAAAACCCTACTGAGGGCAACTAGAGCTCCAGCTGATGGCACTCGAACATCGGGAAGCTGAGCTCTACCACTTCCACTAAAAGTCATGCCTGTCTGAAACTGAAACTTTGCTGTTTGTTTTAGTGTGCTGCCACTGACATAATCCTGATGGACATTTATTAAACCACCTGGCAACTTTGACATAGTTGAAACCAAATACACACAGATATTTTTTCCTACAGCATTAATTCAATCTATATAAAACTTCTGCTCTTCGAAGGTCACTCTCGCAGGTACAAAGAGAAGTTGTCACGTGAGACAGATAACTGCATGCCGCAATTACCGTTGAAACTATGAGGTCTGACTTCAGTGAGAGTTTAATTTCCTGGAAACCGTGCGTATCACAGCAGACGACAATCTCTGTACATACCCGAACCAGAGGGTGAACTGGTGCAAATGAGTTGGACTATTTCAATAGTGACACCCTGAAAGAATAATTTCTTTGAATATGATAGCTGGATTTTGGTTTCATGTTATTCATGATGTCTTTTTCATTTGCAGATAATTTCACCCTGATTAGAAAAATGTAGAAAAGACCCATGCATAATCTAAGCTGATTTTACATTTGAAATGGAAATGTTTTTTAATTACTTTTTTGAAGTGGCTTCAGTCCAGCTACCCTCTCTGCTCAGCTAATTTACTCTCAAATGTAGCTTTACTATCCCTTTAAACATTGATGAACTTTTGGGTGAATGAACAAATCCTTGTTTGCACAATGACCACACACAGAGCAACTTTGGCTTCCAGTTGTAGTCATGTTTATGTCGATAAGTTAAATGTCAAATGACTTAACTCAAATTTGTTTTTGAGTCGTTTCTAATTGTGCTCCTGACACTTTGTCTAGCACATATTAAGAGAAGAATACAGAGTTTAATTTGTCAAAGTTGCCTGAGGTTTCCTGTGGAAGCCCTGCATTAATGTTGAAAGCGGTCAGATCACTTGGCCCCACAGTTGCTATCAGGCTAAATCTCCTGGCTGCCATAACAGGTGACACTATTCACTTGCCCTGACATAAGGTAACTGTAAACTGACCTAATCATCCCAATAGGATCTGAATATATTTTTCTTATGTGCAATGGCCAAGGTGAGATGGCCCACCTCACTGGCCCGATAGGCAGTTTCCCTTGAAATCCTTAAAGCTTTAATCCATCAATCCCTTCTTATTTAGACTAATCAGTGTTCTTACTAGTTCCTCGTCAGAAAACTACTGGTCTGTGAGCTGGTGCATCTTAAATGCATCTTGAATCCTATACTCATCTGGTTAAAGAGCAACATGACCTGACCTTGTGTCTACATTGTAATTTACCTGGGCTACAGTGGCTGTTTGTTGGACAGCTTCATCCAAAACCAGGTCCGCTTAGCTGTCTAACCACCATGTATACTTGGTTTCACAAATAACATCAATAGCCACTTATCCATGATATAGTAGTGCATCTTCTTTCCTTCTGTCATCATTGCATCCCCTGCATATTATGTACACAATTTCTCACATCATGACCACAAGCACTATTTCAATTCAAGTGTGAATAAAGTTGCATCTGAAATCAACCCGGTATTCACTAACTCCTAATGTTCTATAGGGTCTTCTATATAGAGCACTATTAGGTGAGCTTATGATAAAAAAATACTTCTGGACACTACTCTGCAGATTGTAACAATGTCATTGTCGCAGGACAAGAACCTTGACTGGTGGAAAATACTGCAATAAATACATTTAGTATTAATACCTTTAGGAAAAAACTTTGTATGAATGGCTAGTCTTAGTAAAATTAAGTTGCACAAGCAGCAACATAGCAGTGTTCATCAAACTACACTTAATAAGCAATAATAACAAAGTCAAAATATATTTTTACAAATTCATTAAAGCTATGAAGCAGAAATCTCGACAAAATTGGGCTGTATGTATAGCTTTGACTCCTCCTCCATTGTCATGACTTGTATTGTAAGACCTTGTATACATAGTTTGGAACCTCTCTAAATGTATATTAAATCAATTGAATTCTCATGTGAATTCCCAACAAGTTCAATAAACATCTAGGGAAATAAAAGCAAAGAAGAAAAGCTATATTTTATAAAAATATATTTTCAATTTCTGATTATGAAAGTGAAGGGGTGTAAATACTTGTAATGCACCTTTGATTCACTGAATCTGTTGGATTTTAGATTTATTGGATTATAAATTCTTACTTTTCTCACCGAACACTGGATCCATACAGTTTCCTTTATCATGGACATTTTAATCAATTTTGCTGAACACAAACAAGTCTATCCCAAAGCCAAAAGCAAAAACCTCTCGGTAACAGCATTAGTAAACAAACCCTGGAGCTGCCTATGGCAATAAATGTGGGATGGACTTTTTTTTATTGGTTGTTGAAAAAGGTTATGCTCAGAAATTGATTGAATTGAAGTTACACTTCATGCATAATGCATATGAGATCTACAATGTTATGGCATTAGTGTTTATAATGACATTGTGGGCAGATACGTTTCTTTACTTTACTGAGGACTCTAAATTGTCCATCTAATGACCAGAGAAATAGAATCATTTGTGAGCATCCACTTTCCCCCTCTCTGATATGTCAAAGTTAAACTATATTAAAGGAATGAACCTTTTTCTCATGCTGGGCTCTCACCTAGAAATTAATTGCAGAGAAGAAGTTTAGAATTCAAAAGTGAAGTGAGCCCCAGGAGAATACATTAGAAGTCGCACCTGCTGTGACTGTCCATTTTTAATACTGGACATTAAAAAGTCACAGCACAATAAGGGCCATTACTGAAGTATTTCACTTGTACTTGCCAGTCTTCTGTCTGTGAGGCTACACACAGGTTGCCCTGCTTAATTGGTGAGGGTTGTTGGGGCTGTATGCATCCTGAGATGAAAAAAGACATCACTCAGGGCTGAGCATCATTAAATGGATACAAACAGAACGTTTATTTGGCCTCCAGCTTGTTTGAAAAAGGCAGAGTATTTTTTTCTGGTTTTATCATAAGTGTTGGTTTAGCATCAACAAAATCCAGTCATTGGGGTTTGCAAATCAAATGGTGCATCTTTTAAAAATAATTGTTAATCTATGTCAGACACATAATTTAAATAGGACACACTAGGTGGTTCAATCAGGATTTTCAGGTTTTATTTCATATGTTCAGACTTGCATTCAATATTCCAGTTCCCTCAGTAACTGATGACAGCACTTTCAGGGCTGTCAGTGTTCGGTGGTGGGAACCCAGTGAGGGATCATGCTGCTCTTGCTGACTACTGACAGATTGAGACGCTTGCAGATAGGTGGGGCAGAGATTATGTTCCTTCCTTTGGACAATTGGTTGCAAAAAAAGAAAACAAAAAACAAACTCCACTTCCATTATAAGTAATAATTAAAGCTGTATTATTTATATTATGATTAATTTATTGAATGTATCACCTTATTTATTTTCACATTTGTTCCATATATAGGTCATGTCAGTTGTCTGTTCTCCAATCTCTCCCTACTTACTTCCATCCCTCTGTTCTGCTTCTCAAAGGGATTAGTGTCCCTCTCATTTTATTTACTTATTTTTTTCTGTTCCATTTTTTGAATGCAGGATTTTTTGAATGTCTTTGAATCAGAACTGAAAACTTAACTTTACCGCGTATCATGATCAAATATTTACAGTCAAGTGTAGCACTGGCATTTTCAAGCTGTCCATATCTACAGCAGACAATGGAAATGTTATTTCTCTGCGATATCACGTATAAAACAATGACAATAACAATTCATGTTTGGATCGTCCGTTTCCAGTGAAATGGGCAAGGACAATAAATACAAAGCCCTGCAAAGTTTGTATTTGTTATACATAATACATGAGACTGTCTTTTTCCAAACAAAAACTTTGGTCGTTGCTTATTTTTGTCATGAATATTTCATGTTATAGAGGAACAAGAAATATATTGAGTCAAGTTTACTGGGACTAACTATAAGGTAGAGTATATACTTGAATTCTTTATTTTGTTGTATAAGTAAATACATATAAATGAACAATGTTGGGTGTAAATAGCAGAAAGTAGATATCTTCCACAGTTCTCTCCTGTGGCTTTTCCTGTCAATTCTCTCTCCCTCAGGAAAGGGCTAGACCATAATGTGACGTTCCTTGTCAAGATCCAACCACCTTTCTGTCAACTGTACCTCTCCACTCCCCTGACATGTCGTCAGGCTGGATGTTGGGTGCTACTTGAGTGAACCAGTCAACATGATGGAAGAGATTGATGGTTGGAGCGAGTGATAGGAGTCATAAGAAGGACAAATAGGAGGAGGAGGGGAGAACAAGAGGGCTTGAGGTAACATTAGATGAGTAAGTGTAAGAGTATACTCACTGTCTAATTAGTACAATGAAATAAGGAAAACTGCAAGATGATTGCTAATCAACTGGGACAATCATGTAGTAGAAAAAAACTACTTAAGTGAGAATTCTGTTTATTGGTAAGTATTTTTTTAAATTTAACTATATTTAATCAGTAAGATCTGTCTCTTGAGAGAACTAAGACACAATTTAATCTCCAAGGGAACTGAAAAACTAGTTTGAGGACAGTTTCATGGCGACGTAGAAGTAGTAGTTAGTGCACAATTATTTATTTACATATTGTACTCAGAGATATTTGTTTGAGGCAGCAACAGTAATGTGGCACCATTTAGACTTTAAATTTGGAATTCTACTTTTAAGGATTTAAGTCTGTGATTTAACTTTGTAATTAAAGATAATTGTAAAATGAGTCAGGACCTGGGCTGGGCTGCAGCCTAAGACTTAAAAATCATATCATCTGCACTCAGGGGAAGGATATAGTTATTTATAAATAGCAGTGTAAGTCAGTAATGGACCAAGGATATATCCCCATGAATGTCTTGAGATGCCTGCTTAAGGGAATAAATAAACTAGAAATAGACAACAGTCACCTGAAAAAGCACTTTTGATCCTTGTTTTAGTGACGCTATCAGACAATTGAGATTATGTGTGGCATTATGAGCTAGAAGCAAACACACTGTATCACAGACTTCAGAAAACCCTGCCCGACTTATTACTGTACAGAGTTATGTCTGACACCCCCCTCACCCCCATCTTGTCTTCCTTTGGCCTTGTATTTCCTTGACAGAGGTATTTTTTCCTTTTCCTGTCCCCGTTCTTTATTTGGGAAATGCTGATATAGGAGTATGTACTGTAGGTATTTGGGTAAACAAGCTTTGAATGCCTCCTGAGAGGCAATGAATTTTGAAGCGGGCTTCAAAGAATGAAGTTGTGTATTCTTTTAAGACAGCTGTCGGTTTCTGACTGCAGCTTTTTTATTGCAGTGTTTTTGATTCTGCAGAATTGTACCAGCAGTCTCTGCAAGTATGTGTTTTCAGTGCAATTGACTGGTAGACAGATGTGATGTTGGCTACAGAGAAGATTCCCAGTGGGCATTGCATTTCAACTGCTTTCCTCCAAATGTCCGATGGGGTTAGCTATACAGTTCTGGTCCCACCAGTTTGAAGCAAACTTCTCATCCTGAATGCTTTTATTTTCACCCCAATAGGGTCAAAGGGATACATTTATTGTACAATTATTTATTAATCACTAATTCTGATATGTTTTTTAGTCTAACCTATTGAAATTAAAATATAAAAAAGGATAAACACAATACTTAAACAGAGAACAATGGAGACAGCCTGGGCCCTCTATGCGTATACTTGCTACCAACTTTTATGCCCACACTTTAGCGATGTTAGGACAACAGGGAAGAATATCTATGATAAATCAAATCACAAAATATACTCACCTCCACAGCTACCATAGTGACAATGGGGGCTATGACTCACTCAGTCAAACACTCCATTTACTAAGAAAAGAACAAACTGCCCACCTCTGCCGTTGCATTCAGGCTGCTACTTGCAGAGGATCCCAAATTACGAAAAAGGCTATGGAAATCACTTTCTATGCAGCCTGCATATAGCTATAGTTGCTTTCATTGCAACTTAAAAGACGAACCATGGGGTCCCAAAGCTGTGGGGAAAATACTCTGAACAAGGGCTAACTTAATGTCAAATAATGATGTGACCAAGCTACCAAGACAGGATTATCCAATTCACCAAAGAGCTGAAAGACAAGCCCTGTTCAATGAAAAGCTGGTACGTTCTCTGCATGGACGAGGCCTCAATTTTGTAATGAACAGGCTCAAGGGAAAAAAGATGGGAAGAAGACTGGGATCACAATGAAAGACATGTATTCATTATTTATGTGTGTGTGTGTGTCAGAGAAAAAGAGAGAGCTTCTGAGCTTCTTTTGAACCTTCCCCAGCCCCACAGGTCAGGTGAACCTCATCCCTGATGACCTCCAGTCTGCTTGGCTGCTTCCTGAAAGGGGTGGAGACAAGAACAAGCAGGGCAGGCCAAGCAGAGCGATGAAACAGAAGGGGTCATCACACCTGTCACAGCAAAGGGCCCAGATAATGTACTCAGGTTGTTTTCCTGGACTTTGAAGCTGTGGTGCTATTCTTTATGTAGTGGATTCTGTCAGTAGGGACATCCATTCATCCATCAATTGTGTATACCTCCTATCCTTTGAGGGCCGTTGGAGCCAAAGCAGGGACAAAGTCTGATTAATGAGCAATTTATTATCAGTCACATGATGTCTTATTTGTGAATTTATTTTTCAACTCGGAAATCGGTAATCAGTCAGATGTAGAAGACTTCAGGTAGCTGGAGAGCTTGAATCATATTGAATGGGTTGAAGAGCAGCAGTTTGACAAGCAGCAGTATGATGGGAGACCTTGAAGTCTGCAAAAAAGCAGTGAACTGTGTCAGGCACACTGAGGGAGATCAGAGGGTGAAACAGGCACAGAAACGTCTCACAAAAGATCATTTTTTCCCACATCAGATCTCGGAGTTGTCAGAATATTAAGAAGACATTTTGTTATTTGTTATCTTTGAGTTTTATTTTATTCTCTCTTTCCCCCTGAACCTTTGACGGTGTGACCCTAACTTTTGCCCGTAAACTTAGAAGGAGAAATCTGTCTGTGACTTGTTTTTGTTGATTTTGCTAAAGCTTCACCATCGGCTATACACTGGTTTGCTGCTTATTGCACAGACTATAGATATGTATACATGTACGTACAGACTGAAGGTCAGTGTTTTTGAAGAAAGTGATAAAAACCATGCTTCCAGATTAGGAAGGTTCATTCTCAACATGCTTCCCAGAAAGAGTTGAAACACACCAACAAATGTGAAGCGTTCATAATTTTTCTGTGTGCGACAGCTATTACGTGTGAGACGCAGCTCACGAGATACAATAGACTAGTTTATCCATCTAAATCTAAATAGAGCTTCAAGCAGCTAACCTAATGTATACATTTAATCTGAAATTGAACTTTCCAGTAGTTGAAAGCGAAATTTGACTTAAAATGCTATTTTGTTTTAGTAATTTACGTCAAATTACATGTTTCACAAATCTCCCAATAAAATCATCATCCCACTTGGACATATCTCTTTCATCACTTTTATGTTTGCTGCAGACTCTGAACATATTTAACCTTAACGTAATCACTGACAACTTGGCACAATTTGATCAATTTCCAGTAAACTACTCTAACTATGTAAATGTTGCATCTCCAAAAGCAGAATCAAAGATGCATCATATTGCCATATGCCATAGTGTCGCCAACAGGCAACAGTAAAACACCAAACTGTTTAAAGTGGGCATGTCTCGCCTCCAAGTCATTAAAAAGTTGAGAGTGGGGACATTGGGCTTGTTTATGAAGTCAACCTCCAAAAAATATACCATCGCACTGATATGGAAGAGAAAAAAACTCAACCCACAAACTGAAAACTGGACACAAGTTAAATGGGAGAAAAAAAGCAAAACCTTGTTATTATTATTATTATTATTATTATTATTATTACAACAATAATAATTGTCTGTTTGGTCCATCAGAGAAAATAACATGAAATGACTCTAATTTATCACTAAAGTGGGAACCTTTCACCACACCATCGATTCTCACATCCACATGTACAAGGGGAAACTCAGCTTGGCAGATCAATGATAATTGCCTGTCGAGGCTGATTACTTATCATCCTTGCTGAGTGTCGGGAACGGAAATCATTTGTCTGCAGTCCGTGTGAGGGTCTCCTCCATCTGGTCTCAGTGTGACAAATACAGCCAATGACAGCCAAGTAGGATTAACCGCACAAACATTGCTATTTGTTGAGGCCGGGACGTCGCCAGTCAGAGTTCACCGAAATTTAACTCCAGGAGAAGCCACAAAGCTGATTTGCTTGACAAATGGAAGCAAATGTATAATTCGCCCCCTCGCTCGAACAAATGAGAGAAGAATATATTATCATTATCCAACTAAAACTAGAGTCATTGTCTTTGTTCCCACATCCAGCACTTTGACCTTGATTATGATCAATGAACGATTATTTCATATTTAATTAATTCTTTTATTTGGTGAATTTCATATTGTTAGTTGTAAAGCATGTTGTTACTTTTATTGAAAAGTGCTCTACAAATAAAGTTATCATTATTGTTAGGTTGCTCATGATGGTGTAGGTGTGATCGGTTTGTCGTATGTTTGCCCTGCATTACGCTGTCCTGGCTGTACCCCTCCTCTCTCCCAATTTCTGCTGGGATTGGCTTTAGCCCTTGATTAACCCTAAAAAAATAAGTAGGCATAGACAATGGATTGATGTATGGATGGATGGAAGGTCATAGTGGAAGGCAGATATGTGAGTTTTGTTTTCCCCCTCAGATGTGTGCTAACCTCCTGGAAACAGACAGATCTCTTGGATGCATAGCTCTTCCTTCTTCAGGCTACACCCCCTCCTGCCACTTTTATTGAATTCTACTCCCTTCATCTCAACCCTCAACCCTGTTTCATGCCGCTCTTCCCAACTGTCATTCATCTCTCCACCTCTGACCCTCATCCAATCACTCCGACGTAGCCCGTCACTCCAATACACACTTTGCATACACATGGTTGATGTTGGGGAAAGAAATGTTTGGGAAATTAGCTTATTTGCATTGTTGGATGGTTCACTAAGGAGCACATTATGTCATTGTAAGCAGTGAAAATCTAAAATGCAAGAAAAAATATTGCATTAGAATTTGTTTTACTTTGAAATATAACTACAAAGTCGTTCTCAGTGGCCAGATGGTGTTATTTGAATTGACTGAGTGATCAGTCCTACAAGAAGCCAATTGTGGAAGGTGTTGGCGGCAACTGGCAACATCGCTGCAGTCAGCCGAGTGGACTGCTGTCTTTCAGTCCATTAAGTCTCGGGAGTTTCCTGCAGTGGATTTGCAGTGACTTGTCTGCCAATGGAAAAGCTACAGTTCAGCCTCTCACTTCCTGTGGCAGTGGATCTTTATTGTACATCCCTATGTGGGTGCATCGCTTAGTTTTTCTGACCGTCAAAAGAAAGTCCTTTTTGACACTGGTTTGGCACTTGCACTGGATCTTTTCATCGGTAACTGTATATTCACATTTTGAATGCTTTTACATTTGAAGTTTGCAAAATTAATCTCTTTGTGCTTTGCCTTAGGAATGTGTCTACTGTCTTCAGATGCCACCTCACAATAACACATGCACACACACACGCACAGCACGCCCACGTTTGTCAGAAGGCAAGTGGCAGCACAAAGAGCCCTATGAAACATCAAGCTGTGACTTCCACACTCGCTCAGGAGAAACATATCTGACCTTGGAGGAGCTCTCAAATGCTTTCCATACTTTCACAAAATCACTCACACGCTCGGCTCTTTTCCTCTCCCGTCTGCTGTCTCCTCACAAGGCACAGCCCTGATTGTGGAATATGCTTTCACACATCACTGATTTATCTTCAGTCTAAGCTCTGTCACTATTTAATGCCTCTCTTTTTTCTTTTTTTTTCTTACCTCTGCGCCTCTCTCACTCACCCGTCTGCCTCACTGTGTATCTCAGACTGCTGGGGAGGACACGGATCGGCTGTAAAGACAGGCAGCTCAGATAAGGACCAGATGAGAAGTAAATATACCTCAAATGAAAGGCACCTCTTTCTGTCAGGTACACATTTTCACTCAGAGCAGATAACCAGTGCTACAAATGTGTTTTCAAAATGTTCTTTAAAAAAAGTCAGCTAATTTCTCCATATTCTGATCGCCATTCGACTCAATGAGTTAATTCCAACTCATTTTCAAGCACGATCATTTTGATTAAAACTTGAAATGGTTTTCATAGATGAGGTCTTTTATCCTGGGATTAACTCTAGGGGGGTGTCACCTGAGCTACTGTTCTCAAAGAACAATGGAATCCTGATTATATGCTACATCGGACAATTTTCTAGTTTGAACCTTACATTTAACTTTTAACATTGATTTGTTTGCATATAATGTTACTGTACATAGTGTTATGAGTGTTGCTGGTAACTCGTGTTTGTCTGCCCCAACAACATGAATCTAAATCGTGTGTGGAAATACTTCGAAGGTGCATCCATCGCTGTCCATTCATGCAACTCTGTTTCTCCATGGCTCTGCTTTGTGGTATTTCATCAGTAAACACACCACAGACTGATTATACACAATGACTTGATTGATTTGACTTCAAACCTGTAGAAAACCATAGATTCATATATTGTGCATTTAATTTGGCATTTAAAGAAAAATTACAGCACAATACTGACATGCATTCTACATGATTATTTTCATCAAATATAACTTGTTCTGAACCTCCACTGACACATGAGGTAGAATTTTCAGGGACAGAGTGGTGAATTTGAACTTGCTGTGTATGCATAAGGGTTTCTTATTCCTCCCCCCATCAGCAGCAGGACTTTGGCCACACTGCTGATTGCTGACCACAAGCGTCTGTAGTCGACCAACCTGCCATATGCCAGCCAATTCCCTGCTGGTAACCTTCAGCTGCATGTACTGTTCTCCAAGGAGTCTTTTTTTAGAAGGTCTCCATGTTAAGTTTTGTTGCTGATGCGCCCTCGCACATCTCAAACTTGTTATATTCTACTTTGTGGTTAATATTAAGGTTGATACAGTCATTCTGCTGTGGTTCCAACTGAACTATCAGATAATATAGAGAATCTGTGCTTGGCTTACAGATGGAATAATAAAGAGCAATGTTTAACACTGCCAGGAATGTTCCAGCCATTAAAAACTAATCCAATCTGGTTTGTTGAGTACTTGTATCAATCAATACAAACAATGAACCATCAAGAGCAGTTGTAAGTACGAATGGACAAAGTAAAACCAACAATTCTGCAAATAGTTAAGACAATCCTACCCTTCCTTCGATTGAGATTTATGAGTTGTTTGTTACATTAATTTAGAACAGTCTTTAAGTGACTATTTTAGGTTTTTTAGATTTTCTTTCCTTCAAGTACAAAAAATTATTTTCACCAAAATCAAAGAGAAGTGAAACATCATAATTTTGTTTTTAATAGTCAGACTTTTCATAGTTCCAGCCCTTGTGATAATGATCCTTACATGACTGCTGCGTTACATTATATAATAGTCTTTATGGAGAGTCCTGCAATAAATCTTTTCTTTGTCAGACCCTGAACCTTTCTGAGAGCCGGTAGGTATAAATATGTTCAGATGGATTGTATTATCTGTACATATTACACCTATTTGAGTGGGAAACACTCAACAAGGCTAAGAGCAGGAAATGTTTTCAGATATAAAATGTATAATGTTTTCAGTTATACTCCTCACATCGGCTGTTCATGTTGGGCTGCACACCTCCCACATTGTTTTCAGCACAGATCTTAGGTTTAGTTTCCATTTCACTACAACGGCAAAAACGGTGCACTTCAAATTATCATAGATTTGAATAAACTCTTTACTCAGATGTATTGCTGGCCTGAGGGTTTGGAGCGTATTGTATTACACTGTCACGCCTGGTGGTAGGTGCACAGGCAGAGAGAACCCACACAGACACGGGCATGGATTAAGCGAGGAGGACCAGACTAACAGATGAATAGATGGATGGATGGATGGGCAGGCAGGCAGGTAATTACAAAGAGGTAGCAGCTAAAAGGAAAACACGAAGAAACATTCGCAAATTTGGCAACTGCATGTGGAGAAGGGCTAAAATCAATAAAGGGGAGCAGATGAGGGAACTGATGAACAGGTGCCTAGAAAGGTGGAGAGGTTCCAAAGACTGAAAATGGAAACCAGGGGAGCAGGTGGATTCGGAGACAGACAGAAAGTCTGGGGAGTTCGGGCGGATGGGTGGAGCATTAAAATGGGCCAGTGGGCTTTTTGTTGTGAAACGCTCCAGTAAGAAAAGCGCAGGTGCAGTTTCAGTGTCCTTGTACTGTTCAGAACACAGACTGTGTACAAAGATGGAGGAGATGACAGCCCCACAAAAGTCAAGCTAAAGCAAATGGATCGCCCCGTTTGCTTGCTGTATTTCAGGTCATAAACCCCACCTCATCCATGTTAGCATATGGTACAGCGACCAAACTAAACAAATGAGCTTTTCTGGGAGATTTGATCACTATTGCGTAGCTTCTGTATGATAGGCCCAGAACTTGAGCAAAAGGTAATGACGATTTTTAGGATAAGGACGATATCACATTTTGCACTCGTGTATGTGTGCGTCACACAGACAGATGCACCGACTCAGCTGACATCTCTGACCCGCTGCAGTTTAATCGTTGGTTTGTTTGAAATGATACAATATCAACACTGATCACCACATAATGATCCATGCTACTTCTCTTAGATGAGTCAAATCTTTCTTCACAGCTGGGTGCACTCATTCATTAATTCAGCTCATACCTCGCACTCACCCACACGATCAGACCCCTGTGTCAACTCAGACTGGGTAAAATTAGACACTAAATGGAGAGCCGGAGGAGATGGCGGGGTGCACTCGGTTTGGCTCAGTTTGGTTGGCAATAGGAGCGCGAATGGTAGAGACATAGAGAGGCGGTAGTACATTACTGACGAAGCCGGTAAAACCTCTTTTCGGTCAAAATTTGTATAAAAAGACTCAAAATGAAAACTATATGTCAACTACCTGATCACTATAACCAAATTATTTAAACAGCATTTGTATAGTAATGATTCTGTCCCAAACTTTGATTTCAATATATCTGTGATCATTCCACTGTATTGTAAATAAGAAGTCGTCTTATGGCTGCTGATTTTCAACTTTTGAGCAATTTTATAAACGTGAGAGACCACAGACATTATGACAGATTTAAACGATTTTTTATCTCATAATCTTCAGAGGGCAAACACTGGACCATTTGTCCAGAACACTTGCCGTTCGTCTAAAATCAGTCTGATTATCCTCTAGCAACCTTCCTTAGGTAGTTCTTGTTACACTGATCTTCTTAAGAAATGCTCAAACTGTAGTTAATTAATTCAAAGATTTCACAATTTTTTCTAGCTGAGGTGGATGACAGTTATAACAACCTGTGTAATTGCATGTGTCGCTGCCTTACATCCTGTTGCCAGGCTTTGATTAAGACCTACCAGACCCCAACTGGGCGTCATCAAACATAAAGCAAACATTCTGTCAAAAGTACAATTGTTTTACATGTCCACATCCTTTAAATTCCTAAGAGACTCCTCACAGATTTCCGGATCTTTACTTGTGAGCTTCCAAATGAGCCACATACCCACTTGCACAAGTTTCATTGCTGGTCCTCTGTGTGCAATAGCCTGAAGCAGACTGTGGAGATCAAGTCAGGTCAGCTCACACTCACACTTTTTATTTCATTATTTTTAAGACAGCTTGTACAAGCTACTAGCTCCACACTGTCCTCGGGTTATGATGATGCTGAGACAATTCCCTTTGCACTCCCATTCTCTACTTGTTCCCTTGTTTCTGAAGGAGAAGCTCCTTGTATTGCTGCTCTCAGTCTTAATCTACAATCTCAGTCTATGTCTGAGTTTGTTCCCTCTGCAACTCTATACACTCTCCCTCCCTTACAGCTGTTTGTTCTCTCTCTAGTCCATCTTTCTCTTCCGTCCTTCTCAGTCGAACCCATTGCTTGTCTCATTTCTTTATCTTTCTGTATCGTTTCAATTTTCTCGGACGTGTTTACCTCACTATTCAGTGTGACAAATTCTCATCACTTGGATCTCCTGTGATGGGCTTTTGTTAAAAGATTGGTATGAAGAAGTGTTATAAGTACTACCTTTAGAGAAACTGATAAACTGTACTTTGTATTAGACCAGGGAACATTTTATCAATATATTGCAACCAGCAATTCAATCCATCTGGGACAATCTGTCCTCTAAAGGCCAATGGTATGACTGTCTTTGTTCAGCTGTGACAATATGTGCTCCAGAGTTTTTCTATCGTTATTCTTCTCTTTCAGTATGTGATGATTAATTTTCCTTCAGGGATGAATAAAGTAATCTATCTATCTATCTATCTATCTATCTATCTATGACTATTTCTTGTTGTTGTTGCTTTTGTTTTTTTCATTACGTTCAGGGCGGGGGAAATGGTTTTGTTTGGGTATTTCAAACATCCATATCGTATAAAGCCAAAGGAAGTGAACTGAGAACACAATAAAAGTTTTGATTTGGGTCAGGGATGTCGTAGTATGGATGATGAATTATATTTTAGGGAGAGCCAATTTAGCTTTTTTTCACCCAGCTACTCACATGAGAAAACTTTCATATCAGAGCTTTTTCCATGACTGACACTGAATAAAAACCCCCCTCAGATTTACAGTCATCTGAGATAATGATATTCTCATCTGCCAACCTGTGCACCATGTCCGTGTGTTCAGATTTGACTTATCACTCAGAGAGGGAGCAAAGTAGCCTAAGACTTTAAAGTAGCTTAATTGCCTCAATAAACTGAGTCACAGCTCCTGCACTAAAATACTGTATTTACAAGTGAGACTGAGTAATTTCCATCCTAGATATAAATAATGAATAATCCTGTCTCCTCTAAGTTATATTAATTCACAGCTACCCTGCGTTTGGCAACACAGTGTGGGTTTATTTACGTGATATCTTTAGTCCACAGAGACAATACACAGTGCCCTAAATGGAAGCTTTTAAAACTCGATCAATCAAAGAAATATTCAGTAATTTAGGCTTAAATAGAAACAACGCATGCGTGTGCATTGCATGACGTCTGGGTCTGGCACACATCTGTTGTTCACACAGGGAGCATGTCTGTCCACTGTGGAGCTGCTACATGAGGTTGCTGGTATGACATGTATTTCATTGAATTAAGTAGGCCTTTGCACTATGCCATGAAGCTATGCATCCCCCCGTCCTGCAAATGTCTCACAATTAAGAGCTTGTAAAACAAATGAATGAATGTTGATTAATTCAACAGAAAAAGTGGATTTACTTTGAAACAGGTACAGGAAGTGAAGCAAATAAAGACATTGAAGCTTTGGTGAAATATCATTTTCACTGTCTATTTTGCTGTAGCACGCAGCTCACGCATCCAGTGTGGCGTGGCCCAGATACCACCATTACCCTAAAACATAGCTCCAACCAACCAGCATGAATTCCTGTTGTCCTGGGGATAGCTGAGGGGGGAGAGCGGTCGTCCTCTGATCAGAAAGTCAGCAGTTTGATCCCAGTCTTTTCCTTTCCACATGCCCGAAGTATCCTTTGGCAAGATAGAATTGCTGCACATAGATGCACTGTATGAATGTGTGTGTGAATGAACACCATTTCTCTGAAGAGGAAACCAGGTTTAAGTGATCAAGAGGGCATTCAGAGGCCTAATCTACTGATCACTTAATTAAGAACATGTACATCTTATTTTGTATCAGTCCATCCCACGGCAGCAGTGCCATGTAGGAAAAACTGCAGGTAGCCTACCGTTACGGAGCTTCAGTCGCATCAAACATCAGACAGACGGCTGGTTTGCTGGGCTGTATGTCAACATGGAGCAGAGTCTCCAACAAAACTGAGGCTGTTTGAGAGCAATGGGAGGAAGGTCCTAGTATAACTAAGGTGTTCTCAGTAAAGTGCTAAGTAGGTGTGTATTCAATTCAGTTTACATTAGCTCAAATCAGTAGCAACATTAGGGTGCTAATGGCATGGTGTAGGATAATGAGTGCAGTGCAAAGTGAAAGAGGTCAAGGTGGACGGCACACTACCATGCAGTTATATGTATGAAAATCCAATTAAAATACAAGTGTTATTCAGTACGAAGGCCTTTTTGACATGGAAAAGTAAAATTACAATTATATATATCTCCAAACTTTGTATAATTAGTAAAACATTTAAAAACAGGTTTTGATTGTGCTGAAATGAACTTTCAAACTCACCTCTTAAGGAGTAACTATCCCCTAAATTATTTATTTTGCATAATAACATTCATTACTATGTACTTTAACATTATGCCTGGGTGCGTGTGGCACTGACGGATGTTATGCGGTATGTGGTAGAGAGCTGAAGAAGTTACTGGGGTTAATGTTCACCTCCACATACTGAGCATGTCTTCTTGATGAACAATTATCATTCATTAGTGCAGCCTGTCACACTCTCTCACTCTGTCTTTCTCTCACACCTCTGCAAACACTATGCTTCTTTCGACCTCTCTCTCCCTTCCTCTCTCTCTCCGACGCTCCTGCTTTTCTCAGATGTCTTTCAGCGATCGGCATGGAGCTGTCATTCTGTCAGCCCTCCATCAGCCGATCGATCCACTGATCTTTTGCCTGACCAAATGCTTGCACACCAATTTCTCTGTTTCTTACTGCACTCTTTGTCTACCCACACCCTTCTCTCTCTCATGCTTGTTTGTTAGCTCTAAGTAGTTTTGGCAGGGAGGGTAAATAATCCATTCTAAACTTTATTTCCCATTGACAAGAACTATAGCTCTTTTAGACTATCGATACAAAAAGTGGCGTACCTGTGGTGTTGAGAAAGTGATCATGGCTCAGGGGAAACATATTCTAAATGAAAGGCCAGTTTGTTTCCACTCATTATTCTCTCTCCTTCTGCTCTCATGTCTGCAATTTCCTATGGGTAAACGATTTGGCCAAACTAATCACCAGGCTTAAAGAACTCTGACATTTGGACACAGAAGATAACTGATTACACAGGAAGAGCTGTTCAAAACTAAGAAAAATAGTACAGGAATAGCCTTTGAAGTTAAATGCTGTGATAAAAAAAATAGTTTCCTTCCCTGCACCAATAAAGACCAGGTATTTCCACTGAGTAACAAAGCTGTGTTATAAAATACGAGTTTACAGCCAAACAAGCCACGTGAGAGTAAACATGGGCACAGTGTTTCCTTTCCAACGCTCTTCACTATGACATCTGTTAGCGTTTGTTAGCATGCTGACATTTGTTTTTTGCAAGTTTAGTCTAGAGTAAAGGGTAGTTTCATGAGCTTTGCATGTCAGTGTTAAAAAAGTCAGTATTGGACACTGACATTTTTAACTGATTAATATGACAAGATACTGGGTTTTCCTATCAGAAGATGAAAGACTGTTGTGTCTTAATTACATTTGAATATACTGCTGCACTATGTTATATTTAGATTATTGTAACAGAAAACCGACAATAGACAATGTTTTGTTAACAGCTGCAGCACACTCAACATCACAGTTGAAGTTACAAGCTCCTGATTCAAGTTTTCTGCTGTATCTTAAGAATGTGTCGTTTTCTACCAGTGTATAAACGTATCAATATTCTATCACGTGCATTGTCCATTAGAAAATTGTTAAATGCAAAATTTCACTTCCCAAAGGCTGGATATGTCATCTCAATGACAGGCTCAGGATCTATCAATGTCCATTTAGTCAATGGCTAATTATTTTTGTTTGATTGGCATGTGCACCAATATGAAGTGTTTCTTTTCAATTTATCAAACTTGATCATTAACTATTTCTGAATAATGATGAAGTCCCCTTTTGCTATCCATGTCTGTCTTTTCTGAACAATATGGATTTATTTTTACTTTATCACCAAATGCACTGGAGATGTCCAAAGCCCATTGTTAAGACAGCACTCAGGACTGGTTTTCCATTAAAAGAGCCAATTGGATTCTTATCCTTACTCTGCTTTTTTGTCCACCTCAAATTGATGTTGAAGCTCTGTAGTGTTGGTAGAAGTGAAGTGAATCTCTTATATCTTGCCTACGTGGATTGGTAAAATAAAAAGATTTGCGAGGAATGGACTTTTATTCCCTTTTAGCAAAACCAATGTTCAAAACACTCAGGTAGCAGCCTCTCGCTTTTATCCAGCAGGCCGCAATGAAAGGTCTGTCTGTTCTCTCGAGGCCGTGTCTGCACTCTGCTAAAGATCACTTGTGAGGGAACACTCTCCACTCTGTAACGCCACTGTACATCTGTAAAAGGAAAGGGGATTTTCAGTGGTTCAGAAAATTCAACAACTTCTTTCTTAATTATTGCATGACTTTAGATTCAGAAATCAGGTAATCCAAGTAAAACCTAAAAATATAAATACCAATTTAAGAAAAGGTATAAAAA
Source organism: Limanda limanda (assembly GCF_963576545.1). Taxonomy (NCBI): domain Eukaryota; kingdom Metazoa; phylum Chordata; class Actinopteri; order Pleuronectiformes; family Pleuronectidae; genus Limanda; species Limanda limanda. The sequence continues at coordinate 23,191,025 of NC_083648.1, read as the reverse complement.
TAGGGTTCAGATCAGACTTGTAACTGGCAGATCCCAGATCAGGATCAAATACAGATGGACTTTGATCCGTTGATATAGTTTTACTGCCATGGATTTATTGTTTCTGTCAGAGCCTCCACCTCTGCCTAGCTGCAGTGTGTCTCTCCCCCCCTCCCCCTCTGTGTGTGGGTGTGTGTGTGTGCTGATTACATGAGTGGAGTCAGGTGTTGGGGATTCAGACCACCAGCTGCCAATCATCACCATCATCCTGCCCGGCTACAAATACCGGGTTCCTCCCTCACTACTCAGTCAGATTGTAGACGCTGTTTGCTCAGTCAGTTGTGTGTCCAGCCATTCTCTAAAAAGCTACTGTTCCTTGCTCTTGCCAGCCAGTCGTCCTGTTTTCTCTATGTACCTTCAGTTCCTCAGCCTGACTCAGGAATCCAGCCTTCACACTAAACTTTCAAAATCACCACACTGCTCCGTATCAGACCCAAGCTCAGCCTTGTTTTTCACCATATCAAACCCTCCTGATCTCCTCTGCACTAACACCGTGTCAACAGTCTGCCAGTCCATCTGCCGCTTGCTAGTTTGAATAAGTACTGTTCATATTCTGACTCAGTTCAGCTGTATGGTTCTGTACACAGGGCAACAGATTCATATTTAATTAATTCTCTTTGGGATGGAGGGTGTTGCATTTGTCTTGTATTTTGGTTACACTCTGCCTGAGTTTACCTGATGAAGTTGCAACATCAAAATAGATCTGTTAATTTTGGGGGTTTACATTGAGTATTCCTCACAGTATTCTTTTGTGGCTGCCACCTTGACTGGCAGTGGGAGGTTTATAATGACACAATAGTTGGAACACCCTCAGAGTATAATGGGCTCCATCCAAATCGCTATCAGCTAATTCTGATTTAATAAGCTGAAAATAGCCGGGGTTGACAGTTAATGCTTCGCCAAGACTCATGTCTGCTCAAGTTGAAACATTTAGCAGGGCATTAAGAGGTTTACGGTTGCATTGGAAATTAAACAAATTTGTTTTTTTCATGATGAAGGGATATGAGGAGTCATAAAGGAGCAACTAAACTGCTTAAAATATATTTAAAGATAACAGTATGAACATTGTGGTAATGCTCACAGCCCACACTATACAGCATATTTACAGAAGTCACTAATGGGTGAACTGTGACCCAGGTGCTATCTTATTCTGACCCAGACCTGCAACCAATAAATCATTGAGAATTGTGAATTGACAGTGCAGCTTTTCCAGCAGATTGGTCAGACTGCACGTGCCTACATGCTACAGTAAACATGCATCATATCTTGTTTTCCTACCGCTGGTGCTGTTCACCCTCTCTTAAATGTATCCTCTGCTAACTCTAATTTCTAGATTACTACGGCTATTTGTCGATCTACAGTTATACATTCACAGATCACTCACTGTTCTCTGGTGCTGAAGTGACTATCACCTGACTTTTCTGTTTGAGCTCACCCTTGTACACTAAAAGGCTAATCTATAAGCAATGGCTTCTATCCCTCCCTACTCCAAGTAGAGGCCTAGCGATTTGGTAGTTCTGCTCCATCGCTGGGAACCCTCGTTAGCTGTAGTTATCCGGGCCCTGTTATGGGCTGCAGAGCCACCTAGCTTAGCCCCCGCTAGCAGTCCCTCGACACCACGAGCAGTCGGGCGGCTGGGTGACTCTCCTGAAGAGGGCATGGTGCTAAATCAAAGCCCACGATTAGGGATACACCAGCTCCTGTTTCAAACAGATTCTTTACTCGACAACACACCCACTGAGAAGCAAACTCTGGTCATTGGCGACTCAGTCTTAACAAAGTGAGGTTAGCCACACAAGCGACCATCATAATAATAATAACTTGAGTTAATTTTGTGCCTGTCAATAGACCCACGGACGATTCAGTAGAGACGTCATTTGTATGTCTGCGGTCACTAAAATGAATGTGGAATCGGTGTGTGAATTTGCCAAAATTATCTGACCAGTGATTACATGTCAAGCTACATGTTGTCATTTAACCACTGGCTGTCATGGTCTCGACAATTGGAAAACCTTTTGGAGGAAACCTGGTCCATTGAGGAGAGATGGCGATCATCCCACTTCAGATGGAGCGGCTCTTATCTAGGAATATAACTGGTCTTGTAAATCCAAATTTGGGACCAGGACGAAGAGTTGCAGCCCTACACACTTCTCTGCGCTCCCTTTTGGATCAGTCACACAACCACAACCCCATAGACTCTCTGCCCCTAGCCCTATTACATTATTTAAATACAAAATTACCTGAGGGACAATTCTACAAAAAAACAAGAATTAAATTATATAAACGTAAGAAGTTTTAGTTCATGAATCAACCTCGGACCACAATATTGATTTACTGTCTCTCACTTAGACCTGGACGCATCCTGAAGAATATGTCAGCCTAAATCAATCTACTCCCCTGAATCAAACAGCCGCATTCCTCGTGACTCTGGTTAAGGAGGTGGAGTTGCAGATTTTTTTAACTACAGTTTACCAATCACTACACTCATTTTGAAAGTTGTTCTTAGTCTGCCAGACTCTCACCCAGGAAAACGCAACAGCCAATCCCATATACTGTATAGTTTACCGTGCTCCTATGGCTTATTTAGAATTTTAACAGAATTCCCTCTTGTTTTATCAAGCATAGTCTTAAAAACAAAGTTACTGTCGTGACTAATCATGTTGCATATATTTCAATATTAGTTTCACTTCGTCCCAGTCAGTGCATACACCAACCCACTCTTTGTTGTAACCACAGACTTGACCTTGTACTATCATATGGTGTCAGAATTTAACATCAAATAGTACTTTCACATAATCCTATTCCATCATACCCAAATTTTTTTTTTAGACCTAATGGTTCTGTAACTAAATTAAAGAAAATAGTTCCAGTTACATTAATCTCTGTATCATCCCTCAATATAACTGAGTGTTCCACTGAGATTGGCCATCTAGTTGATACCACTGAGAAATATTAGACCACATAACACACACAAAAGTGTGTAATACAAAATAAATTAGATCCCTGGTATGATTCCTAAACACGTGAATTAAAACAAGCATCAAGAAAACTGGAAAGGAAGTAGCGCTCCGACTGTGTTGCAAATCTCCTATTCTGGAAAGGTTGTGTTAAAGTATATAAGGCCTTCCACAAAGCAAGAGCCCCACATTAATTGAAGAAAATAAAAACAACCCCAGGTTTCTCTTTAGCGCTGTAGCCAGGCTGACAGTCACAACTCCATTGAATGCAGTATTCCTCCATCCCTGATGTCTTGATGCACTTCAACGGTAACATTGCAACAATTGTAAATAAAGCTCCACCATCTTCTGCCCTCAATTGATGCTAATCCATCATCAAGCACAGACCTCAGGAACAGCTGAGAATCCTACCAATTATTTAAACAGCTTTTTCTGATCGCCCTGGATCAGATGACCTCAATTATTTAATCTTCTAAACCCACAACTTGTATCTCAGATCCCATTCAAAGTTACTTAAAGAAATTCTGGCACTAATAAATCGGACTTTACTGAATAAAATCAGTGTATTGATATGTACCACAATCTTAAGCTAGCTTTGTCAAAACTATTCTGGACCGGAGGCTTTACCCAACTACGGACTGATATCCAACCTCTTTCCTATCTAAAAGGTTGTATCCAATCAGCTGTGTGACATTCGGGGCAGCGTATGGCTCAACTGGTAGAGCTGCTGCCCCAATGAGGCATGGCCTCAACGGGTCCTCTCCCACTGTCTCTTTATCCCCCTTTCACAGCTTACTCTGTCCTAAATTTATAAATGTTATGACTTTCTTCAGAAAAGTAATCTAAAGAGACTTTTAGTTAGGGTTTAGAGCTCATCATAGCACAGAGACAGCCTTGACAGGTCACAAATGGACCTTCACATAGCTTCAGATCAAGGATTTGTGTCTGTCCTCATCCTGTTAGACCATCACATCTTACTACAGACACTAGAACAGTTTATTGGCATTTAAAGGAACCGCCTGTGAAAAATAATCAGCGCATGTGCAGTTCTGCACAACATTTCTTAAAGAGTTGGTCCTCCCCTTAATCCTGACCTCACCCCCCCACCCCCCCCCCACACACGAAATGATGACCCTGTACCACTGCCCCCTCCCTAACAAGAAGCCTTCCACATGGGAGTGGATGCCAGAGGATGTGATGCAGCGTTTGTGAAGATACAAACAAATGCAAAGGTTCACTTAACGAAGTTGCAATGTCAGACAACACCATTTCGATCTCCTTCGGCTCCTCTTCTACAGTTTATGGCAGTAACTGTCTCCCTCTGTCGGCAGCACAGCATCTGTCAGCACCAGTGTTCGAATTATTTTGTCTCTAAGGGGGTCTCTCTCATAAAAAAGTTGGCCCCCCCCTCCCTCCGCAAGCGTCACGTAGCCGGCAAGGCTGTGATTGGTCTGCTAACTACATCATTTCCGGAGTCGCATTTCCGGTTCATGCCCGATAATACCGGTGGAAACCACGGAAGATTTAGAAGAACAAATATGGGCCAAATAGAAGAGCACTTGGCAGAAGAGATCCGAAACTATGACCACTAGTATAACCCGTCACTGACTGGCGGATTTGTCCGCCAGAAAAAGGCTCTGAGAAGCCGCCATGGCGATGTAAATTAACCGCTCTTCTTCGTGCCACACACGAAGAGCCGACTTTGACAAAAAACATTACTCCGCCTATTGTTCTGGCGGGGAATTGCATGGCAACACGCGCAACGCTTGGAAAACCATGAATGACATGCCGGTTGCTAGCCGCGCTAGTCAGTGGCGTGGCTCACTCGTAGGCTGCCTCAAAGGAACCACGAGCGTCCGGGTTACTCGGGCGCAATTTGAGCAGCACGTTCTCTTGCACTAGTCATGGTGGCTAGCTAGCACTAGCTATAAGTTGACCGTGATGTTTCTTGTAGATTTAGATGTATTTATCTAAAAAGCACGTTAAGCTAAAGACACACGGATTCTTCTTCTGACTTTATGCCCTGTCAAACTGATCGTATCAACTCTGCGGGGTTTGCAACAGCCTAGTGGTGTGGTGGTGAAGTGCAGTCATGCTGCGTTCATGAGCGTCAGGTAATCTATGTCCCGTGGTATGGTATCCTATTTTAATTTAACATATTTATATTTAATGGTAAGTAAGAGACCACACAGGGATGGATAATGAGCGTTATTTAACATTAAATTACAATGTCACATATGGCAGCCACCTTCAGATATGAGAGACCCCCTCAGATTTTTGACTTTGTTGCTTTCATGGGAGCTAGTCCTCACTCTCTGGGAGCTCGGCTCCCTCTGGCTCCCACGTAATTCGAACACTGGTCAGCACGCGCCCAGAGGTGCCATGCGCACGGGACGCACTGGGGCTGGGGACCGGCTGCAGCTCTGCAGCTGCCTCCTCCCTGGGGGCTTCCGAGCCGGGCGCATCCTCTCCACCTACTGCCCCCCTCGACTCTGGAGGAACAAACATTATAATCGTACTTAAACACTAGTGTAATTCCCAACTGAATAAAAATATGTAATTGTGCGTTACCTGCGTTGTTCGATATATCTGCCATGTCGGTGTCACCCTTCTTCTCAGACACAATGCCATAGAGACTTGTTTCCCTGAGAATTGAGGCCATCCTTAGCTCCACCGGGGTAAGCTCGGGTGTGCCCTGGCCCTCACCAGTAGCAGTCACGCTCATTAACAGCAGAAGTTACACTGTGCCACTCTGTGCATTTTCGCTTATTAGTGACCCCGGTGCTGTGGCTTCCAAACAAAATGTTCTTCCGCATCTCCACCTCACTCACAAGCACCTCTATTTCCGTGTCAGTGTAATTCTGCTCTTGGTTTTCTTCTGACCCTCCATGATTCTCCGTACAAATCCATCGATCAGCAGGTTAATTTATATGCTCCCGCATTCATGCCGTGCTTTGCATTGACCATTTATCGTTGAAAGTGGGCGTGTAGAGGGATTTGGAGGCACGTGCAAACGTCTCCAGGTGCACTGGGATTTATAAAGAAAACATTGCGTTCAGGTGCGCGTGCACGGTTTTATAAATCTAAACTATCTTTGGCGTACGCCATTTCCGGCTTTTGTACGTGCGTACACTTTTAGTATGAATCCTACACACTCTTATAAATGAGACCCCTGAAATGTCAGCTAAATCAACATCATGGCCTGTTTATGGGCCTGAGCTCTAGTTAAAACACTTACTACAAATCACAAGAGTGATTTGTGGCTAAACCATCAGTATCAGATATTGGAATAAGCGACTGCGAACAAGCAATGTCTCGCAGTATCTTAACTGGACGCTGATCCTCAGCTTTACCTGTAAGAGATACAGAACCATCAAACATAAATAGTTTAAAACATTAATCAGGCACTTCAGAAGCTCTAAAGTGCAAAGACTGAACTCTGGGAGAAACTTTTAGCAACCCCATCCCCTTTGGCTGTCTCGGTGTTGACCCCTGCTGCTTCCGCTTCCAAGCCTCACAATCAGCAATTAAATGAACAGACTTACTTAAAAACACAATTTGTCTGTCTTCGGGTTTGAGGGAACACTGTTACACACCAGAGTGTCCTATCTCTGTGAAGACTCGCGGCTAAAATTTGTCCCGGATTTTCCTCCATCGCTTCAGACACTCGTCGACGTGCAACCCGACGTTCACCGAGATCTCCTTCCAGGAATTTATGGCCATCTGTGTGTCCTTGTACTCAGCCAAGGACGGATTGTACAAATGGTCATATTTTCGCATCTCTTCTGCCAAACGTTCTTCGAGTTGGTCCATTCTTCAAAATCGTCCTTGGTTTCTGCCATGGTGGTATTTTTATGCTATGAAACCGGAAACTAGACTCCGGACGGGATGTAGTAAGCAGACCAATCACAGGCTTGCCGGCTGCGTGAGGCTTGCATTGCTTTGTCGTATAGGATACGCAAGCACGTATGGGGCTCTTATGTGTGCTTGCGTGCCTGTGTAAAATCCGACTATAAATCGGTCTTTAGAGCAAAAAGTGTTGCTTGGAGGTGGCCATCCCAGGTGTTTGGTTTTTCACCCACTAATTTAGTCAAGGTTTTGTAAGGTCATACACACAACATTGAGAACTTAAAATTGCAGTGTTAAAAGTCACAAATAGAAATTTACAATACCTTTTTGAATAGTTCTGTTCATTTTTTCCACCAAGCCTCTGGGGTGGAAGGGAGAGCAGAGACTCTTTATTCCCAGCTTCGCAGACATTATAGCTGAGCTGAAAGAAAAGTGGAAACATTCATATTGAGCCCATACCATTTTAGATACAGATGGCGTGAGGAGTTCTTACCTCATTGACAAATTCTCTTCCTTGGTCCGTGAAAAGCCTTTTCGGATCACCAAACTTATAAAAAAAAGTGAAGGATGCACTCTGTGACCTCAGCAGCACATTCGGTCCTCAAAGGATGGGCCTGAAAAAATCTATCATCACACAAATGTACTGGTGGCCGTTTTTGGTCGGTGTCAGTTTGCCAACCAAATCCATCCCCACAAGCTCAAGTGGCTCAGTTACCTGAGGAAAGATAGCATGTCATGGAAATGTGTTCTTGTTCTGGGATAGGGACTCATTTCAGTGCAGTTACCTCAATTGGGATGTACGCCTTCTTTATTTTGAGGACATTCCTTCTGACCTGGCATTGAGGACACTCTAATACCTAAACAAATTTGAGAAATCAGTAAATGAGAAAAGAACCAAATTGAATATGAAAGTGTGTAATTTATAGAGATGAGCCGGATACTCGTTTCAGCCGAGTATCCGGTACGGATAAAGCACTTTTGCCGATTACGAGTAATCGGAGTCATTATCTGTGCTCGGACTGAATGAAAATCCTCACACAGCGTCACAGCGCTCCTCCCGTCACACACGGCTCTGCTCACTCACTCACAGAACAGCTCTCTGTCTCTCATTCACTCAGGTTCACTGCGCATCGGGACTGTTCCATAGGCTCAGTCAAGGAAGCAGAAATGATTCGTTCATTTCCCGACTGGGTCTTCGGGTACGAGTCTATGGAATTTTCACGAGACCTGCATTGGCTCAGTAGAGGAGCGCTGGAGATGCGAGGGACGTTCACTGTCTCCCGGAGAAATGAACACTCTGTGTTGAGTATAGAAAGACGTGAATTATATTTGTTCACAAGTCATAATGACTGGTTTTGTTATTTTCACTTTACATTTACACTTACTTTACAGTAAAGTAAACCTCTATTAAATACAGTACAACATGACAGTTTGTATGGTTTGAAATTGTCATCTATTATCACACTGGCATTTAATTATCACGGCAAACAATTACACTGCACTAAACTTTAAGTGTTAATGTAAAGTGAAAATAACAACCAGTCTGTATGACTTGTGAACGAATATAATTCACGTATTTCTATACTAAAAACAGTGTTCATTTCTCCGGGAGACAGTGAACGTCCCTCGCATCTCACTCACACACACACACACCTGGTGTAGAAATAAATTTAAAAAAAATAAAAATAAAAAAATCATAAAATGTCAAAGTTAGTAAAGAAAGTTATGTTGAACCAGCCCACTTCCGGGTTAAATATACCCATTTCCGGGTTACCCACTCAGAGTACGGATACGGATAATTCATATGGTATACAGATAATGCTGTACTCGCTCATCCCTAGTAATTTACACCACCATGCACCGAGATTACTGACACAATTTGATCAAGATCACCCATTTCCTTATGTCCTTTTCCATCCCAGGCCAGTAGTATGGCAAAGAAATGGCATCCACTGTTTTCTCCATCCCACAATGGCCTCCATGCTTACTCGCATGGAATGCCACAAACAGATTATTTGCCTCCTCTGGTGAGATACTCTCCCTGCTTCCTTCTACGACATACGTAGTGAAGCTGCCCATCTGAGGGCCATGATGATATAGTAACTCAACATCAGACCGGCAGACCTGGTGGAGGGGTAGTTGAGGGCAGAAGCGGTTGGTTAAATGGTGGGTGACTGGTTGGCAGAACTGGTGGAGGGGTTGTTGAGGGAAGAAGAGGGTGGCTGGATGGTGGGTGGCTGGTTTGCAGGGATGATGGAGGGTTGGTGGGTGGAGTGATCCTTGTTACTCCAACCTCAATTGAACAAGAACAAAAACACACCTATCAGAGTAATGTTTTGTGGTGCATACACAATTTAAAATATCTATGCTTTAAATGTGGTGTTTGAGTTTTTTCAGTAGATTGAGCTATATATTGAGATTTCAAATTATTATAAATTAGATTTACCATGGATTACCTAAAGGGCCTTCATGCGGTCTAGGCATTTTTCCTCGGTGCAGCACATGTGTCACCCAGGTTGATGGCTTTTTCCCTGGTCTGGAATGGAAAAGTATGGCCCTGTGCCCCAAAGCGTGTAGTTTTTCAAGCTAAAAAATATTAATGTCATTACCAAAAGTCATACAGAAACCTCACAAGCTTAATTTGGTGAACGTCAACTACAGAAGTTAAGTTTTTGGTTGTCCACCTAGCCTGTTATCTTCAAATGATTTTAGTTTTTTGGCCAGTCTCTGCCTCCTTGGCAGCATTGCCTGGCAAAACTTGCACGTTTTGGTGGCCACACCAACAACTACTTTGCAGCCAACACATTTTGTAAGGGTGGATCCTCTTGGCATCTTAAATCTGGAAGAAAAACATAAACAAGACAAACAACCAAAATGACAAGAAGTCAATTATTTTAACTATTGTGCCTTATTTAAAAAAAAGTGTTGCACAGACTGTACTCTGGCATTCATACAAACACAACCACACCATTTAAGTTGCATAAATGTATTCCTGTGTATTCGCTCATAGGTCTGTCACAGCCCGGCTCGCGACTGACAAGGAGGAGACGACACAGGTGAACTGTTGCGTTTAACAGAATATTTATTAACAGAACAGCCAACAAACAAGTCTCCACAAGACAAACAAACGACTTGAAGCTACTGGGAGAGACCACCTCGTCCCAGAGGCAGTGTGAGAGAGACCGGGAGATGGATCCGCCAGGCCTTTTAAGGGCAGAGCACACCTGGCCGCGGTGTGCTCTGATTTCCCCGGACGCCCACTCCCCTTGTAGCTCCGGAAGACCAGGGGTCGTCACAGGTCAAACATGGCTTCGTCTGATGAAAAACAGTAAAAACTTTAATTTTGGAGCCTGGACTTTAAAATTAAAGCTCAATAAATGAAATTCAAGAGGTTATGCTCTGCTGGGAAATGTTTCAAAATATGCAGTTGTAATTTGTGGAGTGTAGTAATGTGTATTATATACATAAGTGCTGAGGTTGACATAACTTAATAAGAAAGAAAAATAAGTACCTCTGGGTTATCAGTGTAATTCCTGGTACAATACCAGGAGGAACTCAGGTGACCATAACACCTAGCTACATATAGCTACAATGCTTGAACTCAGTCACACCAAGCTGAAATGTTAGCAATCAATATATCCACTGCTCCATCATTTGTTAATTATTAAAAACAAAAATACAGCATATTAAGATATTATTCAATGATTAAAATTGAATATTCATCATTGCTCGTTCCATACCTGTCCGGGTGCATCGTCTGCTAAGGAGAGAGTCAGGTTACCCGCATTGACGACAATGCCCGCCCCCTTCTCTGGTTCTGATTGGCTAACCCCTGACCTAAAATCTGACCGATCACACTCCTCAATCCTAAGTACCGATGATAGACAACTAGCTAATCAGAGGGAGAGGGGGGCGGATAAAGAAGTCCCGGGTGATTTGTTTATTTCGAAGGATCCCCATCAGCTCTACCCTACGACAGAGCTACTTTTAGTGGGGTCCACATTTAAAACATACATACAGATAACAAACATTTAAAACATATATTACAAATATCGAACATTTAAAACATACTTTACATTACAAATATCAAAAGTTAAAATGCATAAAAATAATGATCATACAATTTTACATTAGTTATCAAAAATTAACTTAGTGGTTATGCAATTTTACCTTTGTCATGATATAAAACACTGATATATCCAATTCCATAGAAGCGAAAACTGCAAACCATGTAAGAATACTACACTTATGTACAGTACATCACCATCTAGTGCAGGGGTGCCCAATACGTCGATCGCGAAGGCAGTGGCGGTCGATCGCACAACTGGACAAGAGGCAGAGGTAGATCTTGTTGAGCTGGTCATTTCAAGAGTAGCTCACAAGCCTATAAAGTGTGGGCACCCCTGATCTAGTGTCACAAGTATGCTGTACCCAAGTGTTTCATTATTTGGTTTTTGAACATACATTTACGTGTCACGTTTATAATTTCTGTTGGTAGTAGGTTCCATGACTTCATGGCTCTGTATACACAGTGTGTTTAAGAAAATTAGCTCTGGGGAGTGAAAACCTACCTTCTATTGCTTGTCTAGTGGCATAGTTTTGTGAGGCTACATTTTTATTTAGTTGCCTATACTGATCTGCTGGTGTTTTAGACTGCAAGAGGCGCCATGTTGATAAAAGAAGTGCAGCAGCCATCCTGTCTTCAACTTTTAGCCAGTGGAGACTGGCATGCATACTCTGTATGCTGGTTCTGTAAGGACACTGTATAGCAAAGCGTGCAGCCTTGTAGTGTACTAGCTGTAATCTATTCAGGTCTTTCTTGGTGGCATTTGCCCATACTATCTGGCAATAATCAAGCTGTGACAGAACAAGAGAGCTAACTACCAGTATTCTTAGATCAGGTGTAAGATGATTTCTGCATCATCTGACTACAGCTAGTGCTCTGCCCATTTTATTGACAATAGTGTCAATATGCTTTGACCAGGACAGTTTATCATCTAGGGCAGACATGGGCAAAGTACGGCCACGGGCCGTATATGGCCCATTGGGCTTTTTAATCCGGCCCGCCGAACTTGTCCAAATAAAAAAAATTAAATTTAAAAAATTTTTTTTTTTTTTTTTTTGGAAACTAACAATTTTGTAGCACTTAAATGGCACGTACATATAGAACTTTGTAGTTTTGCTTTATTTTTGAAGAAATCGTACTTTCTTGATTGTTGTTCTGGGTTTTAACCCTCGGGGTTGAATGCACTTATTGTAAGTTGCTTTGGATAAAAGCGTCAGCTAAATTAAATTTGCCAGGGAGTGTGGTGTATAGGGATTCGAAAAGGCACATGATCTCCCTTCACTTTTTCCCTTTGCCCTGTGAGCCCTTCTGTAAAATGAGAGGATCAAGGAAACAATGAGTGCCAAGTGTTTAACACGGAGTCGACAACAAAATACTTTTTCACTGAAGTCCAATCGAAGGCTGTATGCCTGATATGCCGAGAAACTGTCGCAGTTTACAGAGAGTACAACATCAGCCGTCACTTTGCTATGAAGTCAGTCAACGCAAGAACGGGTTGCTGCAGCTCAGAGGTTGGCGACTTATTTACAGACTCAGCAACATTTTTTTTCAGACAAACTGCGATTAAAGAGTCATCTACCAAGGCATGTTTTTTGGGGGGCATTCGAAATAGCAAAGGCTAGCAAGCCTTTTTCTGAAGGCGTTTTTTTGTTAAATGGCCTTGCAAATAAGTGCTTTGCTACTTGGTAAAGGCAAAATCCTTTCATGTAATGATTTTTCCATGTCATTTATATTAGTTCACAAAAACACTCCATCCATCTGTTCCTGGCCCGGCCCCTCTGTCAAATTTTGGAACCCATTGTGGCCCGTGAGTCAAAAAGTTTGCCCACCCCTGATCTAGGGTTACTCCCAATAGCTTGGTTACCTTTACTTGTTTGGTGGATGTTCCATCTATGCACAGTCTAAGCTCTGGCTCTGCTCTAAGAGAATAATTAGACCCGGAGATGATGCTTTTTGTTTTAGCTAAGTTGAGAACCATCTTGTTTTCAAGGACCCACTTTCCAATGGAACTTAGCTCCCTCACCTCCCTGGTTGATGACTTCCTCATCCCGCACATTTCCCTCCACCACCACCAGCGCCCTCTGCAGCAACCCCCCCACCCACTGTTGTACATACTCTCTGGACTAATTAATTCACAACAATATTTATACTTGTGTCCACATTATGTCCATATACTTACACCAATACTCATATTCTGCATTAGAGATTTTTTTGAAATATTTCTAAACATTGTTAATGTTCTCAAACTGTATGTAACTAAGTGCATTAATTTCTAACTTTCACGACTGGTATCAAAGACTCTGTATCTAGATGGATGGATACCATAGATTTATACAGATGTGTGTAACCGGTCTCTACTTGGTGTGAAGAACTCTGTGTTGTGTGTTACTTTAGATGACCTGGACTTGTTCTCTTTTTTTTACAGGTTATTTCTCTGTTCAGAATTTCAGCAAAACAGAGCACATCGTTGGTCACATGCCGCTCTCAGCCAGATCCAGAACACTCAATACAATCACAAAAAGTCACATTTTAACAAGAGTATGAATATAATAAAAAGTCATATACAACAAAACATACCTGTTCAGAATTTCAGCAAAACAGAGCACATCGTTGGTCACGTGCCTAACATAAGAAAATACAAGATTTAACGGTCATCCATTATAAGAAACAACGCAGAGTTCATCACACCAAGATAAGACCGGTTACATGTGCATTTCAATTTGGGCAAGTGATGCCTAATTTTCCTTGAGAAACACTTTTCATATCAGTTTGCGTTGCTACTCCCTTCCCCATGGTTTTCAGGATTACAGTGTGCAGTACCTGGTGGGTGCATGTTTCAAGATGACCCAAATATGAGCTGCTAAGATGTCACACGTCTCTTGAGCTTATGGAAATGACCTACACCTGCACCCTACACTGTAAAAAAAATACGTTTATATAACAGAACTTTACTTTTTATTTTACAGATTTTCTGTATTTTTAAAAAACCATTCAATTTACAAAGAGAGACTGTGATTTTACATGTCAAATGTAAAATAACATGAAATTACTGTAACTGTGAAAACCCACGATATTTCTGTTTTTTTACAAAAAAAACAAATAGAAATACACATTGTTAAAATACGTTCACAAATGTATCGTAATTTCACAAATATTTGCCTGTTATTTAAGGGAGTAAACTGTTAAATTCAACTTTAAAACTATAAAAAAAATAAGAAATCATTTAAAATTACTGAGAAATTAATAGTAATACTAATTTTTAATTTTACTAGAATTTCTTTGTTAATTGACTAATATTTTCATTGAAAATAACCAAAATTACTGTAATTACCTAGATGGTAACATTTATTAACATTTATTTTGAAAGGACATCTGGAGAGAAATATGGAAAGGGGAAAGTTGAGAGGATGAATAATATGCAGAGCAAAGAGTTGGACTTGAATTTAGGGCTGCTGCAGCAAGGACTATATAGCCTCTGCTTATTGGGCATCAGCACTACCAAGTGAGCTGCAATTAAATGCTTTCAATAAAGCATTTCACTGATGGAGATGCTGCTACTTTATTGCAGCTGCTGCTTCAGTACTGAAGCAGACACACTGTTTGATGACTGGATGTTCTTGTGTCACTCGTAGCATGCTCATATTGTCAAGGGCAGTTTATTAGCCAGACTGTAAGATGCAAACACAGTTCCATTAACACAGACATTTGTGTATAATATTATTTTTGGTGCTGATTTTAATGCATCTCAATAAATTTGAATATCATGGAAAAGTTCATTTATTTCGATAATTCAATTCAGAAAGTGAAACTCATATATTATATAGATTGATTACATACAGAGTGAAATATTTCATATGTGTTTATTTCTTTTAATTTTGATGATTATGGCTTGCAGCTAATGAAAACCCAAAATTCTCTCTCAGAAAATTAGAATATTACAAAAGATCAATAAAAACAAAGTTTTAATACAGAAATGTCAGCCTACTGAAAAGTATGTTCATATATATGCACTCAGTACTTGGTCGGGGCTCCTTTTGCATGAATTACCGCATCAATGCGGCGTGGCATGGAGGCGATCAGCCTGTGACACTGCTGAGGTATTATGAAAGCCCAGGTTACTTTGATAGCAGCCTTCAGCTCGTCTGCATTGTTAGGTCTGGCGTCTCTCATATTCCTCTTGACAATACCCCATAGAATCTCTATGAGGTTCAGGTCAGGTGAGTTTGCTGGCCAATAAAGCACAGTGATACCATGGTCATTAAACCAGGTATTGGTACTTTTGGCAGTCTGGTCAGGTGCCAGGTCTTGCTGGAAAGTGAAATCAGCATCTCCATAAACCTTGTCAGCGTAAGGAAGCATGAAGTGCTCTAAAATGTCCTGGTAGACGGCTGCGTTGACTTTGGACTTGATAAAATACAGTGGACCAACACCAGCAGATGACATGGCTCCCCAAATCATCACCGACTGTGGAAACTTCACACTGGACTTCAAGCAACTTGGATTCTGTGCCTCTCCACTCCTCCTCCAGACTCTGGGACGTTGATTTCCAAATGAAATTGACTTTCATCTGAAAAGAGGACTTTGGAACACTGAGCAACAGTCCAGTCCTTTTTCTCCTTAGCCCAGGTAACACGCTTCTGACGTTGTCTCTAGTTCAGGATTGGCTTGACACGAGGAATGCAACAGTTGTAGCCAATGTCCTGGATACGTCTGTGCGTGGTGGCCCTTGATGCACTGACTCCAGCCTCAGTCCACTCCTCGTGAGTCTCCCCCAAATTCTTGAATGGCCGTTGCTTCACCATACTCAAGGCTGTGGTTATCCCTGTTGCTTGTGCACCTGTTTCTACCACACTTTTTCCTTCCACTCAACTTTCTATGAATATGCTTTGATACAGCACTCTGTGAACAGCCAGCGTCTTCAGCAATGACCTTTTGTGGCTAACCCTCCTTGTGGAGGGTGTGAATGTGTATCTTCTGGACAACTGTCAAGTCAGCAGTCTTCCCCATGATTGTGTAGCCTACTGAACCAGCCTTAGAGACCATTGTGCAGCTCAAGAGGTAAAAGGCTCAGGAAACCTTTGCAGGTGTTTTGAGTTAATAAGCTGATGAGAGTGGGACATTGTGAGTCTACAATATTGAACTTTTTCACAATATTCTAATTTCTGAGATACTGAATTTGTTTTCATTAGCTGTAAGCCATAATCATCAACATTAAAAGAAATAAACCCTTGAAATATTTCAATCTGTGTGTAATGAATTTATATAATATATGAGTTTCACTTTCTGAATTTAATTATCTAAATAAACAAAATTTTCCATGATATTCTAATTTATTGAGATGCACCTGTATATTCTGTCATTCAGAACAGATCTTAATGACAGAGCATTATCATCTGCTTTTCAGCAATTCAGAGGTAAACAGTGAAAATATAATTGTAGAAATAGAAAGTATGAAACATTGCAGGGCCACACTGTATTATTTATTACAAAAAACACGTTTAATCAGGAGACATTCTACTGCTGCTATGTCTCCCTGCAGAAACACACACGTACACACACAGCACAAAAAAATAAAAGTCTAACAGCACACACTGGGGCCTGAACCGGAACAACATCATGCCATTGGAGCACGTGCTGTGAAAAGCGCGGCTTGCGTTTGGGTTGGTCAACAGAACCTGTTCGAGAACAAGAAGACATGCCGTTGGCTGTTGGGACGCTGTACAAGATCGAAAAAACCACCGCGCGTGACGGTTCACGTTCACGAGTTGGTCCGACAGAAACTTCAGAGAACAGCAGCTAACGTCGAGGCTGGAGGGAGGACGAAGCTACAAGGCAAGTATCTTTATTTACCACCATGGCACTGAGTTTACTCAGTCGGCAAAAAGGCACCAAATCGTCGATTTGAAATGTTAACTTACTATGACAACATTTTCACTCGTTTTTGGGCCATAACTTTCACTGTATGACTTGAAATGGCATAATTTTTGGCTAGGAGGCTTAATTTTATGTAACTTAATAATACACTGTGGGCAAAAAATGCATACACTTATACCCTTAGGGCAGTGATTCTCAAACTGTGTGGCGCGCACGGAGGCATAACAGGTGGGACACGTGACCGGGAGGAGGAAATGTGAGGCGGAACAAATATCATAGCCGAACTAATGTTTTGACGTATGCATCTCTTTAACGGCGGAGCAGTAAACAAATCGCTCTTTCGCGTAGCCAGGGGTCTGCAACCCGCGGCTTCGGCCCCTCTGCAGCGGCTCCGGCCCCTCTGCAGCGGCTCTGTGTGCAGTGCTGTGCACGCACACACGTTGGCCCCGGGCCCCCCCCCCACACTGATCAGCACTGTGTGCGTGTACGCTGGCGCATGTGCACGACCACACACACGCACCCACACACAGTACCAGAGGGTTAAATTAATCGCCAACTATCTTGATAAATGAATAATCGAAAGATTCATTGATAATGAAAATAATCGTTAGCTGCAGCCCTACATTTGTTTGTAGCAGGATGTTGTTGCTCCTGCAGCAATATAGGATGTGGGTAAAAGAGTTGCTCATGCTGAGTTATTTTTTTTTATTTGCCTGTTCATTACAGTTAAGCAAGTGTTATAGTGATGGGAAAAACCCTGCCTTCATCTCCCAAATGACAGCTGTACTTTTAAAGCTTTTGCCTGGGCTTTAAGGCGAGGGATCCTCCAGGCACGGACTGTTTTCAGTGTGCGATGAAAAAAAAAAAAAGAGAGTTTACGGTCATGTCCTTGAACCAATGTTTTATTTAGTTGAGGGGAGATTGGCTAACACAGTTGAGGTCAACTATTTCACAACCAATAGCATTTATTTTGATTTTGGCAGATTTCATGATTCATAAAGTTTTGTTTTTTTTCTCTCTGCAGATAGTGTGATTTGATTTCATGGAGTAAAAGGTGAGTACTGCACTCTAGTTAAGGATGTCAAAAGATTACACCTGTCGTAGTTGTGGTGCTTCAGGGAATACCCTAAAAGGGTATGTGATGCATCAAGGGCTTCATAGAAATGAGCCACATTATCAGTATGCGTGTTGTATGGATGGTGTGTAAGTTTCAGTTCAGAAATTACAATGCTTTTAAATGTTATGTTTACCGCCATCATCGGCGGTCATCCACTGTGTCACAGTATCCAACTTTGCAGGCACCCTTTCTATGTCAACTTCCTCATTGTCAGAAACAGTTGATCGACCTTAAAGACCTTCTCTGTCACCTAAAGTCTCACATTTCAAGAAGAGAGGTAGTGCATTGCCCATTTAAAGACTGTGATAAAACTTTTTCAGTGACATCATCTTTCACAGCCCACCTGTCTAGGAAGCACAAAAGCCCCACAGCTCTGCATGTCTCTGGTGCATACTGTCCTCCTTCAGTTCTTAGTGAGTCTCAGTCCTCTGTTGCTGAAAGCCAGGCAGATGAAGGGTCAGCTGATGATGAGCCTGAGGCAGATGTCTCAGACCTTGCACAAATGAAAAGTTTGTACATGAGAAATCTGTGCATGTTTTATATGAAACTGAAGGCCAAACAACTTATCCCTTCCTCTACAATACAGGTTATTGTAGAAGAAATGAATAGTCTTAATGGAATGTGCCTGCAGTACACGAAAAGTCAACTGAAAGCATCTCTTCAAACAAAAACTGAACTGAGACTGAAATTGATGACGTGTTAAAGACCCTAGATGATGAAGATATTCATGGTTCCTGCAGCTCTTCCCTTTCCACACAGTACAACAGAAAATGTTATTTTGAGGAGAATTTTCTATACGTGCATCCACAACCCATTTTTTTGGGGTTTGATCAAAATAGAAACGAGCAATATGCTCAGTATGTTCCTATAACACATACATTGACAACTCTGCTAAAACATACCTATGTGCTGGAACAGGGTTCTACGTCTGAGAATGAAAGTACACCTCATATTTTAAATGATGTCTGTGATGGATCGTTATTTAAATCCAATCCTCTTTTCGCTGAGTCAGGGCTCACTTTAAAAGTCATACTTTATCAAGATGCTTTTGAGGTGGTAAATCCCCTCGGCTCGGCAAAGAAAAAACATAAGCTTCTTGAAGTCTACTTCACTCTAGCAAATTTTGAACCTTTTCATCGATCAACTGTTGACAACTTGCAGCTTTTGTGCCGAGAAGCTGATTTCAAATATTTTGGCCACGAAAAAGTGTTCTCTCAATTGATAACCGATCTTGCAGAACTGGAGACAAATGGACAGAATATTTCTGGAAACATCGTTAAGGCAACTGTCTTTTGCATTGCCGGTGACAATTTGGGGTCACATAACATAGGTGGATTTAGAGAAAATTTCAGTACATCTCAACATTTCTGCCGATTATTGTCACATAACCAGAAGTGAGCTAGACAATTTGGAACACCAGGCTCCAATCCTTGCAGTACAAGAGTACAATGACACTGTTCAAGAACTGCAAAATGGTGATGCGAGTTTAATCAGAGGTGTGAAATTTAACTCCGTCTTTAATTCACTGATATTTTTTCATGTTTGCCAGCCAGGCCTCCCACCCTGTATTTGCCATGATCTCTTTGAGGGTGTTGTGGCATCTGACCTTGCCATTTACCTGACCCATTTTGTCAAGGTGAAGAAATTCTTCACATTCACAGCTTAATCGAAGGATCAAACAGTTTAGTTACCAGGGATCTGATGGTAGTTCTAAACCAGCTGAAGTTTCAGAAAAGGGTGTGAAATTAGGTGGCCAGGCAGCAGAAAACTGGTCTTTGCTGAGGCTTCTCCCCATTATCATTGGCGAAAATATCACAGATACAGAGGATCCTGTATGGCAACTGACTGTCCAGCTGAAAGAGCTAGTGGAATTGATTTGCACCCCTACTATATCAGTAGCCCAGGTTGCATTTGTTGACATACACCACTGTTCACACACATACACACACTTTAACGTGTAGTCAGATACACATAGCGTAAACACACAAACATAACACATAGTTCTTCTCCTGCTTCTCAACCTCAGAATGTTTCATACTCCTTAAAAAGGGAGTCTGGCATAGCGGACAGATAACAGGTTTTCAAACCTCTGGCTTCATGAATCACTTCATTATATTAGTTCTGAGACTCCCTCACACACACAGCGGACAGATTAGACTAGAGGTTTTCATGCCTTTCTCACAGTTTTCTATGACCTCACTTCACACACATAAAATAAGCGCACACGCGAGGCAATATGCTCATGAACTTTAGTAACCGCAACACGGCTTGCACGTCATCACGCAACGCCAGGAGGAGGACCAAACGACGCCAGGAGGAGGACCCTACGAGATCCGACCAATCCCAATCCAAGAAGAACCTCTGTCATGCCCAGTATCAATATATAAGCTTTCTGCGTACTCTGCCTCACCGCCATTTTTCCTGTACAGGATCAGTGGACCATGCATGATCATTTGCTAGACACCGCAGTTTCCTGACCTGTGACCTCTGAATAAACCTGCTTAATTTTAACTTGAGAACGACGCCTCCTGCCTTTGATTTCCACCCGCAACAGCCTATTGAAGCCAACGGCCACCTACCAACAAGCTACAGAAACAAATGGCTTCAACCAGAGTCAACCATCTTCCTCACAGACCAGCCACACAGTTCACAGTTCATCATCACTGAATGAGTTACTCTCCAAGTTTTCCTCTTCAGAGGAATCATCATCCATGGAAGTTTGCTGCCCAAGAATGTGTTGTGTTCGAACCCGCTGCAGCCTGATGAGCTTTAACTTCGTGCAATCTCCTCTTCAGCACCCAGAGTAATTCCTCAGGTTCCGTCTCAGCCAATGCCTCAGTACTGCCTGAGATGTTTGCAAAAAGGAAGATGTTTTAATAGTGTTTGTGTGTGTGTGTATATATATATATATATATATATATATATATAAAAAAAACATAAAATGTACTTTACCTGGCCTCAGAAAGCTGAGAGGAAAGCTATCAATCCCACCACTCATGTACTGCTTTACCTCACAAACCACAATGACAGCTTCCTCTTCAAGTCTGGACAGCATTACCTTGTCATACACTTTTTTCCTGTACCATATCACCATGACCTGGAAATCATATCAAAGAGTTATAAATTATATTAAAGTTATAGCAAGGGTATAGTCAGTGATTTGGTATTCTGTGGCTTTCAATAGAGTACTTACACTCCCATTGCCAGGAATAGTTGTCATTAGCCAAGAGCTCGTTAGGAGGAGGGAGTTTGTCTGCTTCCTTCACAGCAGCATTGTGTTTAGTGATGGCATCCTTCAAGGCTTTCTTTTCAACAACAATCTTTTTCCTGAGTTGATGTCTACGCTTATTGCCATCTAGAATGACAAACAACATGTTTAGTGTACCCCTAGTTGACCAATCTTACACCAATAACATAATACATTGCAGAATTTCCTGAAATTTTGTACAAATTTTAACTTTTAATCAAGGATTCTATTTTGGTGCCTTGAGGTCACAGTCCAAGTATTCAGACCCTTTGCTGTGACACTCATATTTAACTCACATGCTGTCCATTTCGTCTGATCCTCCTTGAGATGGTTCTACTCCATTGGAGTCCAGCTGTGTTTAATTAAACTGATTGAACTTGATTAGGAAAGGCACACAGCTGTCTATATAAGACCTTACAGCTTCTCCTGTTTTTTCGGAGAGGTTGCCCTTCCTGGTCCTCATCAATCCAAACAAACTGTTCTGTCCCAGTTTTCGACGTTGCTGCAACTCTTGTAGCTTCAGTTGGATTCTCCTTGATTCAAGAATTGATTTGTTACTTAAAACTTTTTTACAACATACAAACATCTTGTTATGAAAAAAAACATTGTCGTATAACATAAAGATTCATCCAAATTGATATTGTATAGTCCAATGTTAGACAAATACATCCCTTGTTAATCTAAATAATTCATATATCTACGTTCAATCATAAACCCTCCTGTATTTTAGAAAAAGAAATCAAACTTCATACACACTCGACACCTATAGTGAAAGACCCTACGTAGGGCCCTACCCCCTGCGGACCCTTCCCCCCCACAGGCCGTACTTTGCGACTTTACCTTACACGGTACCACGTAACACTATTGCATGAGGCGATTCAGGTTTTTTTATACCACTACATTTTTTGTATATGTTGAAATGTACATTGTAGCGTCCCTCAATGATGAGCTAAGCGGAACTGGTCTCACCAAACATTTATTCACAACCGTGGTAACAAAGGCTACCATGGGAAGCACACTGTGCCAAAACAATAAAACATTACCAAATTAATTACATTCCATTCCCTCTATCGTCGGACTCCACATTCGCTCTCTCTCTCAGCCCTTTAATTCAAACCCTGACCCTAACCAGTGGCGGTTCTACATGGAATTGTGCCCCGTGGAGCTTTGTGAACCTTAGCCTTTTTTGTTTCAAAGCAGCCTCCACATTCATACAGTCCTTCAATGTCTTCTGCAAGTCATTTCGGCTGGTTGGTCCTTGTGAAGATGAGACAAAATAATGTATTCATGCTAATATCATGTTACAGTCAAACTTTTTGAGTAGACCTTGTGTAAACAGAGACAAAGGACATTGTGCACAAATACAATGTATTTTTCCACAGTACCTGTTGTCCACTGTTGAGCATCTGACACCCATTGCTGGACCGTGTCCTGTAGAGACATCTCAGTGTTGTCCTCAAGGTCCTTTGTGGCTTCTGTAATCCTTTGCATAGTCTGACTAAACAAAAACAAAATTTGAAAATGTCTACAGCCCCTCCTCCCCCCAAAAAGGTTATCTTGGTTTTATACTTTGTTGTATCTTTTTGCCAATGTTTTGTCAAGTTTTTTTGCCCTTTGCCTGTTCCAGCCAATTGCTTGAAGTATAAGTATATCTGTGCGAACTTAAGACACAATGCATATCAGGTCAGGAAACGAAAAAACAACATTTATAAATAAATTTAAAAGACTTACTAGCTTTGGACATGTACTTGGAACAAATGGCTGCTCGGGAGAGGAAGCTGTTGACTTGTTCAACCTGCTCCCCAATGGTTGTCCCGCCTCCTTGTTGATTACATCCTACCTATTGCAACTGTAACATTAACTTCAATGTTACCATTTGAAAAAGGGAAACACTGTTTTGAAAGTGATGTTGAGATTGATGATCATTACCCCACACATCCAGGAATGTGCTTTATAGTGCTGTCAAACGATTAACATTTTTAATCACATCGCATTTTTCAGTTAATTCAAAATTAATCACAATCGCAAATTTGTATCTATTCTAAATGCCCTTAATTTATTTTTTTTCCATTTTTTTTTATTTTAATGCTCTTATCAACATGGAAAAGTGGATTGGCTTGCTTTATGCAAATGTTTTATTTGATTGAAAAACAGGGCGGTACATAATAAAATTATAAAGTGCACATTTAAGGTAAACAAGCACTCAGCCTATAGTGCAGTTAAACCATGGTTTAATATTTTCCTTTTTTCAAGTTTGCTGTGAACATAGCAGTCTGGCCTCTTATTTCAGAAACAATGAACCGTAACAGTTAAGCCGGGTTTACACCGGGCGCTGAAGCGTCGCATAAGCGCAGCGCCAAGCCTTAAATGACAGCTGACTCCCATCCACTCCCATGTTAATCCCTTGTGCCGGCCCCACCGGAGGCTTAAGTGCAGCGCTGTGCCAAGGCTGCCTCACGGCGTGCAGCGATCGTTTCGGCGTCGAGTCTATTTTTTGCGCTTGACGCGAGCGTATCGCTCCGGGAAACGCACTGAAAAAGGATTTTAAACGATATTGATGACATATTTTATATGATATAAATGATAAAATATGCATCCCATAGTTTGTATTCCCCTTCTGTTGTCCTGGGGTTTTAATTTTACCAAGGTTACCAATGACATTATTAAATGTCCCCCTCTGCCCATCAATGCAGACACACAAGCAGTCATAAAAATGTAATCGCATTTTAACAATAGGCTACAGGGCCCATGGAGGCCCCTCTTTTCTCCCTCCCCCAGTGCCATTACCACTTTGTAAGCAAAATGTGCTAACCTAAAAACTCACTCTCTAACTATGATGATTAAATGCCGTTTTTACTGTAGGCTGATAACAGCAAAAGTATATGATATTATAACATATGAAGCCATAAGTGAAACTACTTTCTTTAGAAATATGAAGTCATTCACTTGAAGTAGTACTACTGTGCAATGTGTATTCATAGTCTTCATATTAACCACATAATCTCTCTATCAGGTTATTTAAATGTTTCAATGTGTCAGTACAAGACAATAAATAAATATATACATGTATTTTAATGATTTTGGGAATCAAAACCCAGTTATAGTTTTAGAGCAGGCATCAAAATCAACATGAGTACTCACATAAAGCATGTTATGGAATGGCATAATACTAGTATACGATTTATGTTCGATTGTAGTAAATGTGCAAGTAAAACGTTGGCATTTATTTAATACCATAAACAATCTAATATCCTGGGCAGTACAGTTCTAGAAGCAAATATTTTTGTCCTCCTCCATAATGAATGTTATGTTGAGTAAAATATACTTTTCAACCAAGTTTGTACCTGTACTTTAGTATTGCAAAAATAAATAACAATTTGAGGTTTTTGAAAAACTTTTATTGAAAGCAGACAATTAACAAAGAGGAAACAGTGCCAAATAAAAGTTAAATTTTCTACACCATGCGGTCCTGCCAGGGCACTCTTCCTTCAGGGGAGTTGAAGAAAGCACAGAGCTTCTCTCTGACGTCATAAGCTTCTCTGCTTCCTCTATTTCCCCCCATGTTCCTAGCATCCTGCAGGTGCTCGCCTCGCTCTTCAGCCTCATCCAACCATCTTTGATTCTCTGATGGGTTCAGGAGGTAGTTGTGTAGAATACACACAGCCATGATAACAGAGTCCACATTATCTGGCTTCATGTTAATTCTTGTGTACAGCACCCTCCATCTCTCTGCAGTGGCGGCTGGTGACATTTTTTTTGGGGGGGGCGCACTTGGGCGGCGCGGTTTAAATAGCCCACCGCAATGAGAAAAAAAAAACTGAGGTTTTGATTAGAATATTAAAAACATAGCTTTATTTCAATAACATACAGTGCTCAACACTATCCAACAACAATAACCTGTTACTAAAAAAGGTCCCCACACCCTCACACGAAATAGGTTTAGAGCAGAAGAGACATAACATTTTACATTTGTTGTTTGTCAAGAGTAGGCCCCACTACTTGTGAAGAAACTTAGCCCTCCTCTCTTTCAAGCTGGCAAATCTCTCTATCACCTTCTGGTTAAAGTCAATCATGTCTGTGACAAGCCTTTTTTCCATTGAGAGCATGGCTAAGGCATTCAGTCTGTCCTGAGTCATTGTGTTCCTGAGAGGTTTTAACCCTTTTCAGTGTTGAAAAACACCTCTCAGCCTCAGCAGTGGCTATGGGAGTTGTGATGATGATTTTAAGCAGTGTTTCTGTCTCTGAAAATACCTCAGAAAGGTTATTTTCTTTGAACAACTGGTAAAGATCCACAGCACCACGACAGGTTTGGAATTCGTCTGAGCCATAGATGAGGGTAAGCTCTGTCTTCAGCTTACTTCCATCGAGCACAGGATAGGCCTTCAATGTGGTGGCCAGAGCAACTTCAGGGAATGCATTGAGGTAGTGGTCAAACTGGGGGCCGTCCAGTAAGGTGGCACTGATGAGGTGGTCCTTGAAGGCAAAGCGTTCCTTGGTGTGTCCAAGTATGGTGTTGCATACCTACAGATAAATATAGAGAGACAGACAGATAAGTTGTGGGGCATATAGATGCTAATAACCTTTGACTTCAACCATCTTGTCCTGGCTGCAGACAAAAGCCAACAATCAGAGTCTAACAGCTCTGGCTCTAGACACACAAAAGCCAGGAACTAGCCTGGTGCTATGAAACACACGCACAAACTAACTTGTAGGGGTTGAATTGGTATTTTAGATAAAGTATAGTCTGATATGATCCACACAAATCTCACAATTTCCAACATGTGTTCTGCTGTGGGAAAGACAAAACATTGAACTTTAACACAGGCATCTGCTGATTTTGACACTCACCTCTGAGGCAATCCTTTTAAGCTCATCTTGATCGATAGCCCGGCGCTTCCTCGGCTGCTCAGAGCCACTTCTGTGCTCCACCATCATCGCATGGATTGAATCTCTGTAAATAAAAATAATAATAATTTAAAAATCACATTTGTCTTATTACTATGGTTAATGTAAAATAAGAATGTTATGACTAAGCTTACAGAATAATAACAATAATGAAATTACCTGATTTTTTGTATGTCCTCTTGGAACTGCTGGATGCAGCGATTTATATGGACTGAATCTATGTTTCTCTTCTGGAGCTTGGCATAGAGAATGTCCACGTGTGGCATTATCTGATGAAACAGTTCAAGGAAGAAGTTGAAATCAGGATCCTCCAGTAGCCTGATGTGGCTTCCTGGCTGGTCTTGTCATCAAAGCCATCTGATGCTCGAATTCTTTCAAAGCAGTCAATGAGGTCATCTCTGTGCTCAAACACAGTATTGACGGCACGGCTGCGAAAGTTCCACCTCACATTGCTGGCCGTTGGCAGTCTACGGGCCACTGTTTCATCAAGGACAACGGCGATCTTGAAAAGAACGCAGCTAATCCACCCATGTCAGAAAAAAAGTTCTTGACTTTAACAATGTGAGAGGTGGCCTGTTGCATTATAAGATTGAGCTGATGGACGTAGCAGTGGATATAGTGGGCAGTTGGGTAGTCGTCCTGGATTCTCTTCTGAACACCTGAAGAGGTACCCCTCATTACACTGGCACCGTCATATGCCTGGCAGATGAGTTCACCTTTCTGCTCACCTGGGAGGATGGCAGCAAGGCGTTCTTTTAATGCCATGGCAGTGGTCGCTGCTGTAGCTGACTGCAGAGGGATGAAGTCAAAGAATCTTTCCTCCAGGTTAGCACCATTTAAGTAGCCAAGCACAAGCTGGGTTTGTGTGCTAATATCCGTGGTCTCATCTGCTTGGATCGATAGAAAATCGCTGCTTTGAATCTCGCTTACGATCTTTTCCCTAACAGCCAGCATACAGTCAAGAAGTTCATTCTGAACCGTTTCGGATGTTCCCTTGAACACAGTCGCGCTGTCGAGATGGTCTTTCAGTGCACCGTCGAGTGAGGCAACCACGTCCACCAAGCCACGAAATATCCCTGGGTTATCAGAGCTCTCGCTCTCATCATGACCACGCAGTGCCAACTCAAATGCACCACAGAACTTAATACAGTCTATAATTCTTGAGAGAATGTGCCTGTTCTTCCTTACTTCCTCATTGTGTTTACGGATGCCAATTCGGTACCCTTCGTCGAGCTGTTCCGCTATACTCAGTCTCCCAAAGAGACTTAGCTTCATGCTGTTAGTAAGATGGCTGCGAGACGATTCGTGTTTCTTGCATTTCTGGGTGAAGTGCTTTAGATCCCTCATCCCCGTTGTAGTCCAGAGTATTTCAGTCCCAGTACATTGGAACAACAAGCAGGGGAAACAAAAAAACGCATTACTAACTGCACAGCCCGCTAACCAGCTCCGGTTAGCAGCATAAAGGCTGGAGGAGAAGCTCCGCTTGTAGGTTCTTCCGCGGTCAGTGCTTATCTGTTCAAGTTTTAAATCCGGACGCTCAGGTCCCATTTTCTTTTAGTTTCTTTTTATCGACATCCGATCGTCGATTGAATGGTGTTCCGTGAATAGCTACAATCGAGTTTTGATTCGCCATACTCTCAGATTAAAAGTATCTGCTAACTATGCAGCTCCTGTAGATCAGTGATAAGGTCTCTGATTGGACAGTCCTGTCAGCATGATGTATAAGAAACCCTTTCATTGGCTGTGGGCGCAAGTGAAGTGCGCCCATGGCTCGAACTGTCATCCGCCAATGAGAAGCTGTCCTTGCTCAAATGTTCCTGCCCCTTTTTTTGGCTTCCATAGACTTCCACTTGGCCGGTGCCCAGAGGGAGGAGTGGCTTCTCTCTCAGTGATAACGAATGGCAAATATATTATATTTGGTCACATTTAACCTAAATGTGACCAAATATAATATATTAAGTGGTTTTTGACAGGGGCTTACGGTCTCCGGCACACATTTAACGCTTTAAAACAGTACATTTCTTATTAAATTATTTGATATCTAATGTTTTTTGACATGTCATTTTTTTTTTTTTTCATCTCAAAATTGTAGGGTGGGCGGCGCCCCAGCGCCCTGTATTGACACACCGCCACTGTCTCTCTGCCAAAATCCCGGAGGTGCACTCAACAACCATTCTGGCCCTGGAGAGTCGGTAGTTGAAGATGCTCCTCCATCTTGGAAGGTGCTTCCCTGGAAATGGCCTCATCAAATATTTTTCAGAGGGAAAGCAGCATCTCCCACCATGGTGAACGGAACACAGTGTTGTTGATCAGAGCCTGGCAGAGGACAGTCGGCAGGAACCTCCAGGGTTTTTGCTTCCATGCCCTTTCCTAGATCAGAGTCTGAGTATACTCCTCCATCACTAGATCTGCCATAGTCCCCCACCTGGACGGTTATAAACCTGTAGTCAGCATCTACAAGCGCTAACAAGGCAATGGAGAATGTATTTTTGTAATTAAAAAACAAACTGCCAGACTTGTGTGGAGCTGTTATCGTGACATGTTTCCCATCAATGGCCCCCAGGCAGTTAGGAAAGTTCCACTTGCTCCAGAAAGCTGAAGCTGTGTCTCTCCACATGTGCTCTGATGGCGTGGGGAACTGTGTTGCCATCATCCACCTCTCTATAGCCCGGCAAGTCATGTGTACTGACTGGGAAACAGTGCTCCTTCCCAGTCGATACTGGAATGCCAGGCTGGCAAAGGTTTCTCCTGTGGCAAGGAATCTGTGGAAATAAGGAAAAAAATTGTTAATTTTTACTCTGTGTTAATGACTCTGTTACAGTGGAAGATTGCAAGAGGAGGTGGAAGCAATTGCGGGACGCCTACGTTAAAAGTAAAAATGTCCCAAGTGGCTCTGCCGGTGGGACAGCTCGGGAATGTCTTATGTCATTTTTAAATCAACACTTGCAGTCAAGAAGACACTTTTTTATCAGGGTATGGCATGAATTCAATTGCACTTTTTTGATAATTATCTGGTCAGTTAAGTAGCAGAGGGGGTTAATCAGTTTCAGCTGCATTGGTGTTAATAGATCTAACAACAGGTGCACTAGAGGGGCAACAATGAGACGACACCCATAGGAGTCGTTTTGCATGTGGAGGCCATTTCAAGTTTCTCCCTCTTGATCACTTCGACTGGTTTCCATTAGTGTTGGCTTTAGCTAGAGTCATTATCTCTACTGGGAGCATGAGGCGATTTCTTAACCCTACAGAAGTTGCCCAAACGGTCAGAAACAGACTTCATGAGGGTGGCCTCAGCAGTGTCGGCGCTATGGGGGGGCAATCGCGGGCCACACCCCCCGACAGCCTTACTGTGCCCCCCCAAGTCATGCCCTGTGTTGTATTAATTAATTATTTTTATTATAGTAAAAGTCAGACGTTTTCCTTTATAAATAGGCTATTATTAAACGAAATCAAACAAAAAATCTTAAAAGAAGTGTGTGTGTGTGATTGTTGATTGGTGTGTTTGAATTTATTATTACAATTGCGTCACGGTTGAGTTGAGAGAGAGTCTTACGTGCACTCATGTTTTGAGATTGGAGGTTTGTGTGTTGGTTAGCGGAAAGTTCGTTTTGTCACTGTCAATTGAATGGGAATTTATGCCCCTCCGCTGTGAGCCTATGCCCCCCCATTAGATTGGTTCTGACGCCGACTCTGGGCCTCAGGGCGTGACGTCCTGTAGTGTGCCCTGTGCTCACTGCCCAGCACCGTGGACCTCGATTGGCATTTGCTATAGAACACCAGAATTGGCATGTCCGCCGCTGGCGCACTGTGCTTTTCACAGATGAGAGCAGGTTCACCCTGAGCACCTGCGATAGACGTGAAAGGGTCTGGCCTTTTCCTGTCTATCTCTGTGCTTATTTTGTAGTTGTACTCGACAATCAACAAATTTCCCATCCCCCAACACTGTCACTCGTCCAGAAGTTGAGACTCAACCAATTCACCTTGCCCTTGGTGACCACATAATCGTTCCCCGTGAGGGGAACTGTCCCCCGCACCCCCTCCCTTTCCCCCTTCTCACACAGCATCAAGCAGGGGCGCCTGCAGTTGCAGGGGGCGCCAATTTGCCAATTCCCCACACAATATGATAGAAAATAGAAAACCGCTTCGCGGGCCAGATGATTATTATTATTATTATTAGGGATGAGCGAGTACAGCATTTATCTGTATCTGTATCTGTTAACCATATGTGTGCAGGTCTCGCTAGCGCGGGCACTAGCTATCCAGCCAGCTTAAACACTCAAAGAAGTCCACGGTGGGTAGTTTCATGAACTTTAATGAATTTTGTAAAAAGACGATGCGTTAGCCGCAGGAGGGTGATACAACTTGAGTGGAGCTGCCGTCAGTAAACAACCCAGAAAACCAACGTTACATCACTTCCGGGGAAATCACTCCTTGAACCCTGACAACATCACACACCTGAACTGCCCCGAGGGGGCGCTGTTGCTTAGCTACACATAGCAGACATTTGTGGGACAGAACACTCCCCGTCTGGGGTCTTTAAAGATCCCATATAACTTAACAAGAGTCAGTTTCGCGTTGAGGGTGCACCACATGCTTTAAGAGAGCTAGTGGTACCGATCTTGATCTGACGTCCGCTGGATTCAGGTCTGTATGGATGCACTTCCATTGGCCAGGACATGGTGACTGATGGATGCGTTGGGTCCTATTGTGGATGTATCCCACACAGATCTTATCTGGCTTCTTAGGGTGATATACGCCAAATGGGTGTAGATACCAGCACTCTTGTCCTTGTTTCAGAGGTGGAGCAACTTCTGTGTGTCCTTTGCTGAGCATGTTTTCCATGGACTCGATGAAATGGGCCTTCATCTGCGGCCGTTTTTGGAGTGTGCGCCGCAGTGACACAAGGCGGTTGTGTGCCTGTTTTTTCTTATAAGGCAGTGTCTTTCTTGGTGACCTTTGACCTAAGGGTAATGTCTTAACCCAGCTGTTCGAGCTGTCTTGATGAAGTTCAGCTTCCATGGTCTGGAGAAACATCGTGTCCTCAACTGATGGTGCAAGTTTATCGTCATCAGCAGTTCGAGTGAAGATCGTTTTTCCTAAGCTGTCATCATGACGTGTCGTTGAGCAGTACGTGGGGGTCAGTGCAGCATGATGTGAATGCTTAGGTGCTTGACTGAAGATCTCTTTTACATTGATTTTGCTGTTGCATGGCTGCAGATGGCTGGCCTGACCATTATCCAAAATGGATATCTTGTAGCTGCTCACCTCTGATGGTCTGTGGGCTCCTGCAAGGCACACGTCACCGACGACAACCCATCCCAGGTCCAGCCTTTGAGCGAACGGAGCGTTTCCTGGACCACTTATCTGTTCACGGGCCTTGTGGACACTGAGGATGTCTCTGCCCAGTAGGAGGAGTATGTCGGCGTCCGGATCGAGGGGTGGTATCATGTCGGCGATGTGCTTCAGGTGAGTATGGTGTCGGGGTAGGTATCTCTGAGCGGTTATTAGGAATTTGGTTGCACTCTAGAAGTGTGGGTAGAGGAAAACTAAGTTTCTCATCTGCTGACTCCACGGTGAACCCTCAGGCTCTCCTGCCCGTCGTCTCTTTTTGTCCAGCACATGTTTTCAATGTGTACGGGTAGGAGGACCCTGAAACTTTGAAAATGTCAAAGAACTTGGAGCTTGCCAAGGAGCGGTTGCTTTGCTCGTCCAGCATTGCATACATTTTCTTGGCCTCTCCTCTGTGTCCGGCTGGATACACGCTTACAAGGCATATCTTGGAGCATGCTCTGGAGCTTACTCCTTCACCACACACTTGTGTGCACCTTGATTTGACCTCCTGGATGTCCGCTTTGTCTTCCTCCCCGCCGTACTCTGAAGAGGGAGGAGACGTCTTGGATTTCCAGGCAGGTGGTCCTGGGTGGAGCGCTGTCACGTGACCGGTGCTCCCACACTCCATACATTGGACTTCAGCTGGGCAGTTTCTGGCGAGATGATATGTGGATGAGCAGCAGCGGAAGCATACATAGTTTTCCTTTAAATGCTGTTTGCGTTCCTCTAGACTCTTCTCTCTAAAGCTTCTGCATTTCCTTAAAGGATGTGGTTTGTTATGCAGGGGACAATGTTTGTTTGGAACTGCTGATTTGTCATCTCTGAACTCAGATCTTTCTGATGGTGAAACTTGTGTCTTGTGCACATATACAGGCATTTTCACAGGTCTGTCCCATTTATTCTTTCTCTCCATAGAGACAGGCGTGAATAGATTAAAGCTGGGATCAGTGCGAGTTTTTGCTTCTGTGTGAACAAAGTCTACCAATACAGCGAAAGGTGGGAAACTGACACGATGATCACATTTGTACTTCGAACCAAAAGACATCCACTTTTCCTGAATGTTGTGTGGGAGTTTTTCGATGATTGGATTTACCCCCCTGGAGGTGTCCAAGTACAGCAGGCCTGGGAGGGAGCCATCTCTCTTTGCTGCTTCCAGCTCTAACAGCAGATCTGCTAGTTCTCTGAGTCTCTGTGGTTCTCTTGTGGTAAACTTGGGGAAGTTTTCCAGCTTGTTGAAGAGGGCTTGTTCAATAGCGTCTGGTGATCCGTAGATTTCCTCAAGTCTCTCCCACGCCATTAACAGTCCAGCATTTGGGTTTCTGATGTTGACTGCTTTGATTCTTCTTGCATGTTCTGCTGACTCTTTACCCAGATATTTGTATAGCAGGTCGAGCTCTTCACCAGAAGATAAGTCTAAACCAGCAATAGCAGTCAGAAAAGATGCTTTCCACGCCCAATAGTTCATTGGTTGGTCATCAAATGTGGTGAGGCCTGAGGTTACTAGGTTGCTGCGTGCAAGATATTTTGCCAGGTCCATAGTTGTTTGGGGCTGATTATAACTGGATCCACAAGAGGTTCTCTGCTCAGGAAGTGGGGAATGATCATTGATGTTCTGTTGTGATCGTGATCCACGATCCTGAGGGGCCTGTGATGTGTGATTGTCACGGGTATGGTGAGGACCCAAATGCAGCACAGGCAGACGAGATCTTAATTGGTAATGAACTTTATTTTTCACTGCAGTCTAAAACAGTTCTTAACAGTGGCAGGGTGAAAAGTCTTTGTTCCCAGTGATCTTCAGCGAGATCCGGCAAGGAGTGAGTCTGGTGTTGCTGAGTGGAGGCAAGGTCCACAGCAGGAGGATTACCTAGATGCAGACAGGTTCAGTGGTGAGCTGTGTAGCAGGCCGGAGCAGGTAGCAAGCAGGTAGCAAGCAGGTGGCAGGCAGGTAGCAGGCAGATAGCAGGCAGATAGCAGGCAGATAGCAGGTAGCAGGCCGGAGCAGGTAGCAGGCAGGTAGCAGGCAGATAGCAGGTAGCAGGCAGGTAGCAGGCCGGAGCAGGTAGCAGGCAGATAACAGGTAGCAGGCCGGAGAGAGAAATGCTGGAGGTCAGGCATTTACGCAAGACAATCTGGCACTGAAGCAGAGACAGGAGCAGGCTTATATGCAGCCAGGGCTGTCACAGGTGTGGAGAGTTGGCCTGATTAGGGGGCGTGGCTAACAGGTAGAGTGGAGCAGAGACAGAGGAGTGGAAAAATACCAGCAGACAGGAGATGAGCAGACTGTGACAGAACCCCCCCCTCAAGGGACGGCTCTCGACGTCCCAAGACGAATGGACCAAACCGGGTGGGAGGCGGGGGCCTGGAGGAGGGCTAATACTCGTCCGAGAGCCCAGTGTCCATCTCCAAGACCCTGGTCCCGGGGAGACTGTCGTCGCTGTCGTTTGGGGACTCCGACGGAGGATGTGGTCTGGGAGGTGGCCTGGTTCTGGACGTCTGGGTGGGGTTGCGTCGATGGAAATCCCTGATGATGGTGCGGTCCAAGATGTTCCTCCCAGGAACCCAGAACCTTTCTTCAGGGCCGTAACCCTCCCAGTCCACCAAGTACTGGAATCCCCTCCCACGCCCGCGAGACTGCAGGATACGACGGACAGTGTAGGCGGGACCTCCATCGATGAGGCGAGGAGGCGGTGGAGGTGGTGTGGCAGGAACCAGGGCGCTCTCTTGGACCGGTTTAACCTTGGAGACATGAAACGTGGGATGAACCCGCATGGATCTAGGGAGTTTGAGCCTCACTGCCACTGGGTTGACGATCTCCTGGATCTCGAACGGGCCGATGAAGCGAGGAGCCAGTTTCTTGGATTCCACCCGGAGGGGAAGATCACGGGTGGAAAGCCAAACTTTCTGACCCGGCTGGTAGTCTGGGGCCTTGGAGCGGTGGCGATTGGCGGCCGCGGTGTAGCGGTCAGCGGCCCGGAGTAGAGCCGCCCTGGCTCGGGTCCAAGTCCTGCGACAACGGCGGATGAAGTCCTGGACAGAGGGGCAGGATGTTTCTTTCTCAAGTGCCGGAAAAAGCGGTGGTTGGAACCCATAGGTGCACTCAAAGGGGGAGAGACCGGTGGCGGAGCTGGTCAAGGTGTTGTGGGCGTATTCTACCCATAGAAGCTGTTCGGACCAAGAAGTAGGGTCTTGAGACGTCATGCAGCGTAGTGCCGTTTCCATCTCCTGATTCTTGCGTTCGGTCTGGCCGTTGGACTGGGGGTGGTACCCCGAGGACAGGCTGACGGTGGCTCCCAGGAGCGAGCAGAACTCCCTCCAGAATACTGAGGCGAACTGGGGACCCCGATCAGAGACCACGTCCACTGGGATGCCATGGAGACGGATGACGTGGAGGAGGAGTAGTTTAGCCGTCTCTTTGGCAGATGGGAGTTTGGGCAGGGGCACAAAATGTGCCATCTTGCTGAACCTATCTACCACCGTCAGGATAGTAGTGTTGCCGCTGGATGGTGGTAGACAAAGTCCAAAGAAATGTGCGACCAGGGACGATGAGGCACAGGCAGAGGATGTAGAAGACCGGCAGGGGCATGATGAGCCGGCTTGTGCTGGTTGCAGGTGGGACAGGCATTGACGAACCCCCGAATGTCCTCATCCAGTGACGTCCACCAGAACCGGCGCCGCACCACGTCCTTGGTCCGTTGGATCCCTGGATGACAGGTAAGTTGAGAGCTGTGGGCCCATTGTAGAACCTCGGACCGGAGGTCAGGCGGGACGAACAGACAGTTGGGAGGGCAAGCACTTGGTCCGGGCTGGTCTTGGGCGGCGACCCTGACCTTCTCCTCTATCTCCCAGGTGAGTGTGGCCACCAGACGGGAAGAAGGCAGGATAGTGTCTGGGTCGGTCCTGTCCCCCTCCTTTTCCGAGAACTGACGGGACAGGGCATCGGGCTTGACGTTGCGGGACCCCGGTCGATAGGAGAGGGAAAAGTTGAAGCGGGTCAGGAAGAGTGCCCATCGAGCCTGGCGGGAGTTCAGTCTTTTGGCGGACTGGAGGTACTCAAGGTTTTTATGGTCAGTCCATACCAGAAACGGCAGTTTAGTCCCCTCGAGCCAGTGTCGCCACTCTTCTAAAGCCAACTTGACGGCGAGGAGCTCTCGGTTTCCAATGTCATAATTCCTCTCTGCCGGGGTCAAACGTCGGGAATAGAATGCGCAGGGGTGCAACCTCTGGTCGGAGGCTGCTCTCTGGGACAAGACAGCCCCCACTCCCGAGTCGGAAGCGTCCACCTCGACCACGAACTGCCGTTCAGGGTCCGGTATTTGGAGGATGGGGGCCGAGGTGAATCGTGTCTTCAGGGCCAGAAAAGAGTCATTGGCGGCCGTGGACCAGAGAAACGGAACCTTGGAGGAGGTAAGAGCTGTGAGGGGGGCTGCCACCGAACTGTAGCCCCTGATGAACTTCCGGTAGAAGTTGGCGAAGCCCAGGAAACGTTGCAGCTGCTTGCGGGAATCAGGGGCGGGCCAAGTGGTGACGGCAGAAACCTTGGCTGAGTCCATCTCCACGGTCCCTCTCCCTACAACGTACCCCAGGAAGGAGACAGACGAGACGTGAAACTCACACTTCTCGGCCTTGATGAACAGGGAGTTTTCCAGCAGACGTTGGAGGACCTTCTGGACGTGATGTACATGTTCCTCTCTGGAGCGGGAGAAGATCAGAATGTCATCAAGGTACACGAAGACGACCTTGTTGAGCATGTCCCTGAGCACGTCGTTGACCAGAGCCTGGAAGACAGCACGAGCGTTGGTGAGGCCGAAGGGCATCACCAGGTACTCGTAGTGACCAGTGGGGGTATTGAACGCCGTCTTCCACTCGTCCCCCTCGCGGATCCGGACCAGGTGGTAGGCGTTGCGCAGGTCAAGCTTGGTGAATATGGTGGCCCCCTCTAGGAGCTCGAAAGCTGAGGAGATGAGAGGCAGGGGGTACCGGTTCTTGATGGTAATGTCATTCAATCCACGATAATCAATGCAGGGGCGGAGTGTCTTGTCTTTCTTCTCCACGAAGAAGAAACCTGCTCCAGCCGGAGACGAGGAAGGGCGGATGATGCCTGCCGCTAGACCGTCATTGATATATGTCTCCATCGCCCCCCTCTCAGGAACGGACAGGGAATACAGGCGTCCTCTGGGCGGCGTGGCACCGGGCTGGAGGTTGATGGCACAGTCATAGGGCCGATGTGGGGGCAGGGAGGTTGCCTTGGCCTTACTGAAGACCTCCCTAAAGTCCAGATACTCAGCCGGGACCCCCAGCACATCGGTAGAAGAACTGGTCGTGGCAGAAGGTCGTGGTGTGGCGGCTTGCTTGAGGCAGACCTGGTGACACGATGAACTCCACCCCAGGATCGCCCCTGTGGTCCAATCAAGGTGTGGATTGTGACGTCGGAGCCATGGGAACCCCAGAAGGAGAGGATGACGAGGAGAGTGCAGGATGTGAAACTGGAGTGTTTCATGGTGGTTCCCGGAAATTAACATCCGTATAGGCACTGTCAGGTGGGTCACAGTTCCCAGAAGTCGGCCATCCAGAGCGTTGGTGGAAACTGGAGCTGGCAGGGGAATCTGACCGACACCCAGCTGCAGAGCTAGGTTAGAGTCCATAATGTTGGCATCAGAGCCAGAGTCAATGAGGGTGGCGAGGGTCTGGGATCCCTCAGGCAGTAGCAGGCGGACCTGGCACAGGGATCGTGGGCTGGAGGAGGAGCTAGATGTATGAGTCACCAGGAACTCCTTCCTTCCTGATGAGCCCGACCTTTTAGCGGGCACCTGGAAATAAAGTGTCCCGCTTGGCCACAATACAGGCAGAGGCTCCCCTCGCGGCGTCTCCTCCTCTCTTCTGGAGTTAGACTGGCCCGACCCACCTGCATGGGTTCAGGCTCCCCTGAATACCGGCAGCCAGAAAGCATCGATACGTCGGAAGCCGCTGGTGAAGGGGCGGGCTGGCGTCGTCCTGCGAGCCCCTGATGTTTCTCCCGCTGTCTCGCTTGAATGCGACGGTCGATGCGGGACGCCAGCTCAATGATGCCGTCGACAGTGGTGGGAAGGTCGTATGAAATCAGTTCGTCTTTAATGTAGTCAGCGAGCCCCATCAGGAATGCGTCGCACTGGGCAGCCTGGTTCCACTCACTGGAGCTAGCCTGGGTGCGGAAGTGGATGGAGTAATCGGCCACTGAACGAGACCCTTGCTTCAGACCCAGAAGCCCTCCAGAAGCGTCCGGACCTCGGGAAGCTTCTCCGAACACTTTGCGGAGCTCAGCGGCGAAGGCTTGGAAAGTGGAGCACGCTGGAGTGCGACGCTCCCACTCGGCTGTTCCCCACAGCCGAGCGCGCCCCGTCAGATGATTCACGGTGAACGCCACCCTGGCGTCTTCCGAAGCGAAGGTGTGGGGCTGGAGGGCAAACAGGATGGAACAGTTCGTGAGGAACGGGCGGCAGCCCTCCGCGTCTCCGGCGTAGCGTTCAGGAACCCCCACACGAGGCTCCGAGGCGGAAGCAGAGGCAGCCGGGACTGGTAGAGGCTGGACTGGTTCTGGAGGCAGAGGGACAGCTTGAGCAAAAGCTGCGGCGAGTTGTTGGACCTGCGAGGCTAGCAAGGTAAACGCCTGCTCCTGCTTAGTCACCGCCAGTCGAACATCTGCTGAGTTCGAAAGCAGCAGCGCCTCGTGGTGCTGGAGCATCGCCTCTACCTTCTCCAGGCGATCCATCGGCGTGTGCGCTGGGTCCATGTCTGGCCAGATTGTACTGTCACGGGTATGGTGAGGACCCAAATGCAGCACAGGCAGACGAGATCTTAATTGGTAATGAACTTTATTTTTCACTGCAGTCTAAAACAGTTCTTAACAGTGGCAGGGTGAAAAGTCTTTGTTCCCAGTGATCTTCAGCGAGATCCGGCAAGGAGTGAGTCTGGTGTTGCTGAGTGGAGGCAAGGTCCACAGCAGGAGGATTACCTAGATGCAGACAGGTTCAGTGGTGAGCTGTGTAGCAGGCCGGAGCAGGTAGCAAGCAGGTAGCAAGCAGGTGGCAGGCAGGTAGCAGGCAGATAGCAGGCAGATAGCAGGCAGATAGCAGGTAGCAGGCCGGAGCAGGTAGCAGGCAGGTAGCAGGCAGATAGCAGGTAGCAGGCCGGAGCAGGTAGCAGGCAGGTAGCAGGCCGGAGCAGGTAGCAGGCAGATAACAGGTAGCAGGCCGGAGAGAGAAATGCTGGAGGTCAGGCATTTACGCAAGACAATCTGGCACTGAAGCAGAGACAGGAGCAGGCTTATATGCAGCCAGGGCTGTCACAGGTGTGGAGAGTTGGCCTGATGAGGGGGCGTGGCTAACAGGTAGAGTGGAGCAGAGACAGAGGAGTGGAAAAATACCAGCAGACAGGAGATGAGCAGACTGTGACAGAGATGAGGCGTGGTGTAGGCAGGAGCAGCAGGTTGTGTTCTGGAAAAACCTTT
The DNA here is from genome assembly GCF_963576545.1 of Limanda limanda. Classification (NCBI taxonomy): domain Eukaryota; kingdom Metazoa; phylum Chordata; class Actinopteri; order Pleuronectiformes; family Pleuronectidae; genus Limanda; species Limanda limanda. Next base: position 23,152,157 of record NC_083648.1, on the reverse strand, counting down.
GCGTTGGGAATGCAGTGTTGGCTTAATGTCATCATCTTCATTGTTTACTTGTGGTGTGCTTTGATGAGGGGCAACAATGTCATTTATTTTCATAGGTAATTCACCTGTGCTTGTGCCAGCTTGCCATTCAACATAATCAACAGTGCACTGGTATTTTATTTCCTGAGACACTGGACCAGGGCCTCTGCTGGGCACATTAACATCAAGTTCTAATAAACCAGCTTGTAACGTGTTAGCTTCAGCTATGGCAGCATCTCTTTCTTTTTCTTCCTTTAATGCATCCAGAGTAGCTTGAATGCGTGCCTGCTCGACTTTCAGCTCGATTTCCCTCTTGGAGTGTGCTGCTCTGGCTTGAGCACCGTCAGCTTTTGCTCTGGCCATGGCCACCGCTAAACTTGCCTTTGAGCTGGATGATGCACGTGATGCGTGTGTGCACACGGAGCTTGCCGCTGCGCTCACTTTACTTGCGTTGTCCATGTCGTCCGTTACGGTGAAAGTCTGTTGATATGACTGTATGAGATGAGGAGGTAAGCTGGCGTGATGGGCTGGCGTGAAGGCTGTCCACTTCCCCCGTGTTAGCCACCTGGCTCCGTGTTAGCCGCTTAGCTCCTGGCGTGGCTCCCGAAGCTGGATGGCCTGGTCTCCGTAGCGTGTTAGCTACTTAGCTCCCGGCGTAACTCCCGAAGCTGGATGTCGTCCTTCCCGTACCGGCTGTGATGCCGTCTTTTTACTGTGCAGGTCTCGCTAGCGCGGGCACTAGCTATCCAGCCAGCTTAAACACTCAAAGAAGTCCACGGTGGGTCGTTTCATGAACTTTAATGAATTTTGTAAAAAGACGATGCGTTAGCCGCAGGAGGGTGATACAACTTGAGTGGAGCTGCCGTCTGTAAACAACCCAGAAAACCCAACGTTACATCACTGCCGGGGAAATCACTCCTTGAACCCCGACAACATCACACACCTGAACTGCCCCGAGGGGGCGCTGTTGCGTAGCTACACATAGCAGACATTTGTGGGACAGAACAATATGAATTATCCGTATCTGTACTCGGAGTGGGCGGAGCCTAACCCGGAAGTGGGTGTGATTTAACCCGGAAGTGGGCTGGTTCAACATAACTTTTTTTTAACTTTGACTTTTTTATGATTTTTTTTAAATTTATTTCGTGTGTGTGTGTGTGTGTGATGTAGCGAGGGACGTTCACTGTCTCCCGGAGAAATGAACACTCTGTGTTTTTAGTATAGAAAGACGTGAATTATATTCATTCACAAGTCATACAGACTGGTTTTGTTAATTTCACTTTACATTAACACTTAAAGTTTAGTGCAGTGTAATTGTTTGCCGTGATAATAAATGACAATTTCAAACCATACAAACTGTCATGTTGTACTGTATTTAATAGAGGTTTACTTTACTGTAAAGTGAAAATAACAAAACCAGTCATTATGACTTGTGAACAAATAATTCACGTCTTTCTATACTAAAAACACAGAGTGTTCATTTCTCCGGGAGACAGTGAACGTCCCTCGCTACATCTCCAGCGCTCCTCTACTGAGCCAATGCAGGTCTCGTGAAAAATGATCCAAAGAATCGTACCCTATGACCCAGTCGGAAAATGAACGAATCATTTCTGCGTCCTTGACTGAGCCTATGGAACAGTCCCGATGCGCAGTGAACTAGAGTGACTGTGTGAGGATTTTCATTCAGTCCGAGCACAGATAATGACTCCGATTACTCGTATAATATTCGTGATCGGCAAAAGTGCTTTATCCGTACCGGATACTCGTTTCAGCCGAGTATCCGGCTCATCTCTAATTATTATTATTTTTAAGTGCTCATGCGGCCCCCCACATGTCATGAAAAAGTGCCGCCCCGGGCGGCTGCCCACTTTGCCCTTGCCCAAATCCACCGCTGACTGTAACAATAATAAAAAAAACACTAAAGTAAACTTACGAAGAATATAGCATTCAGTCTTCTGAGTTGTCCATGTTCATCAAATATTTTTTTGTTGAATGGACCCGAGAGCCCAGGTGCGGCAGTATTTATAAGCCATAAGATCCGCTAACGCAGGTGTGTCCAAACTTTTTATCCCGAGGGCCACATACAGAAAAAAATATGAAGGTCTGGGCCACTCACGCCGCCACGCCCCCCTGCCCTAGAGCGGACTGTTGCCAGTGCGCCTCAATCGCATCGCGGGGGGCGTTCTGAGGAACAGATGGCAGGTCAGGGGTGAGTTGGGCTCCACCTAGTATCTAAACTGAGAAGTGCAATACAGTGGGCCATAGTCCATTACATTACATTACATTTAGCTCCCGCTTACCCAAACCGACTTACAATAAGTGCATTCAACCACAAGTGTACAAACCCAGAACAACAGGCAAAACTACAAAGTGCTATTAGTAAGTGCCATTTAAGTGCTTCTAAATTGTTAGTTAAGGTTACAACCCTAACCCTTTTTTTTTGTTGATGCGGGCCAAATTAAAAATGGATGGTGGGCCGCAGTTGGCCCACGGGCCGTAGTTTGGCCACCCTGCGCTAACGCATGCGCATTCTGGTCTGGTATGACGGTATTTACGTAATTTTCCGGGATTGCAGACTTACTAGACCTTAGGAACGACAAATACGTAGAAATCCTACAATTTTCTGCCGAGATCTGAAAATATCTTGTGATAACTAATAAAACATAGATCTTAAGCATGAACTGGCTGAAGATTGTGGAAGCAAAAAGGAAATTTCTCGCTAGAAATGTCAGAATGTATTTTTATGCCCAAACTAAGTTACAAAATGAAATTTTTATCTGAAAAACACTAGGAGGCTTTTTAAATGAAACTGGTATTTTATGAAACAACTATAGGGTTAACACAAAAAACCCTTCCCAAAACGGAAGGGGTTCATTGTGTTTCCTCAGTTAATGTTGTCAACCTGTAACTGGGTTCATCTTGTTCTCTCTGTTTTGATCAGTTATACTTTTCAATTCTCTCCTGGTTGATTGTACATGTTTATAATTAGACTGTGGTTTGTACCTGGCCTTTCTCAGCACTCATTAACGGACATTTTTTGTTGTTTCACCTAAACGTGGCTCCTGCATTTGGGTCCTCCTGCTCTCCACTTGTGACAGAGGGATCCCTCACATGTTTGTGTGTCTCTGTCTCTCTCTTTCCCCTGTTAAGATGTTATTTTTGGTAGTTTTTCCTTACTTTTGTTGAGGAAAAATATTGGTGAACGACCCTTTTCCCATCACTATGACTGATCTTTGAAAATGTCTAAACTAGCATGTACTTAACATCATTGGTTGAATGTTGCCTGTGTTACCTTCTCTGGCCAGTATCTCAGCTCCGAACCGTAGTTGGAAGCTCACTGGTTATTTTGGCTCGCTGTCTGGCCGGTAACCAGCCGTCCGAACCACTCCGTGAAGAAGGAAGAGGGGACGTTTCTTTAGTTTTAACACCGCCACTTTATATACAGCAGGAACAACACTCTCATCACCTCTAGGTGGTCGTTCACTTCTCGTTATTCCACACAATCTAGCGCCTTACCCACAATACCCAGGTGCACTGGTTTTGTATCCATACTCCACGCCCTCCCAGACATGCAAGTGAAGCCCTAACGACTGGTTCAACACGATGGCTCAAGGACGTCAAGCGCCTGGAAGGAAAAAAAGACACACTTCAATTATATTGTGACGGAAAAGAAAACCCAATGCACCGTAATAACGGGAGATAAATCATGCGGTTCTAAAATGTTTTGTTTGTTTTTGTTGGAAACGGAGATACAGAGAGATTTGCCCATTTATGTGTTAGATAACTCATCGCTTCCTCCTACATACGTCACATCCTATAGACCTATGCTAGGAGGGATATCTAATGGAAACCTAAGTACCGCAAGCTAGAGTATTATGCAGTTGTAGACACAAAGCAGGGGGTCCCTTGGCCTGAGAAGGGAGGAAAAGGAGTTTAATGTGGCTATTAAATGTGACTAAAACTAGACTAAAATGTTCTGAGTTTTCGTCGACGAAAACTAGACTTTTACTTTACATTTACATGTCACTTGGCAGACACTTTTATCCAAAGTGACTTACAGTAAGTGTATTCAACATATATGAGGGGCCATTTAGGGGTTCAGTATCTTGCCCAAGGATACTTCGGCATGCACATGGGGAATAGTGTGGATTGAATTGCCAACCTTCTTGTTGGAGGACGACCACTCTACCCTAGGCCATATCGCCACTAAAACTAAAACTGCTTCTTAGACTAAAACGACTAAATTTAACATTTTTATGCATTTTCGTCTAAAGATTAAGACCAAATCAAAAATAACTGCCAAAATTGACACTGGTTGAGGGTTAAGGGCAGAGGACATTACACCTTGTGAGACAAATTGTGATTCGTGAATATGGGCTAGTTCTTAAATTGACATGTTTTTATGAATCGTTTAATTTATTTATAACCCCTGAAGTTGAATGGGTAAACAATATAGTTAAAATATATTTTATCATACTTTCTTTGACTGGTCAGATGTTGACTCCAGACATTGATGCATTTGATATTTCAATATATATTTATATTGTACTGAATCACAACACTAGATGATCTGGGTATTTTGTAAAGGAAGCTTTCTCCATCCGGACCTCTATGATTTTCATTAAATCCTTCTGTTGTAGAGTGACAGTGTAATCTTTTGGACGGTTGTGGCGGGGGTCTCGCTTAAAAACTCAAAAGAGTGTGAAAACACAGGCGTAGTCAAAGTGTTTTCAATTTATTTTCAGCCGGCTCTCCAAGGTGCTCATGGACATTTACAAGAAATACTAAACTAAAAACCCTTATTAAATGCTCTCATGAGCTCTGATTTTACCTTCTCTGTAACTTGATTTAGACTCGACCTCAAGGGCTTGAAGCTGCCCTTTTAAACCTTTAGCCCCTCCCATCGGGCTTAATTACTAATTCAGACACATTAATCTGCAAATACAGTGCTTGAAACAAAAAAATAAGAGTTTACAATGAGCTCTTTACATGTCACCAAATAAATCATCTTTAAACAAATCAAATTACTGTCACAACGGTACCAACACACAAATTGATCTTTGGGAACAACTCAAAGTTACGGCGTGAGGGTTCTCAGCCTGAGCCTTCTACAGTATGTGCATCCCAGATTAACACACAGCTCACACATATTTATTTTTAGTTGTGACTTAACAAAACACTCACCCAGAATGGGTATATTTGGGTACATGGTTTATTCAATGATTGTCAGATTACAAAATCACCGTAAAACTGCCTTCTTTTTCTATTCGATTATTCAGACTCTCTTTAACTTGTAGTTATTTTTAGGGATGAGCGAGTACAGCATTATCTGTATCTGTTAGCCATATGAATTATCCGTATCCGTACTCGGAGTGGGCGGGGCCTAACCCGGAAGTGGGTGTGATTTAACCCGGAAGTGGGCTGGTTCAACATAACTTTCTTTTTTAACTTTGAAATTTTTTTAGGATTTTTTTGTTTTTTTTAAATTTATTTCCACACTGTGTGTGTGTGTGTGTGTGTGTGTGTGTGTGTGTGTGTGTGTGTGTGTGTGTGTGTGTGTGTGTGTGTGTGTGTGTGTGTGTGGCGTTCAATGTCTCCCGGCGAAACGAACACTCTGTGTCCCCAGCACAGAAAGACGCGATCCACATTCGTTCACAAGTCACACAGACTGGCCTTGCTATTTTCACCTTACATTAACACTTAAAATTTTTTTTTCCAAAGACTCGTACCCGAAGACCCAGTCGGGAAATGAACAAATCATTTCTGCTTCCTTGACTGAGCCTATGGAACAGTCCCGATGCGCAGTGAACCTGAGTGACTGAGAGACAGAGAGCTGTTCTGTGAGTGAGTGAGCAGAGCCGTGTGTGACGGGAGGAGCGCTGTGACGCTGTGTGAGGATTTTCATTCAGTCCGAGCACAGATAATGACTCCGATTACTCGTATAATAATCGTACTCGGCAAAAGTGCTTTATCCGTACCGGATACTCGTTTCAGCCGAGTATCCGGCTCATCTCTAGTTATTTTCATCGTGGGCTGTTATGTACAAGTGAAACCAGTCACCAGATAGTACACGGTTAAATTGTAACTGTACTTGACTGTGAGTTGAGGAGAAAGTAGAGGCAACAGTGAACTGATTTAACTTTTCAGTTTGTTTACATTGTTATCAGCCCTCTTGACAGATTTACCTCTGAGTTCAATACCACTGAGTCAAGCGTTTGTCAGATTTCGCACTCCACTCCTACAGTTTATAGGTCAGGGGGTCTTAAACACTTCAGCCAAACACAGAATTTATCATCTTGCCCTTATCCAGACTCATGCACTCACAGCCATCATATCAGGATCCAGCCGAATCTGGACTGTCTCCAATGTCTGTTTTGATGATGTTGGTCTTGTTAAACCTTTTTCAGGTTTTTCCCACAAATTAGGTTGTTGCAGCATAAAAACACTGCAGAAAGAAAAGAAAAACTCAATGTGCCGTCTATTATGATTTGCATACTGGTTGCTTTTTAGATTACAGCCATTGAAAGGTGAGAAAGTAAATTTGCAAACTGTCTTGATCTTGCCACAGTTTGCCTAGTAGACATCAGGTAATTTTCATGTATTGTATTTCACATTTCACACATGAGGCCTTGGTGTTCCCTATGTGAGTTAGAAGAGAAAGTTGATATCGTGACAGAATAAAGCAGTTATCAGGACATTTATATTGCCGGCGGATTCTTCAAAAAGCCTCAGGTGTTACATTTAGCAAGGCACTGATTTAGCGCTCACATTATTTAACAAGTGTGGGGAAAAGGGTATTTTAATTGTTTCACAAGTTCACAGCTCCATACCAATGTAAAAGCAATTCGGTTTTTTTCAAGTTTTTTTTATTGATTTCAATAAATACATTTAGTTGGCTAGTATTTTCTAAAACTTCAGAATCGGAAGGTATTTATTGCCAGGCAGGTTTACACCTACCTGGAATTTGCTCTGGTTATTAGTGCATACAATGAACATAGAAACATAATAAAACACAATACAATAAATACACCACACATAAGAAAAACAATAAAAAACAATATATATTTACTCACTATTTACTTCTTATTCACTCACTTTTTCTAATATTTATACAAAGTAACATTTATTGAGACATAAACATATCTATATAAAAGATAAAAGATGTAAAAAGCGAAATGCAAAACAGTGAACAGTGTCAAATTGCAATATATATGTGTTAATTTAAGGATCGGCCACATCTTGCCTGCACGCCTCAGGGTCCTAGAGGCAAACAGGTCTTGTAGAGATGGCAGATCTCAGCCAATCACCTTCTCAGCAGAACAGATGATACCCTGCAGCCTGCCTTTGTCATTGGCAGTGGCAGCAGCGAACCAGATGGAGGAGGTGAGGATGGACTTGATGATGCAGGTGTAGAAGTGCACCATCATTGACTTTGGCAGGTTGAACTTCTTCAGCTGCCGCAGGAGGTACATCCTCTGTTGAGCCTTTTTGGTGAGGGAGTTGATGTTCAGCTCCCACTTGAGGTCCTGGGAGATGATGGTGCCCAGATAGCGGAAGGACTCCGCAGTGACGACTGGGTGATGGGGGTGGGTGGGGCTGGGTTCCTTCTAAGGTCTACAACCATGTCCACTGTTTTCAGAGCATTGAGCTCCAGGTTGTTCAGATCACACCAGGTCACCAGATGGTCAATCTCCCACCTGTAGGCGGACTCATTCCCACCAGAGATGAGCCCAATGAGGGTGGTGTCGTCCCCAAACTTAAGAAGTTTGATGGACTGGTGACTGGAGGTGCAGCTGTTGGTATACAGGGAGAAGAGTAGAGGGGAAAGAACACAGCCTTGAGGGGAACAGGTGCTTATGGTCCTGGAGTCGGAGACATGCTTCCCCAGCCTCACGTGTTGCCTCCTGTCAGACAGGAAGTCTGTGATCCACCTGCAGATGGAGTCAGGCACACTCAGCAAGGAGAGCTTGTCCTGTAGCAGGTCCGGGATGATGGTGCTGAAGGCAGAGCTGAAGTCCACAAACAGGATCCTGGCGTAGGTTCCTGAGGAGTCCAGGTGCTGGAGGATGAAGTGGAGGGCCATGTTTGGCTACAGAGCCAACAGGTCTGTAGACGATGCAGTAAACTGCAGGGGTCTTCTAGTGATGGGAAGTTCGGATCATTTTACCTACTCGGGTCTTTGAATCTCGTTCAGTAAAATGAACTAATCTTTTTTCGAGTCATTCGTTAATTTCAACGGGGGGAGAAATTCCTGCATGAAATTCCTGCATTAGAATAATGTACCATGACAGTTTGGATGATTTGAAATGGTCATTTATTATCACACTGGCATTTAATTATCACGGCAAACAATTACACTGCACCAAACTGTAAGTGTAAATGTAAAGTGAAAATAACAAAACCAGTCAGTATGACTTGTGAACGAATATCATTCACGTCTTACTAAAACATCCAAAGACTCGTACCTGCTCTCCGTACCCGGCTCTGAGGTGGGAAGTTGAGGAAAGGAGCAGGCCTTTGCTGTGGTGGGGGAGGTGTCACAGGGGATGTTGTCAGGACTGTCCCATTGTCTATCAAAGTGACAGTAAAACTCGTTCAAGTTGTTGGCCGGGTGTGAGTCGTTAGTGGAGTGTGGGGCTCTAGGCTTGCAGTTTGTAATCAGCCTAAAGGCCGGCGCATGCTTCTGCGTTTTCACGGGCCCAGAAGCGTAAGAGCCCTTCCGGCCCCTTAAGTTCTTACGTATCCCTTCTTACGTGCTTACGTGCGTTGCCCAATTTTTCTAATTAGACGGCAAAGCTCCGCAAGCGTCACAGCCATGGCATCCAGGCACGTGCACAGACATTTTGGGGGGCAGGTGCTCAAACCATAAAAAAAGGGCACCCATCGCCAAAATTGTTTATGAAATTAAAAATAATAATAATAAATCAATAAAAACTTACTCATTCTCCCTCATTTGTTTTACTAGTTGATGGCCTGATCCAATAAAAAAGAGAGCTGCTACCCTGAACTGCTTGTTGCAGTTCCCTATCCTTCTGCTTTTGGAGTCTGTCTTTTCTTGGCATTATGCTGCAAATTTTGTAAATGAGATAAATAAATGTTATGCATAATAATCAAGAGTGACTTACATAATCTCTATAAAGCTGACAACACAGTACACACACATTTTTGTTTACTGTTTTCTGACAGAGTTGAAGTATAAGCAGCACAACACTAATAATATACCACAATATGCCTCACCAGACTGTCATGTAGCTCAACTTAAGACCTACCTTTCATTTCAATAATTACGATCATTTCAATCATTTTTAAATGAAACAAAACTAGTGAACTTAATTTGTAGAATAGTAAAACTGCCTTTAAATTCTCTGCCTGTTTGTCTGTCTGCCTGCCTGTATCTCTCTCCCTCTCTCTCTTCATTAAACATGACAAACGACAGTAAACAGCGCAAAGGCTCTGAAATCACGGATTTCAGCTTTTTGTTGGTTTATTTTTTAAGGAAACGTCGGACCAGTTGCGACGTAATGTTTTCTGCGGCGCTAATGTTGTGGTTCATTTATCACCAAACAAAGGCGGGGGATTGCACACACAGCGTCATTACCTGTTTGTCTGATGCTGCGGGTCAGAGGAGAAGTGGCTGCAGCGTTTGGCGCTCAGCTGCATGAGGAGGAAGGGGAGAAGGAGGGGGGGCGGGGGCCAGCGGAGCATGTCGGGGCGAAATTCTCACAAGAACTCAAATAAATGCCCCGTCAGATATCAAAACACATTGGGGGGGAATTGATGACAGAGAGAGTAATTTTTATTCTTAAATATTGATGAATGAAGAAAAAATTGGGCTCCATTTACCTGTACTGAGAAATGATGGCATAAATGCTGTGGTAAAGCTCTTGGATGTACATAGGAATGACAATATCAGTGACTTAAGTGGCGTAAATGATTGTGGGGAATGACTGTTGATATTTGAACTTGAGACCAAAACAAACACCCATTGACTGGCCCTCACAAGAACCACCCCCCATATTCATGAACACGCATTGTCAAGGTGAACCGCTGAGATGAAGCTGAAATTAGCCATAAACATTGACAAATGGGACAACAAATAGTTCTGTGATCCATAGTTAAGAAAAAAGTTACGCACCTGTCAAGCAGAAACCTTTTCATACCTTTTCTCTCCCAACTCGTTGTGGTCCCTCCACTGTTGAGACGTCTCACCTATGTTCGAGATGGTCTTTGCCCAATTATCTCCTAAGGGCAAGCTGTAGTCTGGTGCTTCAGCACTTAGCATTTGGAATGCTACTGTGGGAATGGTTCTGTGAGAGGGCAGTAGTGGCAGAAAGGCATCTCACCTGCTCTTTCATCTTGGCGACCAGTTAGGTGCAGGATAGATTTCAAGGTTCTTATAATTGTTTTTAAATCATTTCATGGCCTTGTGTATGTCAGAGCTCCTCTGTCCCCTTGCCAATCCCAGATCTCTTCCATCCTCAGGCCAACTGCTTCTGGCTGTTGCTTGGTCGAGGTTTTGGGGTGACGGTGAACAGGTGATGTTTCCACATGTTTTGTTCCTAATGAAATTTCAGTTTCCGGTTTAGAGACCTCAGTCTCGCTTCCACCGCCCCTTGAGCCTCCTCTGTCCTGTGCACGAGCGAGAATGGAGTGAAGCTTCCAAGCCAGTACAGGCAGTCAACTCGAGCTGCAGTGCTCCAATCATGTGGTCTGCTGATTCACTCTCCACAATCCTCAATAATACACATTGTCCCTATTTGGCAGTCTGGTTAAGATTAATTTCCATCCCTCCCTGTGCCTGGCCTCTGCTGCTGCTGCGTCAGTATTGCTGTCTGTTGATTCAGCTCCTTCACCACCCAACCATAACTCCCATCATATCTATGGAATCATATCAGGGGAAGTTGTGAAGTTGGAGCCCAGACACCAAACACTATGTTCAGCTGCAATCAACATTTCAAATGTGAGTTGCCTGACCGAAACACCCCTATTGCTGATAGGATGAAATAGTGTTAAAGTGTTGTAAGAAGAAATGTTAGCAGGGACAGTAAAACAACAGATGTCTTATCTCTGAATTTTTCCAGTTTGATCAAAAGTTTTTCAGAAGTGAAACCAGAAATATGTACTTGCTTCAACTGGCGGGACAATTCACTCATGCAAAGATCTGATCACTTGATTCTTGCCAACATTCCTACCCCAAAATGGTCATTGTGCTCATTGGCAACTAGGAGTAAAATCCTTTTGGCTGCAGAATAAACTACGCAGATATGGTTAAACCCAAATTGAATTGGATCGTCACTTATGTAGAGCAGCTATCAGAGGTGTAGAACAGCATGTAAATCATGATGATGGTTGGATTAACCCTCTTGAATGGCAGACACTTTAGCCAAGGCAACTTTGGTAAAGATAAATAATTTTGTCACAGATCAATGGCCAATATACAACTGAGGTTTGAAGTAAAATTCCTCAAACACAATGGCTTGTCTTTTATTGAAGGAAAAGAGGAAAAGTAAAGCAAAAGTATTTTATTGATTGATCTGTAGTTTTAGATCTGATGTGGGAAGTGCTAGATTTTAACTTGAAATAAATTAACTTGCAAATTCTGTGTAAAACGTCCATCATGGCAGCCAAAACTCAGCAAACAATGAGTTTGCCTAATAAATGAGTAAAAGCAAACATACAATGATTAAACCTGTTAATTTCCTGTCTGCTGACTTATTTATTAACTGTCCCTAATCCTAATAACCTAATTGAAATATTCACCTAAAAGTAAAGGGCAATAGTTAATGGAGGCATTAGCTGGTATGATAGAATCTGTATGAGCTAAGTGATGCTGACGTAGAGTCGCTGTTTCTGTGTCTGTGTCTGGGTCTGTTTGTCTCAGATTTGTGGCAGCAGTCCCCCTCCACTCTGCCCAAAAGGATAAACTGTCCTCTTCTGCTGTGTGCCATCCGCTCTTGTTCAGGCTCTTGCTCAGATGACAGGATCACTATCACAAGGGACAGCTACTTCCGCTGGGGAATATTTGCATGTCAGCCAGCCTGTCTGCCTCTTTCTCTGTCTCAATTTGTCATCCTTTTATTGTAGTGTTCTCTCGCTCTTTAATTCTACCCAACACACTGTCTGTCGCGTTCTCCCTCACTGTATGGTGGATGAACATGATATATCAGCTGTGAAGAGCATGAGGGGCCAAAGACGTGGGGAAAGAAAATAAGTTCTTGAATGAAACCATTGAGACAAATGTGTTCATTGTAGGTTGAGAGAGTGTTTATAGTGGTTTCTGTAAGCGTATTGAACAAAATGATGCCCAGTCCTTTGCACTGGCCCAGTGCCTATTCTGGAATAGACTCCCAGCCTTCAATAATAGTTACTTTATGCTTTCGTATAGTTGTTTTTTTTCCTTAATAAAGTGAAGCTAAATAAACTGGAACACCCCCTGGTAGCTGGCTGCAGTATGTGTCATAAACCTAGCCTTCTCCATGTTGGTGGAATGTACAGCATTTCTCCAAACATGTTTTTTGTCATGTTACGTAGCTCTAATCACACTGATGTATACTCAAGTGATTTTCAAATAAGTTTAGTTTGAATAAATTGTGTGCTAAAAAAACAGTCAAAATTGGTGGCTGAGACTTCATCACCGTGGCTCCATCACTACTGTGCAGACTCTGGATCCAAATGATGTCACCAGCTAAAGATGGCAGCTACCATATCTGAGATATCTTGGCCTCATTTTAGTAAAATAGGAAGAAGTTGAGATGTGTCTGGTTTCAGCTGCCAGCTCCCCTGCATGGGCTGTTACCATCCATCTAATCACACAAGTATAATATGGTCATGTCTTTAAATAAAGAAAAACTGTCAGTGATACAATTACTAAAGCAAGTTTTGTTGGCTAGTATCATAAACTGTGTTATTAATTGGATGAGCTGATCTTGCTTCAAGAATATTTCTCCCTGATCGTTTTTTGGGCTTCTGGTGAAGAGGTGAACAATCTCATTGAGTTCGATACTCAGCTTCTGTATAAGTTTCTCTGGCTGCGATGGTAACATGGTTGGAAAAGGCAAACATCATCGATGCCAACAATAAAAGCTGCAAAGAGCTGAGCATGTCTTCCAGAGTGACAGCCATCTTCTCTAGGGATGCTACTGAGACTTGGAATTAAACAGATGCAGGCGCTCAATTATTAATACCACAGTATCAATTAGCTGACATCATCAGTTGTGCTCTTGGTAGTAGAGAAATTATTAGTTAGATTTCCTATTTATTATTGCTACATAATCACTCACACACAAACATTCACCTTGCTCGAAAATGGCACACTAAATGTTCAAAGGTTTGGTTATACCTCACTAGAGATAAAATCCACCAGTAACAGTTTTTCCCTGTTAACAACAGTGTAGCCCTTTTAGCTCATGCTTGCCCCAGGTATGTTCAGGTAACTACATTGTGAAATAAATACATGAATTAAAACTCAGACTCATCATCTGGTTGTTAATAATTAATTCCATCCAAAATGATCAGAGCATAATTGGATCTGCAGTACTAGTAATGAGGGGGCTGCTGACACTCTTTGAAAGAGAGTCCTGCCTCCATCCTATGTACTGAGGGTTCGGTCCTCCACAGTGATCTCAGGTTCAATTCCGACTTGTGGTCCTTTGCTGTGAGTCGCCCCCCTCTCTCTTTCCCTCTCACACACTTTATCAAGTTTAGGCAAAAATGGCCCTAAAATATCTTCTATATTCTAAGAGAGTCCTGGAGTTCACATTTTAACTTAAGGTACAGCATCTATCCTACTTGCTTTAAGGTGATATGAATGTCGCTCACTCAGCATAAGAGCAAGCCTCTGCTGGCCCAGCCAATTGAGGACATGCATGTCCAACACTTTGACATGGAGCTGGTTGACCTTCAGCTGACTTGTCAACATGTCTCCAAACTGAGACGTGTACTGGTATGGTACTGGTGTCCATCACTTGGATTATGCACTGTCTTGACATTATCCTCGAAATATTGTACTGTTTTTACACACTGTTAAGTAGTGTTCTCCATGGTTAGTAAAGTTATTGCGGTGTTTCCCTTTTTTCTCCTCCAGTTTCTAAATGTTGCAGAAGAAAAAGATCAACATGTGTACAAGCTATTACAGAGACACAGAACTCAAGTTTGCCCGGCACTGGTCAGGTCACAGGTCAGACTGCTGAAACAAGGAGCCTGGTCAGACACCAGCAGCTTAATGACTGTGGTGACCTCCTTCAAGAGTAGTGCAAACCAGCGGCCCAGAGATCAGATGAGGCCTGTCGGGAAGCAGCTGGACAGCACAGTCCCTGTCACATCCTCCTTACGATTGAGTGTAAAGTCAAATAATAGCATTCCTCCTCATTTCTGCCAGGTCTGTGGCCTTTCACAATATGAGGGTGTCTGTCACCAAAGATGAAGAAAAAAACATGGCTTCCATTTTTCGCAGTCTGCCCTTGTGCCTTGGCCAAACATTGTCTATAGTGTCCTCAAAGACACCATTAGTATCTGTGACCTGAAACTGCATTTAGTCTTTAATGTTCTCCAAAGTCTGCACATCCTTTCTGATTCTGCTGCTAGCTGAGCGGTTTACTGCTGACTACACAGACACACACTGAAGCTTTTCCCACCATTAGAATTACAAGTTAAAATCCCTCTTTCTCCCCCTGTTCCTCAAGAGCTCAGAGAAAACTTCAAAATCTACATTTTGTTATAGTTTGATATAACATAGGCTATAAAAGATAACTTGAATCTACTGTTGGAGATAGACCTAAGTTGCTTTGAGCGAAGCGATTGTCTTCAAGACTAACAGAAAATACAAATGTGTGTGTGTGTGTGTGTGTGTGTAGTGTACACGAACAGCCTAAAAGTGTGTGCTTCTTGGTGAACTGAAAGGATCAGTCTGCAAGTGGTGAATGTGAATCATGTTGAACGATGCTCTTGTTGTAGGGCATAGTCAAATGAAACATTTAATTTCCGCCTCACAGAATTTCACATTTCAGATTTAATATCCCCTCTGAAATCATGCAGCTGTAGCCCCAAAGCCTCTAACAATCCAAAGCATATCTGAAAATTATCTG
The DNA here is from genome assembly GCF_963576545.1 of Limanda limanda. Taxonomy (NCBI): domain Eukaryota; kingdom Metazoa; phylum Chordata; class Actinopteri; order Pleuronectiformes; family Pleuronectidae; genus Limanda; species Limanda limanda. The sequence goes on along the minus strand of NC_083648.1, from coordinate 23,137,056 downwards.
TGCCACATTGGATTGGTGCCTTTGCCAGAGTTATGGAAGAAAATTGAATGTTGATGTGAATTTTTTTTGCTGCTGGTTCAGTAAGAGTTGGTCGTAGAAAGACAAGATGGATAGCTTTGGAATCTGTTGTACTCTAACAAACTTCTATAAAACTCCAATTTTGCAGTTAAAGGTCCCTCAGTCTTTTTGACCTGTAAGCACTCTCAAGCCTGATTTGCGTTTTGTATAAATGGCACACTGACTTTCTGTTCTGCTGACAAGTGATTTTTCTTAAAGGATGGAGATCTCTGCACTGCCTGTAGTCTCATGGCTGAGAGGAAGAAGCTTCTTGCACTATATCATTGCCTATGTATTCATCTAGAAGTATATGATTGCTTAGATTCTTGCTTGAATAACTTTTTTTAAGATTCCTTTATTGGTCCCACACACACTACATGCAATGGGGGTAATTTGTCCTTTGCTTTTGACCCATCCGCGTGACCACAGCAGGACACAACACACACAGTGAATGTACAGAGCAGTGGGCAGCTATGGACGGCGTCCAGTAGGCAGATGTTGGGGGAGTAAGGTGCCTTGCTCAGCAGCACTTAGACAATGGGGAGAGTCCTCTTGGACCTGAACAGATCTAGGTGCGGTCCATATCAAGGTATGTTTTGTCAGTCCGTGGCCTCGAACCAATGACCTTCCAGTCTGATGTCCGACTTTTCTACCACTAGTTCACCGCCGCTGCTTTTGCCTGCAATTGATTTAACCAGTGCACACAAGTATGCTGGTAGTATTTCTGTGCCACTCATTAAACGAGATTACAGGTGATGATAAACAAAGGTGTTTATTGCTCAAAAAAGGAAGCATTAAATTGCAGGCAGTGGAGGCAGAGAGCAGGCTGGCTGGTGAAATCCACAAAGCAGCAGGAGTGCTGAGCATGTGGAAAAAGCTTACTGCACAGAAGGCTCAACATAGGCGAGCAGCAAGGCACACAGGATATCTGGGTAAATAAACGGAGAAGAAAAACACTGCTGAGGAACATCCAAAAAACAAGAGCATAGAAGGTTCACAAAAAACATGCAGCACAACTGCCAAACTAAACGGAATTATCTGGCAGAGCAGTGAAGTCGAGACCAGGCTTTTATGAGGAGGTTGCTGAGTTGAGTGAGAGCAGGTGTGCCTTGTCTGCTGCAGAGAAGGAGAAGCCAGCTACACACATGACCTGCAGGAGAAGAAAAGAAAAGGGAAGGGGACAGAGAGTCATCACAATTATACTACTTTTAGTTTCATATAGTTACATTTATATATTTGTATAAAGTTTTTCCTAATATTGTTACTGTTTTCTAAATCTCAGGGAGTGTTTTTTGTTGAATTTTGTGAAACAGCGCAATGACATTAAAGATTAATCTTGAATATTGGACAGGCAAAAATTCATGAGTGAATTATTAAAATAACTTAAAGAAACACATCCTTATAAACTAGAAAACTATAAAATAAGCTTTGTAAGGACTTGGGGTCTAAATTGGACTGAAACTTAAATTTTTTAAATTGTAAACTATTGTATTAATTTTTATCCAAGCTCTGATCTTACTGAGTATTTTAACTATCACAGGTTTCAATTATGATGATTAACGATCAAATAAATAATTTGTTTTTGTTCATCTCTTTTTTTTTCAGACTTAATAAAGTTTGCATGTCCTACTTGCTTCTTCCAAGTGCACCTGGCATGAACGAACATGTTTCTATCTTCATTTCAAACCATATTTGAACATAGTGATTGGAAAGTCTGAGGTATGAGTCTGGCTCTGCTGCTCATTAGTTTATTGTCAACTAGCAAATGCAATTTCTTCAGCAACTGCGATGAGATTGCTGCACTGCTTTATGGATGGCTGAACTGCTTTGCTTCATATGTAGCTGGGAGCTAAACATCAATAATGGCTTAACTTTGGATTGAGCTGCGGTAGTTATATGAAGCAGATGGAGGGAAAATAAGATAAAAATGAATTAAGGGGGTAAAAAAAAGGTGATGGATGAAGGGTGTTGAGATGGGAGTTAGGGGATGAGCTCCAGTGCACAAAGAAAGTGATGAGGTTTCATTGAAGTCCATTTGTGGCAAAACGATGAGATGTACAGAAAGACCGATACACATGAATGTGTATTAAAAACAGTCTATTTGACATATCTACTTGATACATCTTTACCTGCGAATAAAAGTTGCCATAATGATGTAGATTCAACGTTGCGTTATTACACTCGTCAAAACCAAATGTAAGTCTCTGCTGTCAATCATGACATTCACCAACAGGGGACCATGGAGCCAACAGGGGTAATTTTTTAGGTCCACTGTTGGACATGCTTTAAATCATGTTAAAATCCATCTGGTGAATTTTTTTTAACTTTAGCCAGGAGGGGACCTGAATGTGTGTGTGTGTGTTAAAGTCGATGTTCAGCCGTGCCCCTGCTGGCTGGAGCAGGAATTTCAACGACCCATTCAGACACGTCGCTTTTGACACTCCTCTATAGTGTGAACGACTTGGAGCCCCAGCAGCCTTTCAGACTGTAGAGCTCAACACTGTATTAGGTATAATACAAATTGAAAAATTGAACTCCCAAGATAAAATTAGAAATAAAATGGTCAGCATTAGAACATTTCCTTTGAATTTTGATTATAAACTCAAAACAAATTGGTCATGCTATTGTTGCTTGTCTAGTTTTTTAAGCACAGGGTTTTAATTTTACAATAAACTTGTGTGCTCAATCTGTATTTAAAGGAATTTTTTGGTTGATTTGCAATGACAGGGGTCAACTGTTGGCTGGTATATAATGACACAAGTTCCCACTGAGTTAACATGGAGCGACATACACACTCCAGCATGTATGAATAAGAAAGAAAAAAAAAAAATTGATAGTTCTTAAGAGAAATTTCACATCTAATTTAATACAGACATTTCCAATAAAGAGGCACTGCTAATATTATCATTGCAATTTTTTTTTTTTTTTTAATGTGGGGATGTACTGTGAAAACTCAATAGCAACCTATAGTGTGTAAGTAAACCATAAAAAAAATACTGATAAAAACGTATTGGCACAACAATTAAACATGCATGGGAAAATATAGGAGGAGGGGGGAGTCATCAGTTTGTCTGAAATACGAGGAATAAGTAATCTATAGGATAGCTTAATCTTACTAAGTCCTATGTTAAACTACTGGAGCACACATTTCTACAGTGTATACATTTTTCGCCCCACTGGTGTTTTATATCCTTGACTGCATTGTTATGAGAAAATACTTACACTACTCACAATTTGACACAGCCTGATGGCTCGGAGCCACAAAAAGTTACTCTGTGGCCACCTAATATCCCATATAGATTAGCCCTTGTGGGGGCCACCATCATCAGACATATACTTTTTAAAAGCATGTGATTTCAATCATTTTTATGTACTTGCATCTGTATGAGGATGTATTTTATTGATTCTTATACATTACAGGTAAATAATGACACAGGTTCCCACTGAGTTAGCATGGAGTGACATACACACTCCAGATTGAATGAATAAATAAGAAATAAGCAAAATGGTCAAAAGAAAATGATTATAATATAAAGCATTATCTAATTTGTAGTGTTATATTTTAACAAAGTGCCAATGTTGTCACTAGCTTTTTGAAATGTGTGATGTACTGGAAAAACACAAGTGTAACAATATTGAACTATTTCAAATATTGACATTAGAGAGGCGGTGGACTAGTGGCAGAAACTTGGACTAAGGTCTCTGGAGACCTTAGTCTCCAGAGACTGTACTGGAGATGTTTGGAGATGTTTTACTTCTTACCTGCATTGTTACCATGGGAAAGATAAAAGTGTGACTTGTTTTTTTTTACTGATAATGACAGTCTATGTAACATGTTGGTGATAAAAAAAATGTATTGGCAAATACAGAAGGCATATTTGATGGATGAAACTGAGTTTGCATAAAATGAACAAGTTATTTACATTGATTTTTCTTTGGAACTTTGTGCTATAAAACAAAAGGAATGACTTTAGTCCACACTTTGGCTGTACAAAATGACACTGGTCCTTTGTTGAATGGTATGGAACGATACTTAACCTGTTAAGTTTTCGTTTAACGGTTTGTATTCTGCAAAACTCAGAAAGAAGTGCCAAAATGCAGAACAGTTTGTATGTTAGGTCAAAGTTTATTTGAAGTGCTTTGAAGTACATATAATCACACACTCCTAAACTGAGTTTCTCACTTGCTTTTGCTGCACAACGACAGAAATGGCTTTCCACATAATAAACTATCAAGACAGCTTATCAAATGAAAAATCTCATAAGCTCACTATAAGAGCCCCCCCCCCCCCCCCCCCCGCGGTGGTACAGACTTTCCCTCAGTGATGAGTGCTGTTAAACACTGATACACAACAATGTGAGCTATCAGTATCAAGATGGTTCCACTGGTGCTCCATAATGCAAGCTCCCAGTATCCAGGTGGTTAACGTTGATGGTCCATAATGTAAGGTGTCAGGATTCTGGCTCCAAGCATTACTGGTCTTATCGTAGTTAGCACAAAGTCCTCTTCATAGCTGTAATTTTGTTGTGCACAAAGTATTTCACGGCTTTCCAGTCTCTTCCATTATCCCTTAGGGTCTGATTGTCATTTAGGCATCTTTGACAGTCCACTTCACTCCAGGGATCTTCATTTCCTTCAGGAAGTCCTTGAAATGCTGTTCAATGACTTCTCTCTCTGTCTTTGACCAGGGCCTTTTGGATTTCCCTGTAAGTAAGTGAAGAAAGTGATTTTTATTAATACATTTATTAATTTACTAACAGCAAATCAACAAATGTCAAGATTTTCCATGTAGACAATATTGCTTAAGGCCAATTTATACCTCTCCGTTTTTTCTATTACGGACAGATAAGACCGCCCTATCCGTCGTGAAACGCCCTCTCCGAGTGCTTCGGACAGCTTTTCGTACACGTCTGATTTTTCTAACTATCCGTCTTCATGTTGGAAACCCGACGGACCGCTCTTGGCTGTGATTGGTCCGCGAACGACATCATTTCCGTATGACGTCATTTCCGTATTTCCGGACCTCAAACTTCCTGTTTACTTGTAGCAACAAACACGAACACAACTATGATTCTACGATTAATGTGACGTGTGTGTTAAGCCAGCGGAGTTGTCCGGCTGACGGTGGCTCGTTAGAGCACTGAGGGCATGTGTGCACGGTCACATACGGTTATAACGAGCTTTCAAAACGGCGCTAGCAGGCTAGGCTAGCCACCATGCTAACTGCGGTGGTAACAGTGCAAGAACCCGCCGTCACGACTTTAATTCCACTTCTATCATGACACTGTTTCTATAATACCGTCAGGTTAGAAGCAAACACTGGATAGAAGTTGTTAGTGCCGGGAGTCCCTGCTGACTGTGTGTGGAAGCTGGGGGGGAGCTAGCTCCGGGTAGCTTCTAGCTACATGTAGCCTCAAGCAGATTCAAGCTGTGGAATCAGCAACACAGTTCGGAAACAAGACCGGGGAACCGCTGCGCTAAGAAACGATTACATCAGCATCTTGACACGCTGGGTGCCACTTTATTTAGTTCTGTTAGTTGCCATGGTTCAGTGTGTGGGAGACAAGCTAACATGTAAACAGAGACACGTGGACTTCTTCTTCCCAAATGGGGTAGGCTTCTCTGAGCTCGTCTTCCGTTGCGCCACCTATGGGTTTGGCGATGAATTTTTTCCGACGGACTGTGTCGGAGAAGTAAAAATCAAAAAGACTCTTTGCCCCCCGCTGAGACCTCTCCGAGAAACGGACACGTAGTAGTATATAAGAGCCTTTAGAGTGAATGGAAGAATGTACCTTTTTGACTCAATGGCAATGATGATTTTTTTTAAAGCCCCCAGTTGCCTTTCTTGATATAGCAGTGCTGTCTTCGCAGTGTCCATCCTCTGAAGTTTCTGAAAACACATGGCAATACAATTTTTACATGAGATTCAAGTGATTTAATAATTTAGAAACACTGCGTTTAGTGGGCAAATTTACCGATTCCATCTTGCAGAGCAAAAAGAAGTCTGCTGACTTTTGCCATTTGGAGTGTTTCTTCAGGTAGTCTGTAAAACTCCCTATGGACCTCAATATCATGTCCCATGAAAGTTGCCAGCTGGTCTAGTTCATGGGTTTGCAAGTTTAAGAGCTGTGAAACCGTGGCTACATGCTTTCTTAGTTTGGTTGATGTGAGATTTCCTGGGTGTTTAGCTCCACAGCTCTCTGCAAACCGTTTTAAGCCGTCATATCCACGAATGCTCTCTTGGGATCCATAAAATGGACGGGCAAAAATGTAGGGATTGGTTGGGGAAATCCCAACCTCTTCTAATTTTAATCAGAAGTTCCACACTCTTTTATATTTGTCGGGAACAGCACAGGTACTTTGCGGCCCCTTTTCCCCCGTATCTCTACCCTGATGAGATTCTCACATGGTTTTTTTTCAAACGGTGAAAGGCTCTCCAAAATTTCATCATGCATGCTGTGTTTGTTCCTCTGTAAGTATGTGTTGAGTTCCATTCTCGAAACTTCTCCTTCACGGCGGCAATTGAACAGGATTAACTGTGCCAGAGTGACTTGAGAGAGCTCACTCCATGATTTTTGTGATGGTTGATCAATAAGAATGTTTTTGTGGACCTCCTCAAGGCATTTCAGGTGGTCCTGGAGCTTTTTGATATCTTCTGACAAAGGCAGTATTTGGGGGCTGTTCCATTTCTTCTGGTAAAGGGTTTTCAGGGCATTGGATGACACATGTGTCGTCCATTCCAGTTCAATCAACTTGATAAATTGCTCTGCTTTTGACTTTAAGTCATCGTCCCCTTGACGCAGAGCATCTCCTTGCAAAATGTACGACACTTTCATAAGAGAATGGCGCAGTTTAAGTGCTGTTGAGGGCGCTGAGAATCTGTTGGATAACTCATTAAACCCGGTCATCTGTTTTACAGACTCAAGGACTGTGTTGAAAAAAGACAATGTCCTTGTCGATGTTTCTTGCCATCAGAACAAGTCTGGCAAGTTCCCTCATCTTGTTTCTGATGTCTGCACGATGCCCTCCAACTTCTCCATTTTTGATGAACATTCTCTCTCCCAATGAAATAATAAGGGTGTCAGCCTTTACTAACTGAGATACATTGTCATATGCCATTTCCTGGAGAACCGTTTTAAGTCCAGTGGAAATTGCAATACCCATGGGTAACATCAGGGAACAACTTGCCTGAATTCTTCTTATCACCGGCTTATCTTCTTTCACTTGGAGTCTGCAACGTTTGTGGTGTCTCCAGAGATCTGTCTTTATATACATGGCAAAGCAAAACTTGCAAGGCAGGTAGTCTGTTGCGGCTGATGGATAGGTTGCTTGCCTTTTTGGTATGATTTGTCCTTTCCCAGAGGACAGGACAGAACAGTTGTGGTGATAGTTTCCCATGTTTCTTACTTTGGTCAAAAGCAAGCATTGCTTTGTCGATCCTTTCTTGTGTGCAAGTGCCTTGGCCACATCAGGTTTATCTGAATGCTTCTGCTTCAGATGTCTCGTGATTTTTGTGTAAGACTTCTCACAGTAAAGGCAATAATTCCTCTTATCATAGACACGTTGGTGTGTGGTGTTTGAAGACATTTTCACTGTGATGTTATGTTGAGGGTTACTGCCATGTGAATTCTGTTCAGTTTTAGAAGGTGGTTTTCCATGGATTTCTTCCTTTTCTGCCATTTCTTCTTCTTCTGATTGTTGCTCCTCAACTTCTTCTTCATCTGACATTTCCAGAGAAAGGGAAAACTCGGTGGTCTGAAATAAAGAAAATGTAACTCATTAATTACTCTGCAAATAAGATAATAATATCATACATGCATCACTTTTTCATACAAAGTTATGAATTTCTTCACCACTGCTTATATAATTAAACTCTCACTTACCATTTCACACTGAGAAAATTCCTCTCCTGTGGGAGAAGATGGAGGCAACAGGTTGCTGACAATACTCCCTGCAATGTCCATCTCATCTGGTGTTTCGGGACAGCGATTTGCTGTATGGGTTCCATCCTGTAACAACAATAACAACAACAACAACAGAAAGTACTGGATAAATTCATACTGCATATCAAGTGACAGTTAAGAATTGTAGGCATTGGAATGAACAGTAAGACAAAATCTCTACTGTGGAAAAATCTTTAGTGTCTTAGTTAATAAACGTTATATTGCCCAACCATACTTGAAAACGATGTAATCCTTGAGACTAATGCCATGTGACAAAACGTGGAATATATAAAATATAAATATATGTTAATAAAAATCTAAATACCTGTCGCCATTGACAGTTAGGGTCTCCATAGTCGTAGACAATTTCTTCTCCTGCGGGGATTTCTTGGATTGCAAATGCACACAGATGTGGGCTATTCTGCTCATCCAGAATCTGTTGGTCACATAAGCACGGACACAAATGAATTACAGTCGGTTTATAATTAAAACAGCTAATAAATGAACGCAGAGTGGCTGCTGAATTTTACTGTTTGGCTTGATATGATCGCCATTTATAAATCTTCCAAGTCTTGCCGTATTTTTACTGCCATCAACACTGAAAAAAAATAAAATTAATAATAATAACAATAATACACGTTTTCATAGTTAGGACGTTCATGCAATTGTACTTACCAGAAGGTTTGTCCCCGAAAGGAGTAGAAATACAAAAATGCTGCATCTACATCTGAGTACTCTTTATACCGGGCCTCTCCTTCCAAGCCAGTGATATGTCTTCCAACATACTCCAGCAAGAAATCTCAAGCTCAATGTTTTTGGTTGCAATAACTCCATAACCTGGAAAACATGATGAGGGTAGCGGTGATCAATATGCAGTTCACTGCCATATTCAATAGCAACCAAACTGGGATCTTTAATTAAAAAATATGGACATACTTGAGGGTATTGAACAGAAAATCTTATATACTTAAACAAAAACATACCTTTCTCTCTGCTGATAAGTTTCTTCTGAAATATGTCTTTGTCCTTCCCAGAAGCGATGAAGTGCAAGGCTTCCTTTTCAGAACAAACCCTTCTGGGCCTCATTTTTCTGTAAAAAAAAAAAAATATATATATATATATATATATATATGTGACATTATACACTGTCTTGACCCATAACAACTTGATTCCAAATGACTGTTTATACAAAAAGTGATTAAAAGCATGTTAACCTTAACTTGGGTGACTTCATGAAAAGTAAAATCTATCAGTATTTTTGAAAAATAGTTTAACCAACAGACTAAATAGAATCACAAAAGGGGAAATTTGTTAAAATGTGGGACTTACCTGTTGTTTTAGCCTCAAAAAAGAGTAGATAAATCTCAAGGTTGGTTTTTGTCCTCCAAAATGTTGCCAAGTGGTCAACACTTCCTCAAAAAAAATAAAACATAAGTGGTAAGAAGAGGAAAGAAATCTAAGTTAGAATTTCGTCCTGCCAAATGTTGCAGTGTGCTCAGCAATTCCAACACTTCCTCAAAAATCTGTAGTAAAAAGAGTAGAGAAATCCAAGGTCGGTTTTTGTCCTTCCAGAATTTGCAAAGTGGTCAACACCTCCAAAGTCACCAAAGACTGTCCCCTTCTGTTAGGAGCCCAGAATATATACAGTCCTGACAAGCTATCTGGGCAGTGATTGGATCTGAGGATAAGACATCCCTAATGCTGCCATACACATGCAAATTTAAGTGGGGCCCAACTTTTCTGTTTTAGAGCACTAGTTTCAACAAAATTCTACACATGAAACTCTCTTTAAAACTCTGCTTTCTGTTTTGCTGGTTATGAGAGAGGCTGTAAGGTATCACTACACTGAATGTTTCAGTGTTCATTCCCATACATGTTACACTAAACAACTCAAAGATTAAAACGTTTGATTTTCCTTCTATTGACAGGAAACAAAAATAGGCACAATAGGCGTCAAAGGGGCACATTAAAAGCTGTGTTCATTTCACTCTGATTCTAAGCAGAAATGGGTCTAGATACTTTCCAGATAGTATTTCCTTTTTGAAGTGGATTATGACCTATTTTAACTAATTGTGTTCAGAGGGTGGCAAAATGCTATCTTAATCATTTTGAAAATGATTATTAGGAAAGTGTGTATTCTTTCTTATGTACTTTTCATACAATAACCTTATGCATGTCCGAGGACCACTGCACCTTTGATGAGTAAGTCCACTAAATCTACGGAAGAGGCAAGAAAGTTGGGACATAAATCCTATGGTGTTGTGTCCCTGATGGTTAGAAGCTCGTCCATCGTGAAAGTAATCCGAGTAGGGTCGCAGTAAACAGAGTTAAATACTAAAAACAAACTCAAAAGTGCGCACCAACACACCGAGGCAGCCGTTCGTGGTGCCATCTTGCTGAATGTACCAGCCAACAGTGGACCCCTGTAACTCCATATAAACCAAGTGTGGACCTTTTTTCTGTAATGCAAAACAATAAATAAAATGCATTCCTATACATATAGATTGAGGATGCAAGTACATTAAAATTGATTGTCTTTAAAAAGTAGAAGTCCGATGCTAGGTGGCCCCCACAGGGGTTCATATGGGATATTAGGTGGCCACAGAGTAACTTTTTGTCCTGCTGTCCCTGATAAAGTCACCTACAGCCTCTGTCAAAACCAGCACAATCTTTAAAGAGGGCTTTATATGTCAAATTTTGTTTTGCACATTGTGCTCTAAAACAGAAAAGTTGATTCCCACTTGCATTGTACAGAATAACTCAAGTCCCCTCTTTGCCTGAAACTAATGACACTGGTCCCCTGTTAAATGGTATAGAGTGACACATTGGTGGTAATAGAATAGAAAACATGGTAATAGATGTATAAATTGACAGTAGTTCTCAAAGTCTGACAGAAAGGTATTACTTAGTGTTTGGACATTTTTATTTTTTGCAAATATGTTTCTTCCTAATAAACAATTTGTACCAGTAGAAATGCAGATGGAGATTTTGTCATGGGTGGGGGGGGGGGTTATCGCTTTAGTCTTTGTCACATTAAGATTTAAATGAGTGGGTGAACTGATATGATGGATCTTTAAATATCCTTTTATGCTAGATCTGACAAATGCTGCAGGTCACTCCACCATTAAAATGTCAGTGCCTATGTCATTTAAACTGTCCATGATATGGAAACATTTCTGACAACAGTATCTGGGATCTGTAATTCATATCAAAATAAAATAATTCAACTCTTTAAGATAGATTCCAGCTATGCAAGGTTGTATCCACCTACTGTGTGTTGTCTAGAGAATTTATCTTTTACACAATTTAGAATACAGAAGGTCCCCTCTTGTACTGCTAAGAATGACAGAGGCAATGCAACTTATCTTTATTAAGAAAGAAGAATTTATCTACATTTAAGTCCATATAAAGTAAATTGTGTTGCTAATACTGCAGACCTTGATTATTGCATGCTGCCATGTTACTTCTGAATTGCATGCAAAACATTATTTATTCTCAGATCGGGCAATATTATTATTATTTTTAATATTTGTATTGCAGAGACTTGTTATAATAATGATAACAGTAAAGTTAAACTATTCAATTCTGAAAGAAACCCAAGAAAGTCATTGTTGTATACAAACCACTCATTAGGTGACAGAATGGGCACAGACAGCTCCAATGCAGTATGTGGAGGCCCACTCTTTGATAGGTAGACATCGCTCAGAGATCCAAGTCCCCTCTTGGCAATTTCTTTAAAAATAATTAAGTCACATTTTCAGTAATATTATGGTAATACACATTAAAAGTAAATTTTATATTCCATTTTTAGTTTTTCAAAATAAGCAGAAACATAAGACCCCTCTTGACAGGGTACCATGATAGTCCACTGTTGGTAGTGTTTGTGTGTATGTGTGTGTATGTGTATATATAAACTGTATAGCATCAAATAGATAATTGAGTCCCAACACGACTAGTGTTAATTTTTGGTGGTGTTAGAACTCAAACGTTACATAGAATATAAACTGAGTACAGCCTCTGAATACCTAGTGTTACACACAAGGGACCAAGGTGCCGATGTGATTTATTTAGCAGTCTTTCATTAAATAGAGGCAGTATGGTAGGACATGCTGTAATTCTGTCAGCGCTAACAAGCAGTTTCTCACTCTGCAACGTCTACTTATTGCTGGCAAAGACGAAAAAACGTCTGCTGCAATCCTCGTGAATTTGTAATGTGACCTTGTCTATTGCCGGTCAGAGGTAATGAATGGGTTTGCTTGGCGAGTCCTGGAAAGCAATGCGGGGAACAAATTATTTTTCTTAGCCCTATAAATCCTGCCTTTCAGATTTGTCAGCCATGATGCCACTGTATCAAAAGTGGCATCATAATCAACCACCTTATGATAAGAACAACTCAATTTGCTCCTGCCTCGCTGTCAAGGTCAACCAATCCCCAACTTTGCATTTAAATGTCCGCTCCGTCTGCGAACATGAATGATTTCTCTGGATGCATTGGTGACGGTGTAATTTGAAAGTAATTTCCAACCCTGAAATCCAAACTTGTTATTGATGACTATGTCAAATGACTTACAAGTACACGTGCGTAGCCCGCACAGGCCCGTGAACGCACATGCCAGTCGACTTCACTGATTCTCCCTCATTAATTCAAAGTCCTGACTTTCCAAACATTATAAATCACCGCAGGACTCGCAGCCCAACCCCTCTCACCTTTTCCCTACCTTCCACTTTCTCTCGACCTTATCTTCCCTCCATCTCTCCCTCTATGTCATGTACTCCCTTTTCAATCACTCATTTTCTCTCTTCCACTTGCTTCCTTGGAAGGGGAGTGTGTGTGTGTGTCTGTGTGCCTGTGCGTGCGTGCGCTGGGGGGGTTTGAAAGTTTGTAGTATGCAGTTTAAATAGTACTCTGATGAATTGGCTGTCTCCTATAGGCTTGAAGATTAGCCCAAGGGCAAACCCACTCCTGTTTCCTGGGTGCCATGCTGAAGATGAATAACTGTTTATTAACCCAATGCAGAGTGACTCCTTCTCTACCTCATTATGGGGTAGAAAAAAAAGAAACATGCAGGCAGCTCCAGCTGGTCACCGTAGCTCTCTGTCTCTCCTTGCATCTCCCAGACTCTGCCACTCTTCCCGTCTCCTTCTTCATTGCTCTCTTGCTTTCTCCAGCAGATAAACCAGCAGCCTGATGTAATGTGACAGTTTGCATTTGGTTCTCTCTTTTTTTTTGCTCCCTGACAACCCAGGAAATTGGCTTTTCATCTTACAAAAAAACACTGCACTCCGAATATTAGAGGGCATTCATCTTATTATGAGGGGCAGAGGGTAATTGGAAGTTTATGCTTTCATTTTATGGCAATGTACGTGGGTCTGGATTTATTAAGGCTTTTGCTGAGTGTTTTTCAGTTGAACATTCTGTTCCAGGCCCATGCTGTATGTGTGAAACTATAGTGCACTAGGTAGAGTCAGACTTTTAACATAATTTAGCAGATGTTTTCAAAGTGCAACTCTCTGTATTACAAATGCTTTTAAGGAAGGACAGCAAATAATCAGCAGACAAAAAGAAAGGTAGCACTGATTATGTATTTTGTTGGATTCATCTGTTTCGGCCACTCAGGGGCAACTTTCACAACTTTCAGAGAAGTTTGAAATGGCAAAAAAAAAGTGATAAGTTATCCTTACTCCACCACACAGCATCTTCAGGGTTTCCCCCAGTGCTGTATAGGCCTGGCGGGCCGCCAGGCCTTACTCCCCCCCCCCCCGCCAGGCTAAGCATCGAATGTTTTTTTTATTTAAAAAAAAAAAGAAAATCCGTCACTCGCGCACATCAACAACACTTCACTTCCTCATTGAGCCCCGATCCCCAAGCAACCATCCTATTGGTCCAAACAGTCACATGTCCCACCCAGACGCCTTCACTGACCCTCGGACATCAGAACGCTCCTTCAACACAGTGTTTTACTGAACATACGTCGCCTTCACTGACCCTCAGACATCAGAACGCTCCTTCAACACAGTGTTTTACTGAACATAAGTCAAAACCAAACATAAACCTAGTCCGTTACACGATTAGGCTGCAGCTATTTGGTTTTATTTATTTAAAAATAGGGTACTTATTTCATACATTTTCCACAAATATGAGGAGGACTCAAATAGCCCTACAAAGTTCTGTGTTTAATTTATTTCAACAACAAACTGTATGTCACCATATAATGCATCACAAAATAAAATGTAAACAAAGGCTCAAATATTAAAGTGCAAAACTGTAGGTTTAAACTAGCAGCTCCAACGTGATAAAAATAAATAAAAAAGAGGGCTTATAAGTTAAGTCAGCAGTGCAACTCAAAAAGATATCAAAGTATCTATTTAACCCCTTATCAAAATAAAAAAGTTAGGTGTGCATATTAAACAAAGTGCAACATGTTTAGAGTATAAGAAACAATGGTGTCCAGCTCAAAATCCGACTCAACAACACCCCCCCCCTGCGGGTGCCTTCTAGCAGCCCTACCACCAGGCTTAGCAAGTTTTCTGGGGGAAACCCTGATCTTACATCATTCACACGCCTGCATCTACACTACTGATGCCACTGACTAACACCTCCCAATCTTATTATGTTTCGTTCATAGTTTTGCTCAAAATAAACATATTTTTTGGAATATTGCACCAGTTTTTGTCTTGACCCATGAGTTGCGTTATGACAGATAATTAATAAGTCTTTCTCAGCTCTTTGTTCCCTGTCAACCCCCGAAGGAAGGTACCCTTATGGCCCTGTATTGGCCAGCTACTCTTAAAACTCGAAGACTGCAGATGGACGACGTGTCGGCTCCCAAAAGTGAAGCCAAGTCAACTGGATCGCCCCCTGGTGGCTGGCTGTAGGATAAATCGTAAACACAGTTTCCTCCAGGTTAGCAAAAGGGACATGGTTGAAATTGAAAAATCATGTGTTTTTGGTCATTTTAGATAGTTCGAACTTATCATTCTAATGTATGTTCAAATGCAAATTTTTCCAATAAGTTTTTTTCTAATAAGGTGCTCAGATTAAAGATGGCAGTGTCAGGATCTCAGCTGCGTTGTGTGTGCGTGTGTGTGTGTGTTTTTGTGTGTGTGGTAGGTATCCACAGGGTGTAGCTGTCCCACTTCTCCACTGTTCACTTGTGGAGCACTCTACTCCAGCAGTATAAATACTCAGATCTGCCTTCCATTCTCCGCCACTTTGTCGGTTCACCACAGTGGCTATGGCCGACTTTATTCAGTATTTTTTAACTCTGGAAGCCCTGTTGAATTTTTCTGACTTCGTTCCTCTGTCAGTTTTTACTCACCAGCAACCCCTCCTGTCTGCCCCAGAACTCACACTGAAGGAATCAGTTTACATATGATGTATGTGAATGTGAGCACCGTAAAAGAACGTTTCTCATCATTTAGGCCATCATGTGAAATACCAGGAGTGAGAGAAAATGTGTGTGTGTTTGCGCCGATACACACACACAAACAGGCCCCGGGACTCCACCCCCACTCACGGTGAGATCAGAGCTTGTTCACATGAAGCACCCGGTATGTGACTTTGTTGAAGAACAGTGGAAAGAAACAGTCCAAATACAGAGTTTCTCTCTGGTCACAGCTGCTCAATGATCAGAAGTTTGGTTTTCAGACGGCAAGAGCAGTGATTGGTCTGCTTGGTCCGACAGACTCGCCGCCAGTTCTGAATTGAGTTGAAACAATGAACGTGGATAACGTCTTTTTTTTTTGGTTGCAGTTCTTCAAGGAATAGTAATTTCTCTTCAACATCAGCTCCAACTCCAACATGCTCCGCTTCGTAACACTCGCCAAGCTAACAGAGAAACTGGAAAATTTGTAAAAAAGCAGAAATCGGAACTCCAGAAGCTCTACCTCCACTAGCATTTCGGTGGCGTAACTGCAGCGAGACTCACGCACAACTTTGAATTCTCGACCCCAAGCGCAGGCTGCATGTGCACCTAGGACGTAGCTTCCACGCAGAAGCATATTTGGTTCCAACCCGGCCCTTTGCTTTGCCTGGTCGTTCCCTCTATCTAATCCAAATTCTTTCCTTTTAAAAAAAGGCAATAATGCCCAAAGTATCGTTAGAAATGGAAGATATGACATTTGTATTTGTTTAATGTTAATCCTTTTTCAAGCATGATTTTGTCTTCGCATTGAGCAACTTTAGCGGATGGAATTTGTAAAATAAAATGCTTGTACAAGTTCAAACAACAACATCAGGTAACTGGCTTCTGCTTTTTGTGTCTGAGAGGCGGAGCCTATCCAGCTGACATGCAGTTATCAGCCTGTTGTTGAGTTGTACCTTGTGATCATGCCCTAATATCCCTTAAGCATCATCATCCAGAGGATTTCTACCAAAGTACAGTTTCCTATTTTATTTGTGAAATCAAACTTAAAAAACATAGCTTTTAAAGGTGGGCAAAAATGATAATACAGTGGGTCATGACCCTCCACATGTCCAGCAATAGTACATAGGGAGAGTCAACTGGCCACACCAAATTAAAATTATATTTCACATTCAATGGTCTTACCTTCATGAAGTCTATATTTGTTGAAGCAGTTAAATAAAGGTGTGGATTCAACTTTATATTCTGTATAACACAAAACTCAGTAGCCTCAGAAGTCTTAGCAAGATGAACCCAATAAACAAGATACGGAGTGTAACTAGAGTATGTAATGTTCTTTTGATAAAGACACAACTACTTACAACATGACACATGGTCAAACATAGTCCTTAGAAATGTCCTTAGGGCCCATTTCCCTTTTTTCACTGTTTGAAATTGTAAAAAATATATAATTTCATATCTTGTCTTTCATAGCTGTGACCGAAATTCTGACACAAAATAAATTAGTGCGAAGAGAGTGACAGTTTATGGTAACTAATATCACATTCTGGGCTTGGAGGTGTTTTTTTTCTATCATTAAAATTGAATTTGTATTTGATAATTTTGCTTCTGATTAGAGCATTTTTTTCCTCAGAACATCAGCACCTCTGCCTCCTGTGTACATTCACGCTGTACCATATTGTCAGCAAATCAGTGTGGAGTGATGTGTCAAATGGCAAAGACAGTGGAGGGATTTGTCAACACGTCAAAGACAACCTGTGCTGTAATATATTTATCAACATGTTATTGCAATGTACATGTTACAAGGAGAACAGAAAGCTAGTATTGAAACAAGGAGAAGGATGCCAGTTAGGTAAACCACCGTGTATTTACTTAAGCAAGCTGAGCACAGAAGAACAGCTGAAAATGACAATGACAAGTTTTACTGACTTCAGTGAGAAATAAGTGACGTTAATGTAAAATCATATCAAGTTTTTGAGCTCTCAAGGGAACAGGCCTATCATCACTGCCCTGCAGAAATCATAGTAAGTCCAATCGCCGTGGTAACTGGCAGCTGACAGCTGACAACGGACCCACGTGTGAAAAGAAAACGGAAAAAAAACATTTTCCTTGACCTGAGACTAAATCAAACAATTTGACTTTTTTAATAAATTCTATCAGTCACTGAAATTTTGTCTAATTGGAGAAAGAAGGATTTTGCAGAACAATTACAATAATCGTAAGTACTGGTGTGCACTGTGTGATAGTGACTCAAGAAGTTTCACAACACCAAATCATAACAAGCATCTGCAGAAAGTGTGACTGGCATTTACATGGAAAAGTTACATTACCACATAGCCTGCTGTTCTTTCTTGGTAGGAATACTGAGATATAAAAAGCAATACAGCCTCCGCCGAGAACCAAACACAAAAACCAGATGTGCTTCTTATCGTAACATTGAATTTCCATATAAGGCATGAATTTGTTTTTGTTATAAACATTTTTTTGGTCTTTGCACTGGGTTATCTAAAAAGCAATGTGCACTTGTCCACACTCAGGGTTAGATGGAGCGTTATTTACAGCGTTTTATCTGCCGACCTTTTTGTCACCACATCAGACGATTTTGTGATGATTTTCTGCTCAAAAGAGAACTGATCATTTAGGATACTTTGCCATCCAGTTTGCTGATGTGTTCACCTTCTTTTGGTACAGACACACCACCAAGGACAGAACATCACTAACTGGCTTCTCACTCAAATCACTTACGAGTTCTCAAATGCCAGATAAAAACGGAAAGCAAGGATTAAAAAGAAATATTCAAAGACAGTAACAGGGTTCAGGATTATCAAATTTTTAACTGTTAAGCATAACATAACTCATTCAACACATATATAATATTATTCCATTTCCCCTTCCCCAAGATTGTTCCATAGCCAAAGAAAATAGGCGTAGAAAAGGGGAAATCTTCTTCCACTGACCCCTTTGAGTTCTTCTTTGTATATGAAAATCAGCTTCATCTTTGAAAGGCAGAGGTCTAAGGTACATGTAATGACATCGGCTCTCTGAGGTTACAATCGACATAACCTGCCAACATTTGGGAGTCTCTTCAGTCACTCTGGTCACCAAAATCAGGGCAGACATGGCAAACGTAAACCTCCAGGCATCAGCTGTTCTCCACCAAAAATGAATAATAAAAATGGGACCAGAAAACCAGCCAAGAGTGGCCACAGGAAAAGCCAAGTCCGCCTTTAGAATCGGGTGTTAATCCAGAGGACTCGGATCCAAAAAGCCAACACGGTGGGACCTCCCCTTCTCAGTTTGGCTTTGCCCCTGAAGGAGCAACTCAGTCTTGTTGTGTTACTCCTGGACTTGAATCTTGTCATCAGTGAGACAGCTAGCTGCACAGCTGGGCCAGCTCGGGTTCAGGAGAAGCATTGGGAAGTTTGGAGTTGAAGATCTGCAGAGCGTCCTTGATGCGAGCCACCTCACCGGCCGACATCTTCAGCCGGTGGCGCAACAGGCAAGAAAACAGGTCCAGTGGCTGCGGTGCTGGGGGAGAAAGTCGGTTAACCCGATCTCTCATCTCCAACAACATCAGGAAGGCGGCATCCTGTGTACCCTGCGTGTAGGGGTAGTCCAGCTGGAGAATCAGATCTTTGATGCCCTCAGGGTCAAAGTGCAGGCTGTATCCAAACACCTTCAGCGTGTTGATCTTCATGTACCCCAGGTTGGACGTCTGGTCATCCAAGTCCAATGGTTCGTAGAAGAGAGTTTCATTCACTGTTGGATCATCCGTGACAATGCGGCTTCGCAGGTAGATGTGAACCGTTTCAAAGAAGGACTTCCATGTGTTGCCCAGAGACAGTGTCCAGTTGTAACACTGTGCCGTGACAACGGCGTCCAGTCGAGTTCTCTCCCAGTCAGGGAAGTCAGGCTGGTTCACTGGCATGAACCAGCTCTCTGAGTGACTCCCACCAAAAGGATTCACGTATATCGCAGGCACGGGCTCCAGGGTGGAATTCTTAGTCGAGCATATCTGGAAAGAAATGCCCATCATCATGTGAATGAGATTGGACTTATTCTTGTTGCTCTTGAGTGTCAACAACATCCTCTTCCTCCAGGCAGGATTGAACCAACTTCCCAGACGGACATCATTGCTGATGTAGATGGCATGGACCTCTATTCTGCTGTCCAGTCGCTGAAGCAGGTACTTCACCTGAAGAGAGATAAATACAGATCCACAGATAAGATTAGAATATAATATTTATCATCTCCTGCACATTTTAATATTACACTTTTATTCTTAGTCTTCGGTGCCAAGCTAAGATTGCTTTTCATATTTAATGAAAGCTACAGAAGTATTTCATGACTTTTTGACTGTCTGAGAAGAAACAGTGTAATAGCTGACTTATGTTAGATAGACTGTTGATAGTATGTTAGCTTTGACTATTAACTTGTGCACTGACTTTTGCATACTTAGTATATGTTGAGTCTGAGATATGAAAAAATATTGAAAATGATAAATACTGTAAATACGTTTGATTTTTATGCTCAATTTACAGAGCCATTATTCATGTTTGTATTTGTCAGAGATTGCAAAACATTTGCAGCATTCTAGCGTCCATGTATAAATAAACAGCTTGTGGTGCTTTCATTTTTGTTATTAAACTTTTCCCCATTATGTTTAGGGTAATCAGGTAATGTAACATGTGGTCCACAGAAGTTTGAGGACCAATGGAATACAAATATTAGAAACTCTGGGAACCTCAGCATCAGGCATGTCCAGGTCCAAGTTCAGATAGTGGTCCAGGGATGCCGCAATACTAGGGTGGCAGGAACCAAGATGGAGGAAGTTGCCATGGTGACAGGCTCCGCAGCGGGTCGCATTATCAGTGGCACAGGAGGAGCAGGAGGTGGGTGATGTGCCCACGATGCAGGGAATGACTTCCTGGCAGGTGGGCTGCTCCACAGGGCAGCTGCAGCGCTTCACCTCCTCAGAGAAGGAGCCCAACACTCCGTGCTCATTGCAGTACAACAGAGACTGAGCCTTATTCAGCCAAAACCCAGTGGACCTGCAGAGGAGACAGAGAAAATAACAACATTGCAGCTTTGTATCAAGTCAAATATGAATAGTTGTAAGTAACATAACACCACTAAAACGACTCCTGACCACTGTGTGCAGTTGAGTGTGGACACAAGTGTTTCCCTGTCTCTCCCTGATGTGATGTCAGGACTTATGCATATAACTTCAGGTAGGTCATCTGCTGCTAGTAGCAACCACAACTGGCAAGGTCGGCAGGTGAAGTTTAACCGAAAATGTGACAACCCGATGAGTCAGGCTTGTCACTAAATCAAAATTGACAGGCATCTTTTATCTTAATTCATGCTGTAGGTCTTACCAAGGCCAAACAATATATAAAGTATACGAAGAACTCAAATTGTTGTGAAGAACATATATTCTATATCTTTTATAATATAGCTGCTTATATAAAAATAATATGAGTCATCTCCGAGTGCGGTGCCTCATCAATCAGGTTAGAAAATTGAGGTTGAGAAATGTATCAGAATGAATTGATAACATTTTCTTCAATCTTGGATGCTGACTTTTATGGAATATTTAACGTGAAATAGTAAGAAATAAAGTGAATTATGAAATAGTATAGAAGATTGCAATTGCATTTTTTATTGACTGGTGCTCCTTCTGTAATTCATATAATTTAATTTAAAGTATTACTCTGTATTTTCATTTTAACAATCAGTTTAACAGTTTACATATGGCAGCAACACAAATGTTCCTGCCCCTCTTCTTCTTGTCGAGGTTACTCCACTTTTCTCTCCACAGTGTTTGCTCTTTGTGGAAACTTTTGGGTTCCTCCATAATTCTGTAATATCTTTACATTGTTATGTTAAAGGCCTTGAGATCATGCAAGTTGTGATTTATTGCAGTACAAATACAATTGAAGAGTGTTTCACTTTTTCCAGTTTACTTTTGTACATTTTACTTTTATCTATGCATTTTAAATTAGCCTGAGATTTGTCCCAACTCAGAAAGTTTTGCAGCTTAAGGTGGCAGTGTTGCTTTTTCAGTGAGGGCTGGCTACTCATTGATTATCTCTGAGGAGATTTATCCTTTTAAAGTATTCACATAGTTAAAAGGTTACATCAGAGGTTGGGTCTTCAAGGACTTGAACACAAAGCAAGCCCAAAACTGCAGTATTATTTTATATGCATGCTATTTTCATGCGTGAAAATCAAATTTACAGCCTTCCTCGTATATAAATGGCATTATTTACCATTGGAAATGTGCACCCCCCCCCTTTTTTAGAGGAGTGGCTGTTTAGTTTGACTGCGTTAGAGATGAAACTGCAGAAATACATAAATTACCATCCACTTTGGTACAGCAACAAGTTCAGACTAAAAATTGTCTCTGCAGAGATTCTATCCCAGGGCTACGTTCAAGAATCCTCACATAACATTGCACAAATACTCCAAGAATCCCCTTCCCCTCCCCAGGCCTTTGTAAATGGACCAAAATGAATGATGATAAAACAAATAAGTCTGAGCCGGAGAAAGTAGCGAGCTTTCAGCCGAGCAGCCCCTGATAACTGGCTGTAACTGGTGTGCAGGGGGTTAAGCTTCTGACTGACAGGGGTGAGACACAGAGAGAGAGCAAAGTGACACAAAGGTAGCCGAGGGCGAGAAATAGAGACAGAAAGCGCTTGAGTGCAAGAGAGGGGGGAAATGGAGTGATGGAAAGAGGAAGAGGACTGTCAGGGAAATTAAAGTCCTCTGTAAACAAGTGCAGAGCTGTCAGTCCAGGGAAGGACTTGATTACAGCGTTCCACAATAGTACGTCCCTCAACCCACAATTGTCTCCACAACCAGTAACAAGAGGCTTCAACTCCCTTTTCTCTCTCCCTCTCCCCCTCTCTCTCTATGTCACCATCATGTCATACCATTTATAATCTGTTTACCACATTGTTGAGCGTTTCCCTCCCCATCGGTGAAAGTGAAAGCTGAACTTGGGGCTCAGTCTATAAACTGTGATTGATATTTGCAGTGGACAGCAGGAATGAAAATGTTTCTATCTCTTTTAAATAAGTCTGGTCAACCTGAGGGGGGGGTTGTCTGAATGAATACAACAATATCGACAGTGAAAATGATGTACATAAATATTTTCAACACCTGTACCTAATGCACCCTGCCAAATTATATCTATTTGGTTTATACTTGATATTGTTAGTGTCTCTCATCTGCTTCATTCTCCGCATTGATGTGTTTTACAATCGATACTCTTTCGTCACACATATATTTAGAACTGAGCAAACTAAATAGAATCCTCTTTCAATGTGAAAACTAAATGAATCCAACATGATAATGGTCTATGATGTTTCAAAGAACAGCTGAAAGAAACTGACAGAAAACCTTCCTTGATCCATTCACATGCCCTTTGAGATGATCCCTAACTTCTGTTTGTCACCTGCATGATTTCAACATGCCTGTGCACATCATAGAGACTCAGCTGCTCATGTGCTGACCAGACATGGATCACACATTACATTGAGTTTTGAGTCTCTGCACTGGCTGCCTGTCTGCTTCACGATTGATTTTAAAATCCTTTTATTGCTTTATAAAGCTCTTAATGGTCTGGGTCCTTCCTTTTTATCAGATGCTTTTACCCTGTGAACCTTCCAGAAGACCCAGGTCTTCTGGAAGTGGCCTTTTAATTACATCCAGAGTCAGAACAAAAACCCACAGTGAGGCTTCTTTTTATTGCTCTGGTCCACGACTCTGACACAATCTCCCTGAAGACCTGAGGGCAACAGGGGACATTTTCTAAAGCAAACCAAAGACCTACCTTTGTAGTCTGGCTGTAAATTAATTTAAAATCTTTTTTCTCATTAAATTACCTACTTTTATTTATGGTTATACTAAGGTTATAAAAATGTTGCAGGATACAGATATTTGTTGGTGTATAATCTGTTGACAGCAAAGACGAGCTAAAGCTGAAACAGCTGAATTCACAATGCCAGTTTCGGGGTTCTCATGTTTCCCACCATCGTGTATGTATAACTTTTGTTAAATTTGAAGCTGGGCTCGTTCCAGACAGTAGCTGTGGGCTTATCCTAGCGTGCCCCACTCAAGGCAAACTGTAAGAGAGCCTGCAGCTGTGGTGAATCCACACAGAGCAGCCAGCTAAACTTCCAGTAATGAGTAAATTACGCCCTCTTCATTGGTTTGTTTTCTGTCAGTGTGTCCCAGTGGGCTACCTCTCTCGGGGCAGGCTGATTCGAGGTTGCTTGGGGCAACGTTTGCTCAGGGTGAACAGTTTTCTGATGATCTTCTGGGCCTTTCCCAGAACCAGCGCTGTGCTGGACTCCAGCTGGGCGTAGCGCTTCTGCAGGGACAAGTCAGTCGACCAGAGCTTGGCAATCATGGACACGTTCATGAACCGGTCGGTGGGCAGGCGCTTCAGGAAGGCTTTGAACTCATCTGCAGGGAGGGTAATGGGAACAGGGAGAGGGTAGGTGGAGAAAGACGGGGAAAGAAAAAAAGAACAAAATTAGATGCTGTCAAGTAATTTAAATGTTAACTATGCCCTTTTGAGCATTGCAAACCTATTCACCACATGCTATTTATTCCCTGGTGGCATGCGTAGATAAAGACTGAGGAACTGGGGGAGTTTCATGTGTAATTAGAATAGAGACAAAAAGCTGTTATGTTCAAATGAACCGCATCGCAAAGAAAACACCTGTGCCTCAATCTGCTGTTATACTCACCTCACAATTAGAAGCTCATCATATGCACATTGGCATCTTTTGCAGCTTGGCGACTCTCACCATCTGACAATTTGGCATTTGGTCTCACGTATACAGATGCTCATTTTCATTTATATTGTATTTATTTCTTTACAAGCCCAAATAAGTTATGGGGAAAATATCACAAGTTAAAGAGACCAATAAAAGCATGATGTAAAAGGCTTCTCTCCTTTTCCCTCTCCTCAGTGCACGCACACACTCACACCTTTCACATCCTCGCACACCCTCCTTTTGGTTTCTCATTAAACTCTTTATACTTGCACTTCAGCCTCACTTCCTCACATCATTATCATCTTGATCTTACACTGCTGCTCAGTGATGATTGCTATTCATTATATCAGAGTTAATGGTTTTATAAATGGTTTCTCTGGAACATACTGTTGTCCTGTCTGTTTCCGCTTCAATATGCACTGATGCCCCCCATCGCTGTCGCTATATTGTTTTTTCATCATCGTAGGTATAGAAGTAGCTGTAATGGAATTAGAACTAAATTTCAACACCCACAACATAACAGGATTTCCCAATTATTTTTGAGAATTTGAATTATTAATTCTAATTCTAAAATTAACGGTTAATTATTTGTGACTAACAATAAATTGGATGATATACCTATTTTATCATTTCAGCAGTTACCTTTCTTGCCAACATTAATTTCATTTCTAAAGTGAGTCAAACCTATTAAAGCCTAGTATGGACATAAAAGGTGTTTAGTTCAATGCGTTTTGTCAGAGTGAATAAAAAACATAAAGCAGAAATTTCAAGATTTATTGAAAACAAATAAGTCTTCTGGTCTCTTGACTGTTAGACAATATTATCTCATCATAACTGTCAAACTGTACTTAAAGTACAGGCTTGCAAGTAAAATTGATAATTAAACAAAAATGTTTGAAAAATTTAAATCAATGTTGCAAATTACTGTTATATTTCTATAAAGCAAGGAGTCGCACGAAACATTGAGAAGAAATTAAAGACTAAAAGTCACATAAATCCTGAAGGCATCATATCTTATATTAAAACGAAAAGTCATATAGTCAGCCTCCGACTGTGTATGTCCCTTGGGATTGAGCAGCTACACAACTACAGAGGCGTAACTGTTTATCTGGAGTAGCTACACACTTACAAGTGGAGCGACCCGTCTTAGAATGATGTAAGAGCGCTCCCGAGTTAAAATAATGGATGTTGGTTTTCTGTCCGTCCCATTCTGCTGACTGAACAGTGCCATATGTTACATTTCCAATACTCATTTCCCCGATAATGCAGCCTGTAGCATTTTGTCATTAGACGGTTCCTGCCTGGAAAATGTCCACATCTTCCGATACCATTCAGGGTTTCTGTTACAAATGGGCACCACTTTGAGATAAAGCTGATAAGGGTATTTTCGAAAGCTCCTTAACTCCAGACCCAAATATATGATGTGCTGGTTTTCACGCGCACAGCCCACTCCCAACCATAACATATATATATACCAAATTACCTTTATATCGTTTTATGGCCCCATTACAGTATATTTTACATTGTAAGGCACCTGGATTCTCTCTTTATATCCTGAGATCATGTGAGAATCCATCTAGCCTGTTTCAAGCCTTGTATTTGTGGTCGAACCACAGTGACTACTCTGCTACGAGCCAATCGTGATGACAGTCTGTGGTAGGGACAGTGACAGTTAGTAGGATTTGTTCAAGTTAGGCTGCTACAGACAGAGGTCTCATCCAATCACCTGCCACGATTTGTGACATTGCCTATCCTTTTCAAGGCAGTTTCCAAGGACATCTTTCCTGGTGATTCTGTGTAACAAACAATCAGGTAATAAGATCCTCTCATGTCAGTAGCCTTGAGGACATACAGATATAAGTTGATAAGTCCTGACTGAGATTAAACACAGTATACAACAAATTGTTTTCTGCAGCCTGCCCTGACAGCTCTGTGAGGGTTATGTTGAACACAGTGGGGGAGTAACTCCTCCTACAGGGTGGCAAGAGAGCCAGAGGAACTTTTCACCTTTAGAATTGTGGATGTAACAGAAACTTGGAACTGTTTAAGGATAAGCGTCAGTATTACCTATTTATATTTTATAACAAGACTTGTTTTCTTTTAGTGCAAAGAAGAGTTAAGGTACTGCACAATTAGCTATTTTACAAGTGACACCATAAATTACCTTCTGAAACTCAAGCATCTTGTTGGTCATTTCACCCATATGCCAGAGAACAGGTGAAATGAAACATTCTGCTGGGATGATTGCAGACGTCGTGTGCAGAAGTGGAGCAGCTCCCAAGTTTATCGAGGCTGAAGCATAGACGATATGAAAATGGATGACACGTCTCCACTCCCTTCTACCATCCAGAAGTGAAGCCAAGATATGTGCTGAGTTTGGATGAACCCCCCCTATTCTTGATACATGTACTCGGCGAATCACAGTCAAGTCACTGTCAGCTATCAATCATCGGGTTTCAAACCATTTTGAAAGCATCAAATAATCAAATACATGCAAATGTAATATCTGAACTTACATAAGCGTGATTAAAAACTAAAATGGCAGTATTCATCTCTGAGAATAAAGATTATTTGGGGGGGAATGCCATGTCATTCATTTTTGTATAGTTTCAGTCCATGGGCTGAAGCCAAGGCTGTAGCAGTGGATTGAACGGATCAAGAATGCTTTATATTTGAATTAATTAAACTTTGTGTAACTTGACACTTGGATAAATGAAGTTTGAGTAATGTAGTAAAGAGTTTAGCTTTTTAAGTCATTACACTTCCAGCATCTTGTTCACGCACCAAGGCTTCCTCTGTTTCTGACTGATACACAATGAACAACAATAAAAAAAGGACATTTAAGGATAATTTAAACATATGGTTTTTGTTTTGCCACTGTGCATACTTTCAGCACTAGCTTTAAAGGCAAGTTTAAACTCCCTGGAATTAACAAAGAGCCACGAGCTATAATTCAAGGAGACATGTCTGGCTTTACTCGCCTCATGCTATTATGAATAAAATCTCAATAAAAGCTGAGTTTTCCCTGATGGGTACTTAATTCAGAGCAGCTCCTACTTTGCTGCAGCAGACACGTGGAGATGTACTACTACCCCAGCCAAAACGAGGAGAGAAACTCAAATAGTGTGGTTATCATTTCACCCGTGTGTATGTGTAACAGTGGAATCTCCAACAAAAAAAAACAAAGACAAGAAACTACTGGAATACATAACACTGCGAAGAGAGTTGGCATAGAAGACACAGCTTGAAAAACTGTGTCGGGTTCGCCAGGAGCCCTCCGTTGTGAAGATCATTTTAGTTCCATTATGAACCAGTGAGCAAATATTTTGCCAGTGTGAAGCCTCTGGGAAACTAAACCTATTATTTCCTTTTCCTCCTAAAGCCAGATAAGGAGACCTTTTAGGATTGTTGGTCTGCTGGTGAATGGTATTCCCATGTGCTGTTGTTGGCAGAGAGACAGCAAGGAGGCCTGCAGCCAAGCCGACCTGAGCTGAGCCCAACTGACAAGACTCGAGCCTATTACAGCGCTCAGTGATCCCAGATGACACAATGGTCCGTCTCTCGCCATCCTTCTCTCCGTGCATGTCTGCTGCTTTCTCTCAGTGTGATCTTTCTCCTCTGGACTAGCGAGTCGGGGGTTGTCTCGCTCGCTCTCTCACAGGTTTTGTGTGTCTCTGTGTGTTCCTTTTTCTGCATCTCTTGTTACTTCCACCCTCCCACATCTCTTCCTCTCGTCTCCTCTCTTTACTGACACTAGGCTGAATTAGAAGGGCCACATTAACTTTGTTATCATTCTGTTTACTGAGTACATTCCTCAGCTGGTCTGTTTTTAGAGCTTGTTTCATCCCACTACTACTACTGTTGTTCACAAAGCGTTAAAAGCTCCAGAGCTGAATGTACAAAAATGGGGGCCAAAATGTCTTACGTTGAAATTAATGAATTATTATTATTTTTTTATTAATCTCAGTTGTTTTTACAGACAAACTATGCTTTGAATGTAGTGCTGATACAACTAAACATCCCCAAATCCAATCTAATCTGGGACAAGATAAAAGATGGATTGGGGGAACCTATAAAATGTAACGCTGATGCTGAAAACTGGATGATAAACAAGGTGTTTTTAATGTCTCATTTCGGAAGAAAAAACTGATTTACACCCTGTCCACTATAGTGTCTGCAGTATTTAGCAAAACAACCATTATTTTTCTGCATCTAAGCCTCATCATCCACATGCAGATGGCATTTTAAGTCACAACGTATTTTCTCGGTCCCTGTCAATGTAGTTTGGAGCTTTTCAGGAAACTACATTACTGCTCACATTGCACATGCCCACTGTTGCTTTGTGCTATAAGCATGTGCCATAACCAATGACATGGAGGCTACATACCGCTTTCTCTGTTTTGTTTGCACTGCAAGGTCTTAATACAAGTTAACAGCTAAGTTCAGCATCACCGGCTACATAAGCAATCACAGGCGACTGCTCTCACAATATTAAGTGAACCGCAGTGGTTTTCGTGACAAATCATTGATATCGACTTATCTCTACCTACTGTGTCTGTGACTTTGAGTGTCTGTAGTCATTTTTGAAAAATGGTCTGGTAAAAACCTTTTAAAAAAACAAGCTCTGTTTTTTTTTCTTTTTTGTTAAACAAAGGGCAAATTATTTGATATTCAAAAAATACACAAATAAACAAGCCACAGACAACCAGTCACAACTGTAACGCATACAAAGAAAGGAATTGGATAATGAATAAAGCATGAAGACAGGTTCACTGTGACAAATTTTACTTTTAAATTGTATTGATTGATTTTTAGTATGGTTGTCCACATCTATTCACTCTTTTATTGTGAAATCTGTATTATTCAGCTTTAATTAAACTATTGAATGACTATTGTATTCGGTTTGCTATGAACCCATGAATCTATAGACAACTATCACTGAATGACTAAAGGAAGCATAACAAATCGGAAAACTCACTGGTGATCTGGAGCCGTAAAGAATGTCCGTGTGTTCAGATTTGGCTGTGTGAAAACTCGGAGAAGTAGAACAAATGTTGATGTAATCAGGTACTGAGGGGTTTAAAAATATCTTAATTGCCTCCATGAGTTCCTTGTCAGAGCCTGTACTGCTGCTGTAACTGCTGACCGCATTAAATTCAACAGGACAAACTGCAATAACTCTCTTTCTGCTGTTTTTAGAACAGCTTTGTGCACCTGTCTCTTTCCCCTCACACAGTATCTCGGCATAATATCTGTCCCTCTGGAAATGTTTAAGAAATCAAGTATTTATTATCAAGACCAGATGCGTCAGTGACAGTGGGCAGATATTGCTACTAGTTAGCTGTTGCATCACTATCCCCAAGTGGGAGCTGTTCTTGCAAAATGGCATATAACATCCTTCTATTTTGCCTCTGGTGGTGATGTGCAGAGCTGCTCCTTTAGTAGAACATATGCAGAACCCTGTTTACCACCTCCAGAAATGTTCACATCCATATTTTGAACAGATTGTATTTGGTGAGTGAGCTTGACAGAGTAATGCCAATGCCATATTAATACCAAGTGTAAATGTAATCATCTTAAAATCACATCGATATACTACAACAGAGTATTAGGGAAACTTTAAGGACAAAATGTTAATAATAATTTCAAAAATAAAGACATCATATCACAAGAATAAAGTCATACAATTGTGAGATAACAAAGTCTTAATTGTACAAGAAAAACAGTCACAATGTTTCGAGAATAAAGTCAGAAGGTATTTACGCAAAAATGGCTGCATAGGTAGAAAGTTAACAATCCAATTTTAAATCATAAAAAAATCTCCATATAAAGTTTACCATCCTGTGTCTGCTTATTCGAAAACTTGAAGTCATATAGTGCTTAAATGAGGTGAAACGTTTAATTAAAAAATATATTTTATGGTTTTGTGTTTTAAGTCAAACAGAAACCGTACACATTTACATAGCATTTTCCCATGATCCAACTGACATATCTTTGGAAACTTTTGTGATAAAGTTTTGAACACTGTTTTGGACAATTCAACAACTTCAATTTGGATGGTGGGGTCACCATCATTGTTAATTTCTATAAATACCACAGCTTCAATTCAAGAGACTCAAATATGGCTATTAACATCATCCCATAAAAGAGCCCTCTATTAATATATTTAGCTCATTACGGTACAGGAAATGAACAGAAGACAAAGACATCAAAATAAGACTGGGTCGATTCCCAGGTGTGTTGCATGAATATCCAATCTGAGGATGTTTGATGTATATTACATACTCATATAATACAGTGGCCCTTTCAAAGTTTTCAGACATTTTGGACAAAGCGGCAATTGGATAAAGCAAAGAAGTGTTTATTTCCAGTTCACACTACACAACTTGTGTTGTGATCTTGCAGTCGTAGTGAGTTCATGCTACACAACTGACTGGCGACGGGGGATCAAAAGAAGGAACCCAGACTGTCTCCAAACTACATTTTTTTAGGAAAACACACGCGAGTAGAGACACAGAGTGATCCTGACGACACATCAGGCTGGATGAGAGGTGATAGGGCTTCAGGGGACATCAGTGGTGAAGACTATAGAGCAGCTTGGACCTGACTTTTACTGTCAAAATGCATCCTGGGCCAAAAGACAAAACTTAATTGAGCCCAACCCAAACTGAACCAGACCTGTGACTGATGCCGTTAATACAAGCTGAACTGAGATTGTTTTTGGGGTTTTTGCTTGATTTCCCTCAAATTTCATGTGCAGAGTTAAATAATCAGGGGTCACCTCATCCCGTCCTGCACCCCAGTTGGCTGGAGTTGACGCAGACTGACTGGATTTCCAACTTGCTGGACCTGTTGTCGGACCAGCCTGCTGCAAATCTAAGACAGGACATAAAGTCTCACTAATCACGTCTCTGAAGAGTTCACACCTAGCGATTGGTAATCAGGCTAAAATTGTGTAGTGTGAACTAGGCTTGACGCTACACATTTGAGTTGGCGCTCCTTTAATATGGCCCAGGTCCCATTCATCTACATTCTGTTAAAAGAATGTGCCCATATATGGACCAGACTACCTCTTATTGGAGTGGGAGTGATCTGTTCTCAATGAGTAATGGGTGAGTTCACCGAAGAGCCTTGTTATTTCCAGGTGTGAACCTGCACCTAAGTTGCACACAGTGGCACATTTATGTTTTCTCCTTTTTCCCCTCATTCACCCAACTGCTCCACATTGGGATTTTTTATTCTTTTTTTTTATTATCCTATAGTCCTGCTCTCTGTCTTCAACAATCCTTAAGCATCACTTCAGCCCAGCCTCCGTCGCTCTCACTCTCTCTCTTTCTTTCTCTCTCTCTGGCTCTGTCGCTCCCTTCTCACACACTCTCGGTAGTAATCATTGGCACTGCCATCATGCTGGAGAAATTTTTCCGTCTGTTTTCCTCCCTTTTCCTGACATTTATGACTCCATGTTCCAAATTTATGGACAATTTGGCTCACTCAAAATCCTGCAGATAAAGAGGCCGGAGGGGGGTTGTTTCCATGATGGCTGACCGCATCGGGCCCGAAATCCCCATCTCTGGGCTGAGTTAGTGATTCATGACATCATCAGGCAGAGATGACAGCTAAGTGACTGGCTGGCAAAGGCCTGTTCTCAACTCCCTACAAGGACATGGGATCATAAAAAAGCCAGAGCCAGGATTTGAAGAGCACAAACAGCCATACACAATACAGTGTAGTGGCTCTATGTTGACAGTGTCAGTCAGTTGACATTTGTGGGTTTGTGTGAGACATGTCGACAACAATTTGATGGATTCACATAAAAAAATCGTACTGGCGTGTCCAATATAGAGGGAAGTGTAGAACTTTAGTGATAACCTACATTTTACACAAATCCCCCATTAAATGTAGATTAATGAAGGTCCTCTTTTTCACTGACTACTTTTATTTTCACATTAGACAAATGGAGCAATGTTGAGTGGGTTAATGAATCATTAATACTGTATACAAACGCTATTTTCTTCCTTGATGTTTCTCATGAAGCATGAACACTGGGAGCCAAAAGCTCAGGGTTGATGTGGATTTAGTAAAGCGAATCATGTCAGGTAGAGCGTGGTGTAAATTCCAGTCCAAATGAAATCATCTTTACTTTCCTCCGTGGGGCTTCTTTGGCGTCCTGACTGAAGTTTCTACTAAAGATTACCAGTGCAGTGCCTGCTCTTAACCTGCCAGTTTGGAATGAGTCATTTATTTCGCCTGTTGTGCTGGTGGCAGCTTTCTTTCTGAATCTGTCAAAGTGACCTGCAGAGATTAAACCGCGGTGATCAGAGACCGACTGCCTAACTCAGTCCTCAGAAACCTGCTGCTGCACAAAGAGCTGTTCTTCACCCCTTTTTTCAAAGTTCAGTGAAGCTCGACTTTGTTTGCCGAACCCAGAATTGGAGAATCAATTGTCCTGAACACACCCGCTGTCATCAATGCATTGTTGTTGTGATTAACAGTGTCCCTTACAATGACGAGTCCCATGTACAGTCCCAACAATACACATCCAGCATAAGCATTGATGGAGTGAATCATATTATACGAATAGCCTTTTCCTGCTATAGGATATACAACTTCACCGATCGCTGTCACCCCTACATTATCCTCCAGTCTATCGCATCTTTTGTTTGAAGTGTCCTTTTGTTTTGCAGTTTCAGCTCCATGCAGCCTATTCTGTGACGCTGTGTATAATTACAACACTCTGTCAAGCACGTGTACATCAATCAGTTCTAACCTGTGTGTACTCACTGTCACTGCATCTCTGTCACAGCTGGAATTAGAATTGATGGGTTTAGAGCTACCTGTCATGTGTAGCATTGAACACTGGTGTCTGGAACATCTTCTTTTTCTTAAGATGTCTCCCTTTTCCCGTGCAGTGCCCCTGCCTGTCAGTTACATCTAAGTGAAGATCCTCTCATTAAATCCCACATGATTTCTCGCAACAACAACTTCAATAATCCTTCTTCTCCCTCTGTGCATTTAATTCAGTTCCAAACATGACAGAAAATTAGGTTGGAGTTGGGATGTCTTCCGGCGAATGCGGTAGCGCTCTCCCTCTTTTCTTCTGCACTGACGCTGGCTGGGAGAGACAGGGTGGAAAACAGTGGGTCCAGAGCTGTCGAGCAGAGCTGAGCTGCTATCTTCATTACTTCAAAGTGTCTGTAACACATTGAAGGCGCCAACCAGCACGCATCGCTGAGACTGCTCACACAAAACTTAGCAGGGAGGATTTCATGTCTGGAAATCTCCATGGATCGTCTGTAGTAAAAACTAGTCTGATGTACTTTTTCTTAAGAAAGATCCGTCACCGCTCAGTGTATTGATTATAAAACTGGCTCAATAAAAATACTTTATTTACCTCCAAATTAACTCAAAGGAATTTCTGATTGTATATAGAGGGAATGGTAATGCAAATAAAGCACCAAAACAGAGGGGTCATCACTGTTAATGGGAAGAAAGAGAAAAACCTGCATTGCCAGGGCAGACAGCACTAAATTAAGATACTCACAGACCCGATGACGCATACAGGGTGTGCATAATGTAAATGTTCATTTGGCTGTCCATGATCTGATAGGGCGCCGATACATAACCAGCTGTAATAAGTGGCCCAAGTGCCTACTGTTGCACATTTGTTGAAAGAAATGCTGTCTGAAAAAGGATCAGGTAGAGAGGAGATTCTCAGCAGAAAACTGGTCTCAGTGAGTGATTCATTATGATACGCTGTAATTACATTTACTTCTTAGCAAAGTAAGCCTTTTGTTTTCTGATTAGCCCATAATCCTCTAAAGACTTGAAGGTTTTTTTTTCCAGACACGTCTTCCATAAGTAGAAAATCCTTCAAAAAGACAAGAGCACATCTCTGTACTTAACTTCAGCTGAACTCACACGCTCAACCCTGAGAAGAGTAATTAAAGTGGTATTTATCTCTGCACATAAATGCTATAGACTTTGGGAATCTGACAAAAACATAATGCAGCTATGTTTTAGCATGTACACTCGAAAATGAGCATTTGTATATGTGATCCTCATATCGTACTTTTTTTGAAGACATTATTTGGTATGACACAGTCAATGACTCATAATACAGAAAGTGGCTTGTGTGGGAATTATGCAACCACATGTTCGTGTTAATTCTTTAAATCTAATCTAATTTAAATTTAACGATGTTTAATTAAGTCATTAATTTCACTTTGGTTTATATTTGTTTCAGGTCCAATGCTTATTTAGAGTGGATGTTAAATCCCAGTAGTTACAGTGTAATCTGTGGCACCTCCATCAATGTTGCCTAAGAAACTGGCCTGACTAAATGTTTTTTTTTTATCAGTCATAGATTAAGTGCTGACCTGAATTTGAGAATCATATTTTTAGAACCCGACCACACTCCGAATGGAAAATACAGGCAGTTGCATTTACATGGAAAACATTAAAGGGCCCAATAATGTGTGTGTTGCATTAGAAGGAAGTCAGTTAAATTAGGGTTGGTCATCCTGGAAAAGCTAGCTACAAATAGGGTTAGGGTTAGGGTTACAATTAGGGATGTCCGATAATATCGGTCGGCCGATAATATCGGCCGATATTAGCCTATTTTTTTAATATCTGTTCATATCGTTATCGGATTTTCCACCGATAATGAAAACCGATTATAATGCCTGGGTTGTGCTGCCGCTGCTGCTTGTTGGGTCCTGACATTTACCGGCGCGCAATTGATGACATCAACAAACCGCACCTGGAACCAAAACAACAACAGAAGAGTGTGGTTAGTGTGGCTAACAGGTTGCCCGCTAGTTGCTTCACAAAATGTCTGCGGTCTGGAATTTTTTTAACGTTTCACCTGCGGATAGCAGATTTGCGGTTTGTAAAGAATGTGAGGCGCATGTCATGCGAGGGGGGAGCAAGGCTTCGTCATTCAACACTTCGAATTTAATCTGTCACATTAAGAAGAACCACCCCGAGGCACACGAAGCGTTTTTGCAGCAAAGTAAGGCAAAACAACAACGAGGAAAGGACTCCCTGCAGAAAACAACGCAACTGTCGCTCAAACAGTCAGCAGAAAAAAAAATGAAATACAACAAGGAACACCCGAGAGCGAAAGCTATCAGCCAAAAAATCATGGAGTGCATTGCACTGGATAATCAGCCGTTTTCAATCGCGCAAGACGCCGGATTCAGCAAACTTGTGGAGTTCCTCGAGCCGCGCTTTGCCATGCCCAGTCGCAAGTATTTCTCTGATGTTTGCCTCCCCGAGTTGTACAGTGTTGTTTATGAACACGTCGAGAAGCTAATTTCTGATGCTGTAGCCATTAGCTTCACGACAGATATCTGGTCTTCAAGCGTTAGCCAGGTTAGATTAGATTAGATTAGATTTCTTTATTTATCCACACAACGGGGAAATTCACTTGTTACAGCAAAAAAGAGAAAAACAGAATTTAAATAACAGTGCCGAAGCAACAATAAAAAAGAAAGATCAAAATATATACACTACTAAACTACACATAATGAGAGTAAAAATATACAGAAAACAAAAACAAAAAACAACCTGCAAAACAGACACTGTGCAAAAGCAGGTACTGGGGAGAAAGTGGAGTGATGTAAGTGTTATTGTAATGAAAACAAAAGTATTATAAGTAATATTGCAACAGTAGTGACCATGATACAGAAAAAATAATTAAAAGTAAGTGACCATAATATAAATAATACTACAAGATAGTATAAAGGAAAATATAAATATTGCAATGTAACCATTATAAGTGACCATGATATAAATATAGATGTAAAGTGTTGAATATTATTGTGCATAGTAGTGATCTGAGTAAAAAAATAAAAAATAAATAAGAAAAATAAATACAAATACAGCTATGGTGAGAGGTTGAGTGGAGATACAGATAATAGACATGGACTACAACATTATCAGGTGGTGCTGGTGTTGTAGAGCCTGATTGCAGCCGGGATGAAGGACCTGCGGAACCTCTCCTTCTTACACCGTGGGTGTAACAGTCTGCTGCTGAAGGAGCTGCTCAGGGACCCCACATTGTCATGTAGGGGGTGAGAGGTGTTGCCCATGATGGACGCCAGCTTGGCTAACATCCTTCTGTCCCCCACTTCCTCAATGGAGTCCAGAGGACAGTCCAGGACAGAGCTCGCTCTTCTTATCAGTCTGTTGAGCCTGCTCCTGTCTCTGTCCGTGCTACCCCCCCTCCAGCAGACCACAGCGTAGAAGATTGCTGAAGCCACCTCAGAGTCATAAAAAGTCCTGAGGAGAGCCCTGCACACTCCGAAGGACCTCAGCCTCCTCAGCAGGTGGAGGCGGCTCTGGCCCTTCTTATAGAGGGCATGTGAGTTATCAGACCAGTCCAGTTTGTTGTTGAGGTGAACACCCAGGAATTTGTAGTTCTCCACCACCTCTATGTCCAATCCCTGGATGTTCACTGGTGTTAAGTTGGATGCTTTTTTCCGGAAGTTCACGATCATCTCCTTCGTCTTGCTGGTGTTCAGCTGAAGCTGGTTGAGCTCACTCCAGCTGACGAAGTCTGTGATGACCGCCCTGTACTCCAGGTCATTCCCCTCAGGAACACATCCAACGATGGCTGTGTCATCTGAGAACTTCTGGATGTGGCAGTGGGTGGTGTTGTGGGTGAAGTCGGAGGTGTAGAGGGTGAAGAGGAAAGGGGAGAGCACCGTACCCTGAGGGGCACCTGTGCTGCAGAGCACCACGTCAGACACACAGTGATGGAGCCTCACATACTGTGGTCTCTTGGTGAGGTAGTCCGTTGTCCATGCAGCCAGGTGTTGGTCCACTCCCACGTTCTCCATCTTCACTTTGAGCAGTGAAGGCTGGATGGTGTTGAATGCACTTGAGAAGTCAAAAAACATGACCCTCACAGTGTTCCTGCTGTCCTCCAGGTGTAGCAGGGATCTGTGCAGCAGGTAGGTAACTGAGTCATCCACCCCAATCCCAGGCTGGTAAGCAAACTGCAGGGGGTCCAGCTGTGTGCCCACCAGCAGTCGTAGGTGTCTCAGGATAATCCTCTCCATCGTCTTCATCAGGTGAGAAGTCAGGGCAACTGGCCTGAAGTGGTTAGGCTCCTTGGGGCGCGGCGTCTTCGGCACCGGGACCACACAGGAGGTCTTCCACAGGGCTGGGACTTTCTCCAGGCTCAGGCTTAGGTTGAACAAATGCCTGATCACACCACAGAGCTGGTCAGCACAGTCCTTGAGCAGTCTTGGGCTGATACCATCCGGGCCCGGGGCCTTCCTTGCCTTGATCTTCTTGAGTTGGCTTCTCACCTGATCATCTGTTATAGAGAGGGGGGTGGAGGATGACTGTGGTGGGGGTGTGGGGGTGAGGAGTGGTGAGAGTCTCAAGGGGGGATGATGATCTGGAGATGGGGTGGGGGTTGGCTGGTGGGGGTCAGGTGTCGAAGGTGGCAGGCTGAGGAGGGGAGGGGGAGGGGGGGCTGGCCAGGAGAGGTGTGAAGAGGGGGCAGGGGGGGGGGAATCAAATCTATTGAAGAACAGATTCAGTTCATCTGCCCAGTCCTTGTCCCCGCTGGGTTGTTGTCTTCCCACACCTTTTCCGTGGCCTGCGATGGTCTGCAGCCCTCTCCAGACGTCCCTGGCGTTGTTCTGCTCCAGCCGCTTCTCCAGTTTCTTCCTGTAGCTGTCCTTCCCCTTCCTGATCATCAGCCGGAGTTCCTTCTGGACTCTGCGCAGCTCCTCTTTGTCCCCCGATCTGAAGACCCTCTTCTTCTCGTTCAGCAGGGCCTTTATCTCGGGGGTCACCCAGGGTTTGTTGTTGGGAAAACACCGTACCAGCTTGGAGGGCACAGTGTTCTCCTCGCAGAAGTTAATATAATCCGTAATGCAGTGGGTCATGCTGTCAATGTCAGTGCCATGGGGGCTGCAGAGTGCCTCCCAGTCTGTAGTCTCGAAGCAGTCTCTGAGCCTGGCACTGGTCTCCTCGGACCACTCCTTAACAGGCCTCTTCACAGGTCGTTGTTTATTCACCACAGGGGTGTAGTCCGTGACGAGGTGAACGAGGTTGTGATCCGAGCGACCAAGCGGGGGGAGGGGGGATGAGGTGTATGCATCCTTGATGTTTGCATACATTAGGTCCAAAGTTTTATTGTCTCTAGTGTGGCAGTTCACGTACTGGGTGAAGGTGGGAAGAGCAGAGGACAGAGGGGCATGGTTGAAGTCACCGGAGATGAGGAGGAGGGCTTGGGGGTGCTGGCTTTGAAGATGCGAGATAACTGTGTGGATCCGATCTGAAGCTACAGCAGCGACCGCCGAGGGGGGGATGTACACAGTCACAACAATAACATGTGAAAACTCCCTCGGGAGATAGTATGGCCGCATGCTGACCGCTAACAGCTCCAAATCTCTGGTGCAGAGCATCTCCTTCACGCTGGTGTGTGCCGGGTGGCACCATCTATCGTTAACCAACACAGCGATCCCACCTCCTTTCTTCTTACCGCACTCCGTTGCTTTTCGGTCCGCTCGTACGAGTTGGAAGCCGTCCAGATTTACGTGTGAGTCCGGAGAAAGTTCAGTCAGCCACGTCTCTGTGAAGCACATGAGGCTGCATTCCCTGTATTCCCTCTGCAGTCGGGTCAGCGCCGTCAACTCTTCCATCTTGTTTGGGAGAGATCTTACATTCCCCATGATGACAGACGGTAAACATGGTTTAAACCGTCTTTTCCGCTCCCTGCGCTTCACTCCCGCTCTGCATCCTCTTCTCCTCCTCCGTAACTCCTCGGGGATCTCCGGCCGCTCCACGCAGAGAAGGGGTGTGTGGCGCAGGCCCAACAGCTGATCCCGGGTGTAAACAATGGAGCCGTGGTTGAATGGGGAGCCGTGGTCGAGTGAGTTTCCCACAGCCACACCAAAAAGTGCCGAAAACAGCAAGGAGCAAACTACGAATGTTAAAATGTGAACATCCATAGCTGCGCACTTGCTTAAAGTGTCAATGTAGTAAAAAAAAACAACAACAAAAATACACTAAAAACACTATTTACACACTAAAAGAGGTACGAAAAGTGAGAGCTGCTGTAACAGGCTGCCACTCACGCAGCGCCATCCTCAATCTTGCTGAGCTTGACGGCTTAATGGCTGGACCCGGACTTTAAGCTCGTCAAGAATGTGCTTCATTCTCAAGAGTGCCGTGGATGTTTGAAACATGGAAAATCTCCAAGGAGAGGGTGCATGTAATAGTTCGGGACAACGCACGCAACATGGCTAAAGCTACGTCGGAGTTTGGTGTGCTAAGTCTGCCCTGCATGGCACACACCTTGCAGCTGGCAGTGAACGGAGGTGCCCTGTCTCAACGCAACATAGCAGATGCTCTGGCTGTGGGTAGACGTGTGATAGGCCACTTCAAACACTCACCACTGGCTTGCAGTTGTTTTGAAGACATACAAAAAGAACTCAACATGCCTGTGAAAAAGCTGCAACAGGATGTATCCACTAGGTGGAATTCCACCTATTATATGATGCAGAGACTGGTGGAGCAGAAGAGAGCATTGAGTGCATATGCTGCAGATTATGAACTCCCAGCAACATTGAATGCAACTCAGTGGGGGATTCTGGAGAAGATGACCAACCTCCTGGAACCATTTGAACAACTTACCAAAGACATCAGCTCTGCGGAGGCCACTGCTGCAGATGTCATCCCTGCTGTGATGTCCCTCACACGGCTGCTGGCCAGGGTTGATGAGTCAGACAAGGGTGTGCAAACGGCCAAACGTACTCTACTCGAAGCTGTCTGTAATCGCTTTAATGGTGTTCAAAGTGAACCACTGTATGCCATTGCAACCTTGGTTGATGCTCGTTACAAAGATCGGTATTTTGACTCAGA
Source organism: Limanda limanda (assembly GCF_963576545.1). Classification (NCBI taxonomy): domain Eukaryota; kingdom Metazoa; phylum Chordata; class Actinopteri; order Pleuronectiformes; family Pleuronectidae; genus Limanda; species Limanda limanda. Next base: position 23,097,018 of record NC_083648.1, on the reverse strand, counting down.
CAAGAAGGGGGAAGCACTGAATATGCTGCTGAGTGTTGTGGATGAAATGGCTGGTGGTGGTAACGATCAGCAGGAAGAGACTGCTGGTGCCAGTGCAGATGACCCAAGCCAGGAGGACGGGGACCCAAGACAAGAGGAAAGGAACCCAAGACAGGAGGACGGGAACCCAAGACAGGAGGACGGGAACCCACCACCTAAGAAGGCCCGAAATGAAAGCCTGCAGGACATGTACCAAGAAATCCTGGCAGAGAATGATATCATCACTCAAGCAACTACAGGCGAAACAGCTTCACAGGTGAGTAAATAATAAACTATTTTCATTCTGCTTCATATTGAAGTGTACATTAGATGAAGAAAAACAAACATTTGTCTGTCAGTGCTTTGAAGAATAGTTAATAGAAAATTCTATTTTTGTGTTTACTTTTTCTTTAGGTGCATACATACCTGGGAGAAGTCCTCATCCTCAAGAAAGAATGCCCTTTGAGCTACTGGAAGAGCAACCAGGCCCGCTTCCCTGCTCTTGCCCGTGTAGCACGCAAGTACCTCACTGCACCCTGCACCAGTGTAGACAGCGAACGGCTGTTCAGTGCTGTCTCGCATGTCATCGACGAGAAGAGGAATCGTATACATTGCGACAATGCTGAGATGCTTATTTTCATTCAGAAAAATCTCCCTCTTAAACAGTAGTACGAGGATGAGAATTAGAGCACTTTAAGTCGTTGCACTCTAATTTATGTTTGCTTCTTTCAACTGAAGCTGTTTTTAGTTTTGTGCCTTTTTTATTTGCACATTTTTTGTTATTCATTATGAAAGAGAGGGCAGAAAGAAACGGTTTATATTTGTAATGATTGTTTTAGCCAAGTTATGGACAGTTACATATGGCCCATCAATCTTTCAGCATCATTTTCTGGACAAAAGGAGAACTTTGTTTACTACTCTGGAAGGTTTGAACTGAACTGTGTGCCTTTCTTGTTTTTATTGCACACCACATTAATATTACAGGTTGTGTTTTTGCTCATGTTTAGCAGGGCTGATTGAGCCCAGTTTATATTTTAAATTGACAAATACTGTATTAGTCCAAGTAATGGGCTAAGGACTGAGTCTGTCTCTAGGCTATATCTTTGCACTTTTATTTCCTTTGTGTGCACTTTACCTCATTCCAAAAGTGTTGTTTGTTGTACCTCATAGAAATTTGTTTTCAGTAGGCTGTCCTACACTACACATGTTTACTTTAAATGCTGTATGAAGTCGTACAGGACAACAATGTTGTTGTTTTGTTTTTTTACAATTTGTGAAGAAATCAGATTTGTCCTAGTTGTAATGGGCATTGTCAGGATGATCTCAGGAAAAGTATGATGATCCAATCTGTTGACAAAATGTTAATAAATATGGAACTTTTCCATAAGTTGAAGTAGTTTCCTTATTTTTTTATAGACAATGTATGGCAGAAAATAATGTGATGGGACCTAAAATTAGTCTGGGGGAAAAAACGCCTGCATATGTATATCGGTATACCATATCGGTTGAAATCGGTATCGGAAATTAAGAATTTGGAGAATATCGGCTATCGGAAAAAAGTCAATATCGGACATCCCTAGTTACAATAAACCGGTACATGCCACCCCCCTCCATCGGCCCTTTTGTCAAAGCTACGACCCAAAATATATCAACGCGCACTGACTGACAACTGTTAGAAGCAGACTGTTCCATGAGTCACTCGCTAACCTCTAGCTATTATCTCTGCTTCAACTGCGTTTATCTCTCACTGACGACTTTGGTCATGTGCAGTGGCGAGTATGCAGGCAGGCCGGTCAGTTAGTGACAGACAGGTGCACCAGCCAATCATTTCATTGGCGACCTGAAGATGCTTTCAAAAAATAAGATAAATAGTGTTTCAAGAGAGACAACTTACTAACCTTACCTTTTTAAAAGAACTATGAAGCCCACTGCTCAAATCTGCTTGAGGGTACCAACTCCAGGTTTCATTAGCCACTACTAGCCTAGAATATTTGTGTATCCAAATTAGAAGTTGGCAGCTGATTTGCATTGTGGGTAATCAAGTCTTTACCAGGTTTCAACAGAGAAACTGAATATGTGTATGGAAGTCTGGATCTGCTGTGTAAATTTTGATTCTCCATTTTACGTTTTCATAATGAGTCCAACAAGGTTTTTCGAGTGCAATGCAGTGTATCTCTATATGCCTGTGTGCAGGACTTCAAATATCCTAAAGTAGCAGTCCAAAAAGAAACCCAAGAAAATAGCAATGTTTCTTCAAGCAAAAACTCTCTCCACCAGGATGTGTAATTGAAATATGCTTAGCTGAGATAACCTTTCCAGCCCTGCCAGCTATTCTGCTGTGTCAGTCCCCCTGATGAGCAGACAGGACACCGCGTACTAACAGATCTCATTCAAATTCTACACCTGAGTCTCTAAGCTCCAGCTTTCAGTGGAATACAAATGGACCAAATGACAGACCAATTCCTCCCATGCCAGGCTTTGCTGCAGGGGACGCCTGGGTTTTTTAAGCTGTGGGAATTGTAACTTAGTGCTACTAAAACCTACAAAATTGGACTGGCATTGGTGAAACTGAAGGGTATTTCTGTAAAGCCCGACATCGTAACTCATACATACAAATCCAAACGTAGCCTGAGATTTACAGCGAACATCTTACGCATACTTGCTGGCGTTCCTTCTCACAGCCATTGTGGAAGTGAGAAATGGGTGGCATTTCTGTTTGGGAGGCCAATATCCGCAAAGGCGTAACATGTCAGGGAAGAAATACTATCAGGGAATGCACTTATTGGACTCTTGTGGGTGATTGTAACGTGAAAATAGAGAAGCCTCAGTTTCCTACCCTCAGCCTTGAGGTTCAATCCTAATTAGGAGCACCATTTTGCTTCTCGTTCACGGTTGGTGCGAGGCCTATATCTCCTCTGTGTTTTGACTTGTCGGGCCCACTTAGAAATATCGCATTCACACCTCTGCTATTCAGAGGAGGTGCGAAGTTGAGTGACTATGACACCAGCCAGCGTGACGTCTTTGTGTTTGACAAATCCACTAACGGGCTGGATATGGCTGTTCTTTTTTGAGAATTGACGGATGTGTACATATGGTGGTGCAAATGTTACTTGTGTTATGCAAATTAGACATGAGCATGGGATTAACCAACTAATTCAGTCAATCAAACACAAGTGGTCCTCCTAAAATGTCAAAAGATGAATCCTGCTGACACATCAAACATGAAGCTTGACTGACATGTGCCAGGCAGGGCAGGATGTAATGCAAAGAGCCTGACAGCCTGTATATAAAGAACATTTATGATCCTCACTGACGGAGAAGCTTATTTCACAATCTCTATATCTACCTAGTGCCTGTAGATAATATTTCTCCGTATTAGTGAATCTGTGTTAGTTTACTGACTATGTAAGTTTCTGTATGGTAGGGTTTCTTCAAGCTGAAATCAATTCTAAATAGGGATGTCACAAGAACCGATATATAGATATCAAGTAGACGCAGACAGAGCGACAAAGACAAGCACACAAACACACTCCTTCGAACAGAAGAGAGGTTCTTCTCGCAATTTGTGAACCAACGCAGTGTTTTTCAGTGTAAAATCGACTTCAGAGACACAACTGAGACTCAATGATGATTAAACTAAACATGATTAACTTAGGGTTCAGGTTAGAATCTGGAGAAGTGGTTGATAGTGGCCTTGTGCAGAGCAAGAGAGATCCAGGTGAGCCATCAACACCAAGCAAAATTAAAAACCCTACACTACGTTCATAATAGAGGATAGATTTATATCTTTTTTTAGGTTCCTTTCAAAAGAAAAGAAAAGCAAGCCTAAAAAGTAAACTACTTAACTGGAAATTTAAGAACAGAAATGAAATTAAAACAAATTTTGTCCCTTCAGTATTGCTGCTGGATGTAAAGTAAAAGCCTGCTAAAAAAACAATAGTCAATGGCATAATTTATATTCAAGTGTCTCCACAAAAGTTTTAAAAATGTAAGTTAAAAAACATATTTCATACCAACAAGTCCAACAAGCTTTTAATTATTAATTAAGAAGCTCTCCTCCTCTTCATGAAAGCTGTTTCAGACAAAGAATTCAACAAACTTTTAAATAGTGTGCAAGTGTTGACAGTGTTAGATGATACCAGGTGTTGTAATTTTCTCATTTTCTGTTTCAAACCATATTCAGCTAGTTAAAACATGTCAGCTTTACCAACTACGGGAATATATCAACCGTTAAACATTCCAAATGTGACACACATTGGCTGTCAACCACAACCAGATGTGACAGATGGTTTGTTACACAGAACCATCTGGAAAGGTGACATTGGAAGCTGATTGTAGAAGGGCAGATGCTTTAAAAAAAAAAGAAATACCTGACAGGCGATAGGATGAACCAATCGTCCATCAACATCTATCACATTAGACAAAGTCAAGTCAGGAGAAGAGCGAAAACATATCTTCCGTTGAGAAAAGCCTTCAGAGCCGTTCTTTGCTCGACTTTCAAAGAGCAAACGCTCTCTGTTCTGACATAAATGATGATATATTTCCCCCCTTTCACTATTGTCATGCCTTCCGCAATGTAGTTTCCCGAGTTTGGAAGTAATCGTTCAGACTTTGGTTTGATCATGTACTTTGAAGTTGGAATAAGGGAAAAAAACAAACATGGGCATGTTGTATTGATGTGTTTGAAGCGTTTGAACAACAGCTTAACAAATCTTTCCAATATTTGGATAGAAACGAAGCGTGAAGAAAAAGGATCAGTTGAGACAGGCATATAAATCATTTGAAACGCATTAAAACATTTGTAAATTTAGAAAGTGCTGCTAGGCGCTTGTGAGAGCTGCACAGGAAATTTTCAAGACAATTGTGGAACATCTGAGTTTGCATTAAAAAATACTTTTTAGTGCTGACTATAAAATTGTGTTGATTGGTTTAAAGGTGCAACTTGACAATTTATTAAGTCTTCAACTTTCCGAGTTGTTGCTCCCGCCAATCACGTGATTTTTCCTCAATGGAATGTTATTTTTCCTCCACCACATGAACACACAATGAGTTCCCTGCAGTTGACAGTGGTTCCTCCCTCATAGGACGCTGACGTTTGCCTTCCTTGTGAGGAAGCTGGAATTCTCACAAGTGAGAACCCATCTCGCTTGTTGTCAGTAATGTAACTAATATAGAAGAAAACTAAATATCCAAATCATAACTACATCAGATCTGTGGCAAAAAAGTTATGACACTACTCAACAAAAATTGTTGTTTTTAGCCTCGGCCCTATTCAGTAACCCTACTAATCTTTGTCTACCTTACAGTGGAGCCAAAAAGCCACAGGAATCCTATAGGCCACTTGATGTCTGCTGGATAAAATCCGCATGCTTCCTTCTCACCGTGGTTTAGTATTATCCTGCAGGTCGAACGTGGCCTCCCCTGACTGACACAAATACAGAGGATGCCAGCACACCTTTAGCAAAGCTGTTTGAAGCTGGACTAACTTCTTGACTCCTGTCGAGATATCAGAAATGGATAACAGATTCGGGTGAACACAAGAGGGGGTTGAGGCAGGGTCAGTCATTATATCCAGCAAGTTCTTTTCAAGCTGCTTGCACCTGCGGGGGAAACCTTTCAAGAACACATGTGCTCTTTTAAACAATGTTCTGCTTCACACTCGCACGGTTACACACATTTAGGAGCTGTCTGCGATGCTGCAGCCTCCTCGGTCGGCTGCTGGGGGCCGTCCGGGAAAAACATGGTTTCCTGTCAGTGGTTGAAGGCAGCTCAAGGATGTTTTAACAGCAGCTGCTAAAAAACAAGAGAACATTATAGGTTCACTTCCCCTGCAACCCGCGATGATTGAGAAATCGTCTGAAGATGTGCAGGGTTTTACTGGCTGCAGATTGTAGGGTTCCACTGAGGGAAATAAATTGCTGGCTATTTGAATAAAAGTGTGGGAAATAACTGTCACGGAGGTGTGTGTGTGTGTGTGCGTGTGTTGCTCTTAATGGACACACTAGATTGTCTGCAGGACCTAGTATTCTAAATTGTCAGGCTTTCTTTTGTTTGTACCAACAAAGATGACCTTTCTAAAGTTCAATTATTATTATAAATATTTGTAGAAAGCAAATACTTATTGGATGAAACAAAGGGTATAGACATGCACTCCCTCTACGGTATGTGGAGATCACCTCATTGACAGACATTGCTCAAGATCCCTTTGGCAATTACATTTCCAGTAATAATATGAGAAAAAAGGTAAATTCTATTCTTGTTTTTATAAAATTACCAGAAATAGATAACCATTATGTGTAAAATGAGAAATAGAAGTCCACTATTGGTTACTCGTGTGTGTATGTATGTTTGTGATTGAGAGTTATTATCTGTTTGCGTTTTCATTAATCTACTCTTCTACTTATTATCACTGTCTACGATAGAAGACGCTGCTACATTTTATAAGAGATGTTTTTTGTGTAAAGCAAGATCTAACATCTTTTATACCTTTGATGTAAACTACAAAATCGTCTCCCCAGTGAAAAACCGAGGACAATTCAAAAGCTATTGTTCTTCTCACAATAAAACTACAATGATTCTCCCAGACCAAAAAAAAATCCATTCAGTTCCTCTCTGCTTCGTGAAAGGTAAAATGTACAGTATGGATGTGTTGTCGCATGTACTCAGAGTACCTTAAAATGCGTAATCTGATTAATACAGAATTACAAATCAAGATAATTAATGTGCCAGTGTGCTACAAAAGAAATGCCTGTTTGTCTAATTGTTTAAAAATCCTTTTACCTGAAAATGAAATCAAAGGATGTCACATTAAACAATATTTTTGCACAGAAAAAAAGCAGCGACACATACTTTTAGATTAATAAACATATGCAAACATTTTTACAAACTACTTGATCCAATAATTGAGATGCCGATTAACAACTATGTGGTTATTAATGAAAATTGTTTTACATTAAAAGCTTAAAATGGACCTTCCTGTATTTATCGAATGTGTTAAGTTGATAATTCGTCCAGAGAAGAGTTGTCATTCTGCTGGATTACAGACACAGTTACTGACAGCCATAGAGAGATGCTACATAGTGATGTGTCTTTTTTCCACAGACTGAACTTTCAGTGCAGTTGGGACTGAATTAATATTAACCACATACAACTATTGTAATAAAATGTAAACAGAAAGCATGATGCAGCGGTCATGCTAATACAAACTATTAGTGGACTGAATTTATATTGAGCTTTTCTAGTCAACCATTCAAAGCACACTACGCTTCAACCCACATCCCCTCACACATTTCCTGCAGCACTTCTTTACGCTGTGCATACTGCCGGCACAAGAGGACTGGAGGGGCCAGGGTTAGACATTAGACATTCACTAACGTCATACTCTAAAAATTCTGGATATTTTTCTGACCGAAAACCTGATCTGGCTGGCTATAAGAACAAATCTACAATTGTCAGGTTTCCACTCCTTACAATGTGGCAGTTCAGAACCGCTATAAAAACTGAATTTCTGATGTAGTACGCCACTTTACCATTTAGCCAGTACTTACTCAGCTTGTTACATAGTTACATACAGCTTACCAAGAACGATTGCATTAAGTAACGCATTAATGACCAACTTGCAATTTGACACTGTTCTACTGTTTGCATTTCACTTTTTACTTTACTTTTTATATCTTTATTTTATATATTGTTTTTTATTGTTTTTCTTTTGTGTGTTGTATTTATTGTGTTTTTTTGTTTTTATGTTCATTGTATGCACCAATAACCAGAGCAAATTACAGGTAGGTGTAAACCTACTTGGCAATAAAAAACTTCTGATTCTGAATACTGGCTGAGTAGTAAAACATAAAACACTGAAATGAATATAGTTAATGACAGCATTGATATGAGGAGAGGAATTCAATAAAAGAAACCTGACTCTAAAATTATAAACTAATTCAATCTGCCATCCTTAGGCTAAAGCTGTATTCAATATCCAATAGGGCCATAGTGGTCGATTACATTTTTTTTCACAGCATGCATTATACATGAGTGTATTGTAATTAAATTTGGAAAATCTGTCTTTACATACTTTTTTAATAATTTGGGAGCAGGTCAACACCACATTTTATAATCTCTTTGTTTTCACTCATCAGCATGTGTGGAAGCCTTCAGCAGCTGCGCCCGTTATTAATAAAGGATAAATGGAGGACAGATGCATGATGGTGAACCACAGTGAACCTCCACTTAACCAGTGTAAGCCATTCCTTAACATGCAGACCTCATAGACTGAGAGGAAGCCATTCTAGGGTCTGATAGCTGTACCTAATAAATTATTCCCTAAATGCTCCCAAGGTCTCAGATAGCAAAAGGAACCCAGATGGGCCAGGGCTGCGTTTGTCTGCGGACAGATGGGTTTTAACGGCCCACCCATTCAAGCTGCAAACAATCCACAAGTTATAGCAGCGATCTGTTTATGTTTTTACACCTTTGGCATTATCGCCAAGTTTGTTCACGTGTGAAGGTTAAAAAGCTAAATGGGTACGAAGGCTAACTGTGAAGCAGACAGGTCGGCAATTTAAAATCATTAACACTGGTGATACCCAACAAGTTAATACCTGAATTTTGAACTGCATTCGGGAATAATGGCCTTTCGGATATCCATGAAGGTCAAAATAATTTAAACCCCTAATTTAAACCCCTAATTTAAATAATTTTGACTGGTTGGTCAGTTGATGCTTATTCAACATTTCCTCCATGTTACCACAATCCCACAACAACAACTCCATCAAAGCAGCCTTTTTTCTGACGCTGAGCTACAATGAATGAAACACTTCCTCCTTGGTGCTAATATTTTCAGTCATAAGCAGTTTAACTGTAAGTTATGTGCTGCCACTTCAATCGTCTCATGAATGGAGTATTTTAGTCAGGGAAGGTTAGCAGTTAGCCTTATGCTTCTTCTTCTTTCACGTGTGTTTCAGGTGTTCTCATTGACTCATTGAAGAAAGGGCTGAACGATCTGATTTTCTTGTCTGTCAGCCTGAGGACAGACATTTTGTTTTCTATCCTCGAAGGGCGTTCACCTTGTGATTCAAAGCAGCGCTTTCAAATAACTACTTCTTTTAACACAAGGTTAGAGCACTCCCTGGCTATAACTTTGTGGTTTATGGGGTATTTGATGTGTATTCTTCCTTTATTAACCTCTTACCGAGTGTGTGATAACAAGACTTTTACAAAATGTCCACAGGAATTCTCAGCCCCCCCTCCCCCACACTCAAAGACAATCGGGTAATAAAAGACAAACGCACACAGTTTTTCTCCGTGAAAGACTTCCTGGTAACATAAATCATCCCCTTTACCCTTAATGATAACAGATATGACGACTAAGGTGTCGATAGCTTGGATGCGCACATGCGATCCAGTCCATGCTCTGTTGAGATGACAAATTTAGCCTCTATTAATCGATCAAGGGATGTTTACCTTCAGCAGCGCCAGCCTTGGTGCTGCTGACCAGACCATGTCCTGTGGCAAACCACAGGTGAAACGTATCCCCATGATGAAGAACTCGTAGCATTGAGCTATACATCTTTGTATTTCGGCATGCGAAGGAGTGGAGAAGCGCTTGAGTCTGTCCTGCAAAACGTCTCAGATGTTCTGGGCCCAGGGCAGGTGTAGGTGGGTGATGTTTACAAGAGGCTTAAACAGTGCTGAGCTGTCCTCACTGAAGCAATGTGAATTGCTTTGTTGCCTGCGGAGGGTCAGGGGGAGGAGGGTCAGGTTAAAATAGATGAGAGATTAAGAAACATAGAGATCCCTGTAAGGGATTTGGCAAAGTGTCAGCTCTGGTCAGTCATAAGCTAAATGTGTGCTGAGAAATGTTTAACCTTTTACACAGAGGGAACCAATTAAAGCCCCCAATGAGGAGACCATTGTGATTTTATGGATTGCAAATTTAGTTCCAATTATCTCCGACCAATAAGATGTCACTGCTGACGTGAGTAATGAGGGGCTATAAATATCCAATGTCATCCTGCGCAGTGTCGCGTTACAGAATACAGAATACATGCATAAAAATGTAATCTGTAACGTATTCCATTACATTAACTAATCTGAGTAACGTATTCTGAATACTTGGAATACTTCCGGTTTGTATTGCATTTTTTAATTGTATGATTGCGGCGTTGTTATAGTCAGTGGAGCAGCAGCAGTTTAAACTCTCTCTCCACCGATGCGGCGGGCCAGCTGGATGTCCGGCTCCCATCCACTCTCATGTTAATCCTCTGTGCCGGTCCCACCGGAGGCTGAACCCCCCCCTGCGCCAAGGCTGCCTCGCGCCGTGCAGCGATCGTTTCGGCGTCGTGTCTATTTTTTGCGCTTGACGCGAGCGTATCGCGCCAGGAAACACACTGAAAAATTATTTTAAACGATATTGATGACATATTTTATATGATATAAATGATAAAGCATGCATCCCATAGTTTGTTTTCCCCTTCTGTTGTCCTGGAGTTTTAAATTTACCAATTTGACCGATCACATTATTAAATGCCCCCCTCTGCACATCCATACAGACACACAAGCAGTCATAAAGATAAAAAGAGAGGGGGGGAGGGCGGAGAATACGTAATTTACCCTCGACACCCGACAATGAACGGAGCAAACAGCGGAGAAGTTCTTGAAGATGGATGAAATTAAATTGGGACGCTGTTGCAGTTAATGTTGGAGCAACAAGTGACTATATGCTTTTATACTACTGGGTCAACGGGTGATATTATTTTAGCGTCGCTTCAGGGTCCGGTGCAATACCCGGCGTGCCTCGCTGGCCTCCTGCAGAGCCATGACAGCGGTGCTCTGGAAGCGCAGGTCGTTCTTCTCTCACCAGGCGCTGGAAGGGCAGCTTGCGGATCAGCAGCTCCGTAGAATTCTGGTAGCGACGGAACTCTCTCAGAGCCACGGTCCCAGGCCTGTAACGGTCCCGAGTCGGTCGCGGTGAGGCTTCTTCACGCCGCCGGGGTCCGGGCGCTCATACGGCAGCCCTGGTCTCCAGCTGCTTCCTGGGGGCTTTGCCTCCGGTGGATTTACGAGACAGTGATTAAACTCGTGAAACAGAGAAGTACCGTCATGTAATCCACTGATTTCAACAATGTAACTGTATTCTGAATACCATCTATTTCATTTGTAACTGTAACGGAATACAGTTACTCATAATTTGTATTCTAAATACGTAACGCCGTTACATGTATTCCGTTACTCCCCAACACTGATCCTGCGTGAAATGAAAGGTGAACATGCCGTCATAATGACTGAATTGCTGACTCAGGTACTAACAGATATAAACTGCTTAATGAATGAGTCGCTTCATCAATGAAATCACAGCTTACAGGGTGATTGAGATACTAACTGTTCAAGCTGTCTTCATAACAATTAGGATGTAGTATACATAGAATGTAAATGACTTTTGGAAGAATTTATTATTCTGTTTAGGTGCCAACAGGACGACTGCCCTTAAAACAGCCCAGTATAACATGCACTGCATATTACACATGCACACATGCCTCAACACAGCGGCCAGCAGGTTAGGGTTCAACTACTGTGTCCAAAGAATGAACAGCGCAGTTGAAAGTGAGGGGAGAAAGAGGAGAAAGAGCTGAGATAGGGTGAATAAAAAGGACAAAAGCTCTGGAGGAACAGATTCAGGCACACTGATCAGCCACAACAATGTAACCAGTTACTGGAAACGTATAAGTTGGTAGTTTGGGACATTGTGTGGGAAAAGACCTTTTTCTTCCCTAAAAGCCCAGAGTCGCTCTTTCACTCTGTTCTCTAGATAGTGTAGCTTCTTCTGTTGCCTAGGAGTATATTAATGACAAAGATCTCCTGGTGAGAGAGAGTTCATCCAGTCCGTCAAAAGGTAAAAGTGATGCATAGACCCTAACCTAAAGTCATTTATGTGCTGACTCGACTTCTAAATAGAATAGCCACTTAATTACAGATTAAAATATTCATTTAATGTCACATGAAGAAATAATGACATTGGTTCCGTTCCAATTTTTTCCTACAGCTCTGAAATGTGTGGCTAGGGTTTGTCCATAATGTAATATGTAGTGTTCCATGCAGTTTCCTAGAGTGAATTAAATGTTCGGTTCAAGATCTCCAGGTTCTCCAGATCTCATTTCACAGCATCACATCATCCAATTCATTTTACATGCTGACTGATATGGTTTATAAGTTCAGCTGAGAAAGAGGTACAATCATTTTACAGTGGATGTAATATGATTGTCATGAACAAAGCTTGATACAGATCTTATCTTGGACCATGGAAATTAGGAAAGGATCAGAGTTAAGTCACTTTTGTTCCAACCACAGCTGAAGGGTTGGCATATAAAGCTTGTTTGTGTTTGACAAACTTGTCACAGAGCGGATGTCCTTCTTATATTGCCCATTAATACTTCCACTCCAACCAGTCAAATGTTTCTCAGCATCAAGAGACATGATTCCCCAATCAAATGCACTGGTCAGTGTGAATAGATGTATCCATAAAACTGTCTCACCTGAGCAGCAGGTGCTTCTCACTTAGAGGGGAAAGTGGTCTCAGACTTTTGACCCAAACAGCTCTCACCAGGTTTCATATGACACAGATAAAGAGACCCAAAAAATGTCACCTCAATTTACTTGGAAACAATAAACACATGATGTGGGAGTGACCTTCTGTTTTAGACCTTCAGGGTTGTGTTTGTGTGTATGTTTTATCAGAATGAATGGGAAAAGCCATACTAAGTAATTCATTTTTGCTGCTTCTCAACAATTATTCCGTGAACTGGATAAAAAGGGTTGTTACTGGGAGGTTTCAACACCAGCACATGACACATTTCCATGACGTGATGCCACTGGAGCTTTTCACTGCGCAAATTAATAAGGCAAACTCCTCCACCTTGGAAATGTGGTCAAAGGCAGCGGTGCAAATCCTCCATGGGACACGATAAGAGGAACACCATACATCATAGCTTTCTCAATAAGATATGGCTAAGCAGTCTGTAGAAGACCCTGGAGAGCATGGTTGGCAGATTATTAAGAGGGATGATGGCTGAGGAGATATATTTATACGAAGTATCTAAATTGTTTTGTGTTTGTCATTCTCTGTGTCATTTGCAAAAAAAAAAGTATTAATTGGTAAAAGCCCTAAAGTGTGGTCGCACAACATTTTTCAAGTCATTATGGGAACCCACAGAGATCCTTGAGCTACAAAAAGAACAAGTTTTATATTATATATAATATTACATTTTCATGTTTATATTGATTATTTGGCTTTTATCTTTGAAGCTATGTTCTACAAATGGGAGCAGAGCCCATTACCATGGATAGAGAACTGTTTACTTCCTTGCGACCCGAAATACAAATGAGGTGAAAGCAATTTTCAGTGAGTGCTCTCAAGCAGTATTTCTTGTGACCAGGTCTGCAGGTTTTCAGCATCTAATGGGGAATAATTAAAAATACTTTTTCACTGTAACAGGTGTATGTTACTAATATGACACCTTGGAAGTATTTGTTTTGGGCAAAAACTACCTGAAAAAACTACTCACATTTATTTCCCTCACTCACATCAGTGTAAAATTAATTTTAATATCAATACATAGATCATAACCTTTAATATCTGTGTGGGTCTCTTGCTGTGTGTCCTCAAGTCTGACTATCAAACTGTTCACATATGAAGTTCATTCCACAGAGGATGAACTTTACAAGGACCTGAGAAGAAATACAAATCTGTCTTTGGCTTTAGAAGCTTGTTAATGACTTCCTCATTAACTGGAAGGCCTGTCTGCATGGTCATATGCAGCTGTGACACATGCACACACACAACCACGCACACACACACATACACACAGACAGTGATGACATTTGATAGGCTGTGTGTCTGTGTTCTAATTGAGTCTCTGGAGATTCGAGGTGGCACTTGGCACCAGGAGGGCCTTGGTCCAGCCACTTAGACCAGCCAGCAGCTGTGAACACAACAACGAGACAGGAGTTGTTCAAACACTAGTTGTACAATATAAATTTTTCAACAGAGCTTTAGGCTTTATATGATCTGATTATTATGTTTAATTTTACCGTATCTTGTTAGAATTAAATATTAGACAATTGGTTGTTGTTGATTTAGATTTTAATCCTAGTTTTTTTTCTGCTCATAGTCAGTATGTTGGATTTACAACACTGGGCGTGTTAAACGTGGACGATTTATGTATTTTATGTGGGTCATAAATGTATGTAAACATCCTAAACATGTATACATCGAGATGTTGTTTCTCACAAATTCAAACATGGAAGCACTAGCATCCATCCATTATCAATCCATCCCTTTTTTTGAATAATCATTTGGAGTGATGCACCTCACTACTGACGGCAGATGATCAAGGATTATTGCTTAGATATATAAAATAGATTTACAAGATGCCTACTCATACATGTCACCGTTACTGACAACACCTGTTATTACAACTGCTCTCTTCATCTCTGTCTGACATTTTGTTATGTACAAATACTACAATTTAAACACCCATTCAGTGTTGTAAATATAGTTATTTTATTGGTGTGCTCTGCCACACCTGACATCTGTTGCACTTCTGTCCTTCCCGGGAGAGGGATCCCTCACATGTGACTTTATCTGACATATCTAATTAGTTGCTGACTTTATCATTATAGGTTTATCGTAGCATTTATATTTTTTCCCGAAAACCAGATGGGATCAGAGGTTGACAACCTACGAGAAACCCCTGTGATATTGAGAACATCATTAGACCCATCGTTATTACAAAATGTTTGAGAATACTTGAGTGTTAAAGACAATGGTGCATGGAAGTTCCCAAATACACTAGAAATATAATAGGAATTAAAAACCTCCTGTTATCTGTGCCCTTTGTCCTTGTTGTAAATGCCCCATATAGGGGAATGTATGAAAAGGATAATGCAATGTGCTTCTCAGGCTGCTGGCGTCAGGGCACGCCCACACACAAACTAATGTCATTATTACAAGTTCAAGTTCACCAACATTGCACTCTGTCTCGCCACAGGAAGCAGGTGTTTCATTTGATTGGAAGTGAACAGGAAGCACAGAATCACCACTGCTATTTTCATGTATTTGTGACCGGGCCCTCACCTTGAACACTCCCTCCTCATACTATTGGTTGGCGACACCTGAGCCCCTGCTGCCAACCAAGCCACCAGGGACTGAGGAGCTGCACGGCTTGGATGCTTGCCTGTTCATCTGTAAGAGCTACCCTGGTTGATGGTTCTGTGACTAACATGTATCAGGCTGGATCTAACCATCCCTACTTTCTTAAATCTGAGTTTGTTGCTCTCTCTCAGTTGTTAGTGTGCCATTTATTTTTAATTCTACAGCGGAAGGTGGGGGGCTGCCATTTATTTTTTTCTCCTGTTTTGGTTCTCGCAGGCAGGTTGTAAACTTTTAATTCCGTTTCATTATTGCCGTTGTTTAGTTTTATGTTATGTTTATGTCCCATTTCTCTTGCGGTCGTAACTATATGCTTTTTTGGGGATTTTATACACTGTACACCTTGGCGACATGAAATCAACTCCCATGTCATGTTTCAATTGCAATCTCTCCAATTCACAACACCATTAAGAACTCCCCTGGGCTTAAATCTCTGTCCGACTGACTGGTTCATGGCATTCGTGCTTCTGTGGGGAGATGACAGATTTCAACTCGCATCATCCAATCTTCAACTCCCCAGCTGCAGCGGTTACCTGGTAAGTGATGTGTCCTCATAGCACCTCTATCCCAGCACCTTAGTTCCGCTTCACGGAGGTCGTCTTCGCGTCCGAGGAAGCGAGGCGGGCAAAGCGATAAGAGCGTTCATTAAACGACTCCCCCAGAGGGAACCAGAGGCACCTCCCCCTTCTCCACTTATCTCCTATCTTCAGTGAACTAAGGGGGGGGGGGTGTTCCTCAAGATATGGGGCAGAAATATAAGGAAGGGATCAAGAGTGAAAAGGCAGAAGCTGAAGGTTTGTGTGTCTATCCTATGGCATAGAATCTCCTCATAGCCTTTACTGGGAAGTACAAAGTCTTACAATATACTTTAAAAGAGAAGGGTAAACGTGTGTGTTTTAATGGATTCTGACCTTACATTAAGCATAAAAATCTGCAATCTGCATTTTGTCACCTTAAAAACATCCAAAGTCAGGGACCTCATGACAGCGCAAGAACATTTCATGCTTTTATCTCCAGTAAAGTTGAATACTGCAAGTAGTGGATCAACTGCCTGATGATGTTAGGAATGCTCCAGCCATTGCAATTTTTAAAACCAGATTTAAATCTTTTTTTTTTTACATGCCTTTAACTGAACCCTTTCACAAAGTCGTGCCATTATCATAACTTTACACTACTTTTATTTTAATATTTTACATATTTTTTTCTTGATTTGTATGATTTTTCTTTTTGAGCTGTGATTTTAAAATTGATTAGTTTTATTCTGTGTATGAAATACACAAGTTACTACTTTATAGATAAGCCTGCGTGTTTTAAAACAAATCCAAAGTGCAGCTCCATCATAAAATCTGAAAGAGGGAAAATTTGGAAAATATGAGGGATGACTATATTTTCCTATTTCCTCTGTTTAATCAGTCCAATAACTTCCTCTCCTTACTTTCAATACTTCTCTCTTTCCATTGGATGAATATAACTTTTAACCGGAAGCTGCTCATTTCTTCTCTCCTCCTCTGCTTGTTTTCAAATCTACCCTCCTCTCCTCCCCTTCATTTCATCTCTCCGTTCTCTTGTCTGTTTGTCTATAATCTCGTCTGTCTATAGTCTTTTACTCTGATTTCATGTCCTCCTCCTCTCCTCCTCTACACTTCCCTACCTTGATTTACTCTCCTCCCCTCGTCCACCTCACCTTTTTTCCTCCTCTACACGTGTTGAAGGATTAATAGCTACTAGGTTGTGCCTTGTAGAGCCTCGGAGTCACCTCCTCTCACCCAGAGCAACATCCTGAGATAAACTGCTGCCGCCTGCCTTTCTGTCAGCTTGGGGCTCATGCCCTTGGGCTGTTTATGGGCTTGGATGTGGTATAAGTACGCGCAAGGAAGGCAAATGGCATATTGAGCATCACTGATGAGCGCCTCATTTTTAGAGATCTTCTTGCCGCTGTCCCCTCTCACTCCGCCTCCGGCTCATTTGTTTCTGTCAAGAATCAAACTGCACCTGTCCATTTGTGTTGATTTGTGGCTCCGGAGTATCTGTCTGTCTCTGTTTTTAGTTGTTTTTTTTTAATGGTCCGATCCACCGCCTTCTTCATTCCCTCCTGCCAAAACCTCCTCCAGAGACCTTTTGCAGGTTTGCTGATGCCAGCAGTCAAGTCTTCTGGGAGATCATGTTTTTCCATCATGACACACAGACGAAGAAAGTGCCCATCCACACTTTCTTTCCTCCTCCTCACTCTTTTTTCAGTATTCCATGCATGCATGGTGTTGCAGTGTTATACACTGTAATGAAGAGCTAATAAGAAGTGAGAAAGCTGTTGTGGCAGGTTGGATAGGTGAGGCACGAGGCTGAATACCGATAGTGTAGACACAACCCCAGGCCCCTGGAGTCAGGGAAAGAGCAAAACATTCGAATAAATGAATATGTGAGTTATAGTCTGAGCTATGAGAAGATACTTCAGATTCTAATTAGATCAAATTTTAGGAGCTAAAAAATCTGTCTAACTACTGCATTTTGCAAAATGGGCTATTCAAATGGAGCAACTTTAACCTGCAATGGAAATGTGCATCAAGTGCATTCACAACCAAAAGCAATGTTGCTGCGGCACAAATTTGTTGGCTACTTGGATGTTTATTCAAGCTTGTCTATGGTGCAACATAGATACATCTATGTTATGAGCTCAAACTGGTTTTCATCCACTCATACATCAACTTGAAATTCTCCATTTTCCAGACAGAACAGCTGGTTAGTTAGTGAGACTCTTGAAGTTTCAAACCGAGGAGGTGAGGATAGTTTCTTTTCTTTCTTTCTACACACAAATCGAGCAGTAAAACTCTTGAAGGAGAGTTACAGTGCTGGAAATCCATTTCTTATTTCTAAAATACCAATATACTAACAAAAGGAAAGTTTTTAGATACTTTCTGAATGTGTTGGCTATTTTAATTAGTCAGAAGGCCAGGACTATATGTTTCTACTATACTGTTTTTGCACCGGGCTACAATGCCCTGCTTTGACACTATATTGACATTTAGAGCATTCACTGCAATGTGTTATACAGTGTATGAGAAGTCCCTGTAGGAACTGAGGACCTTTGTTGACTTTTGCCGATGTCCCTTGGACATAAGACACGGCTGGACCTTGAGTGCCTCGAGTCATAGTGCTGTGGATGCAGCTCTCCTGGTCACTGCCCCTCACAACATGATTTTTGTTAATGAAATAGTTGGCAGCATGCTTGTTTTCAGAGGGTTTATATATTTTGGGGATGGTGTTCTGCAGTAATTTGTAGGGCTTGTTGATCAGATTCTGGCAACCTGTCTCAAAACTAAATACCGAAAAATAAAGTTCAATTGCAGCTTTCCAACAACAGCAGCATTTAGAAAGTGTTTATTATGGTTTTGTCATGCAGGACTTCTCGGTGCTGGCAGTACTTTACATTGATTACTGCTTAAATATTCCCTTTTATCTCCCTGGCATAAAATCCGGTATACAATGTGTGATCTGTATGTTTGCCCATCTGTGGGTGGAGCCTTTTGATATGTTGTCAGGAGAGAGATATTATAACTTGTGGACACCAAATGATCTGCACTTTCAACAGTGATCTTTATAGTAAATCTTTTCATAAATTTACAGCAGCTGTTTAGTCGAAACACATCTTATGCTATTGTGGTGGTGTTTTCAGTCACTAAAGCTCCTTGTGTTTTTTCCTTTTACTCTGTGTTTGTCTATGGGTGTGGTTCCTAGACTCTGCTCTGCACACCCGGCTTCAAACTGGTGATCACTCCTCCCTGGTGAGCTCACCGGATCCGGTAGCAGTAAGGCAATTTTTTTTGTCTTTGCTTAAAGTATGTCCTTGGGAAGTTTCTTTCCTCCTCGTACATATTATTTTTCTCTGTGTTCAGTATCACCAACCACCGGCACAAGCCACCAGGCCAAGCCCAGCCTTCAGCCACAAATCTGCCTCACCTTATCTCACTGACTAAAGGCTCCATTATGCTTCTACGTATCCGTTACGGACAGACGGACACTTTTTCATTTATACCTCTCCGTGTTGAAAACAATTCACCGCCAGAACAGTAGGTAGCGCAACGGAAGACAAGCTTGGAGAAGCCTAACCCACGAGTAATCAGAAGTCCACGCTGTTTATTTACTTACTCCCCACTTTCCTCACACACAGTGTAGCTACGGTGGCAACTAAATAAAATAAAGTGACACCCAGCAGGTCAAAATGCTGTTGTAATCGTTTCTTAGCGCAGCGGTTCCCCAGTCTAGTTTTCGAACTGTGTTGCTAATTCCACAGCTTGAAGCTACACGGAGCTAGCTAGCTTCCCCCCAGCTAGCTTCAACCCCAGCTTCAACACACAGTCAGCAGGGACTCCCGACACTAACTACTACCCAGTGTTTGCTTCGAACCTGACGGTGTTTGAGAAACAGTGTCATGATAGCAGTGGAATTAAAGTCGTGACAGCGTGTTTTTGCACTGTTACCACCACAGTTAGAATGGTGGCTAGCCCGCTAGCCTAGCCCGCCATCGCAGTTTTGAAAGCTCGTTATAACCGTATGTGACCGTGCACACATGCCATCAGTGCTCTAACGAGCCGCCGTCAGCCTGACAACTCCGATGGCTTAACACACACTTCACATTAATCGTAGAATCATAGTTGTGTTTGGGTTTGTTGTGACACAGGGAAAGCAGGAAGTTTGACGTCGTACGGAAATGATGTTGTTCGCGGAGTAGCATATATCAGCCTTAACTCCAGAACGGTCCCCGCATCTCCAGCCTCCCCCCCTTGGACTGTTGATCTTTTAAAACAAGTCACCTTTAAACCTTTCCCCTCTGTGTCTCACATCTGGATTCATCAGTTCAGCAGTTGTAACAATTGTATCATTTTGCATATAATCACCTTTGTTAACATCCATTTTCTTATGGATAAATATTTTCATAGCATTAATTCATGCACTATTATTTACTTGATTGAATAAAAACCCCAATAGATTTGTGCAATGCTAGTAAATGGTGCTTCTCTCTGTGGGTGTGTGCCTCTACAAACAAGCAAGCACACAAACACACACACACCCTATACTCCTCCATTGCCCGGGTCCTGTAAATGCTTTTGTTCCCCTGCTGATTCCCTTCAAGACACACCAGCAGTGACCAGTAGCAGCATACTTCTGTTTGCAGGATTTTACAGAAAAACAAAGCCAGTGATCCAGAGAGGAAAGGTAGGGAAGCAGCAAACAAGACGCCCCCGTCTAAGCCCATTGTTTTGGACTGAGAGCACTCTCATCTCAAAATTCAGTCAGCATAACAAGAACCAATGGTATGTAACCAGTTAAGATCTCACGAGGTGTGTGTGTTTGTGTGTGTTGCACAAATTAATAAGCTAAACATAAAAGAACACACACTGATTTCTATGTTCTCCCCAGATGTAACCATTTTGTACTTGCAGGCCTAATTAGATGAGCATCTGGCTTTTAGACACTTAAAGAGATGGTGAAGCAGCTGCACAGGTAATCTAAAATGGGCTGTTGTTCGAATAGAAAGATGGAAATGGTCCATCCCCTGGGGACTCAACGTGTTTAGTAAATGTAATTGTAAATATTAAAGGCCTTGAAATGTTGATATTCATATAAAGAACAACTGCAAGATTGGGCCTGACAGTTGCACTAGTGGAGAGGTAAGGGTGTAAAAGTGTATAAGATTCTCAGCTAACAATTTGTTCTCTTTCATCATATTAAGTTATATAATATTACTATTCCAGGTTTTCTGTATTTTCAGCTTCAAAACACATCGGGAATCCCAAAGTTAATTCTCATATATATATATTTTTTACTTGTATTATTTTTCTTCTGAATAAGCCAGTTACATTGCACCTTTTGGTCTTATTACACTATACTTTTAGTGGTTTAACCTCAGTATTTAACCCAGCCAGTATAATACAGATGGGAATGATGGCCAAGAGCACCAAGACCTAACCCTTAAAGCAGCCATAATTTATACTTTTATGACATCAGTGCATCAAATGATGTGAAAACAATGTGACAATGTGAAAAGGGTGACTCAGAGCAATAAAACCTTCTAAGAATTATCACCTGGATCTGCTGCTCGCCCCAGGTTTACAGAGATTTATAGTGAAATCACAGCTCATGGTTTAGCTGTCCTGCCTGCAACTGTTTCAGTTCACTCTGACCGCTCTCAGCCTTGTTTTCAGCCACAGCAAGCAGGTGCTTCACTTCCTGCTCAGCACCAGTCAGCAGACACAGTTAGTTGGACAGTTTGTGCTCCCCTTGCACTTCGAATGTATGCGGCCCTGGCTCCGGGCTTTAGCTCTACTGTCAACATGTCTGGGGCCTAGAAGGCTCATTAACTTCAGACCACTACTACACTCATGTTCACGAATCAGGGGTAGGAGGAAGCTTTGCAGGGCCATCATTCCCAGCCCCCTCAAATATTGATCAATGAGTTCTGGTAAAAGCTCCAACTTTACACATACAGACTCATTTGGATGTATAAATGATGAATAAAGTGGTAGATTTATTAAAGTTAGCAGATTCTTAGCACATA
This sequence comes from Limanda limanda, assembly GCF_963576545.1. Classification (NCBI taxonomy): domain Eukaryota; kingdom Metazoa; phylum Chordata; class Actinopteri; order Pleuronectiformes; family Pleuronectidae; genus Limanda; species Limanda limanda. The sequence goes on along the minus strand of NC_083648.1, from coordinate 23,075,245 downwards.
GTTAAGGTTGGTTGAACATGTCAGATATGCATCAACAGACCTGGGGCTGCGATCTGCTTCATGCATGCATCAACTTTTACCCCAGAGAGACCATTGCTTCCCTTAAAGAAAATTGGATACCTTGTTTTCATGATCATGGCTAAAATCCAGGACATTAAATAATACTCCCATTCTCCAGGGTTTTCTCCTTTCAGGCAGTAATGGCTGGTGTTCTTTTGTGATCTCTGATGTGAATCTCTAGTTGGCAGTGGAAGACACTCAATTTGTTCTCAATAACTGAATGTCATCATGATAGGGTTAGGATGACCTTCACTGAGGGCTCAATGAAATCCATTACAGATTAATTTATGTTGGAACTACAACATAATATAAGACAAGATATTCACCATTTGTCCTATATTAAAAACAAAAAAGTATAATCAAGCGTTTGTGGGAACTGCTCATTTGAAGCTTAGTTTGACTTTTTTGATTGAAGGTTTGAGAACAATAGCCTTTAGAAAAATGTGTATAGCATGTCTAACATGTGAGCTACATGGCGAGAAGCGACTTGAAATTGTGAAAGTCTGAATGTTTACCGCATGCTCCTCTTCTATCTTGCTGCACACATTTATTAAGGAACTGACAGAAAAACACAAAATCCCAAACTCTTGTGAGACAAGTTCCAGCTTCTTCAGCTGCTCATCCTTAACACTTGGAATCTGGCGAAGGGTGACATTAGGAAAAGTGTCACAAGTACATAACAAGGCTTGTATGCTTATGGGAAAAGACAATCATTATGGCAAACATACTGTGGTTAAAGCTTGGTTTGATTAAAAGAGTCAAGCCTCTTAAACACTGGGTAAAGGTGAAAGAAAGAAAAGGTTGTTGTTGATTGCAGGTTACTGACGGGTAGGGCTGCAACTAACGACTATTCTGATAGTCGATTAGTCACCGATTATTGAAACGATGAATCGACTAATCGGATTATGAATGACACAAATTCTCAATTGCTCTTATTTAGCAAACAGCTTTTAAATTTTGCTTGAGGTTGTTCGAGGCATGTGATGATTGAAAAAACAGGCAATAAAGATTGATACTTCATTAAAAAAAATGTCTTTTAATAAACTTTGCTGCATATAAGGGTACTGTTGACACAAAAGCAAAGACAAATCAAGTTTTTGACCATTTAAAACCAAGGACAGGCAAAGTTCTAATAAAAAAGATAAATTAAAAATCAAGTATCCATTTTTCCTGTTAACAAAAATAACAGGGAAAGTAACAGCAATAAAAACATCAACAAACGAAACTACAGTCTTCTTCTGACTAAATAATTGTGATTAAAAAAAGACGTTTGTCAGGCAATAGGATAACATAACGCTTTTAAACTCGTTAATAAAAAGTTTAAACCATATTTTTGTAATGGATGCTAGAATCCTGCGCGCAGGTATATACGTTTATATATAACATCTGACAGAGGCGAGTCCGCATCGTCTCCGTTACGATGTCACACGTGACTCCTCACATGCGCGTGTCCTGCTTCCACAGAGAGCAGGTCCGCTGTGCAGATACTGCAGGTAGTTTTTTTCGGGCTGTTACGGGTGAAGTTCTCCCGAACTTTTTACTTTCTGGTGCGCGAGGCAGCTGCAGCGGAGGCCGGCAATGCTCCGTGTTTTGACGCTATTGCACATGTGCGACTTTCAGAGATAGGAAGGAAGCGAGATGGCTCACTCCTCAGCTGCTTTCATCAGCACCTCCGGTAAAACGCCGTTTAGTTCCGCTGCGCGGCACGAAAAACACGTGCTGTGACGTAACCAACGAATCATCGACGGGTAAATTCGTCAGCGACTATTCTTGTCATCGATTTTTGTCGACGACGTCGACTAATCGTTGCACCCCTACTGACGGGGCATGAATACAGTCTCCTGCATGATAGTCAATCATGACTACTATAGCTCCACTAATATGCTGTCTCCCACACACTTAAATTGCTATATAAATGACACACTGCTTTCTGTATTGGTGCAGGAAGATGGCATATGTAACGTGAGGAATTTATAATACCATAATCCCATCCAATAATCCCATTTTGGAGTTGAGATGAGACTCAGGTCATGTGCGAAGCTTTTTAGCTTTTATCATGTTACTTTCACTGTGCTCTGTAAATGTTACAGGCTTGGTGCTATAAGATTTGGTTGCTGGAACAGCCCCAGACCCTATATATATATATATATATATATTTTAGCCCTATTAATAGTGCCGTGCTAATCCTATTCCTATTCCACTGTACAACAGGTGAAAGTACCATTCCTAGATTACTATGCAACCAGACTGCAGCTGTTCCTTTCCTCTTCAGCTTTTCATTGCTCATATTGAATCTATGGGCCCGATTTCAATTGATGAGGGCAACTTAATTACATATATAATTTATTCTAGCATGAAAATTGGTTCAGGTTCTGACATGGCAGTTATCAGGGTTCAAATTACACAGCTTTCAGGGAGCCCTATTTTTCGGTTCTTAACATGTCTCATATATTCGCATATATGCGTACGTAGGTGTGTGAAGTGCAGTCAGGGTTACTGTGAAAATCATCCCACTGTTGTTTCTACAGGCAGCTTATGCATTTCAAACAGGCTAAATAACAACATAAGAATCCAGGAATACATTTTATTGCCTAATCAGAGCAAACAAAAAACAAAATCCTAAAAGCAGGGGAGCACAAGTAACACCTTTCTGCTTCTCATACACACTACTTCAAGAACATCACTTGAGCATTTAATTTTTCAGAAACTTGTTTTTAGCTACAACAAAATAAATCCACGTCTGCGGGTTACAGCTCCCTCTTTTCCCTCTGTCCCTCGCTGTCGTTGACTGTCACTGTGTCAAAAAGGGTCTATAACTGGTTTCGTAATTAGAACCCTCTCCTCTTTTGAACATAACTATCAATTCATCTTGATTCACTTTATTCAAAATACCAGCTCTGTTCTTTTTAAATAAGATTGTATAATTATCATTTTCTACATTATGGGGATGTCCTTTATAGGGATGTCCTATTCCAAGCCAGTTTACGATTCTTCACTTAAGTTCATCAATAAAATGATGGCACCAATAAATCCTATATTTAATTAAAAATGTGACCCGTATTCTCCCTATTAGTTCACCCATAAAGTTTCTACAAAATTCCTTAACATGCAAGTTTCCTGGATGGCATTGTCATCTTAATACTGATAGAAGCAGATATTAACCTGTCCAATTTCATTAATTCCCCCATTAATTAATCTACAACATATCTGTTCTGATTGATAAAGAAATTATAAAAATGGGGGCGGTGCAGCAGATCATGTCAGCAGTTGATACAGAGTTTGTCTTGTCGTGTCATGTCAAATCTTTACCGCTTTTTCCTTAATCACAAATTTGTACGGTGCCTAAATGCAAATCTTTGGCCTTTGATCAAGACTTGCTGAGCTGCCATGGGTTTAGGGGCTGAGTGCAGTACATTTCCTTTAGATTTACATTAAGAAACATCAATGCAAAGTCTGATCTCTCATCCTCTCAAAAGTAAAAAACAAACAGATTACAATCTTAATGCTTTCCAAGTTATTTTGTGCATATGCTGAATTCAAAAGTAATATAGAAAAAGATATAATAAATAATACCAGTGGTGATACACAGGTTTCATTGCCAATGGAAATCTAAATAATGCCATGGTATCAAGGCTCTGGTGCCTACGACTCTGGTGAGATGAGCACACTGGACTGTAATGAAGCCCTTTAATCCACAGTGTAACACACGCTTATGTTTCCATTCACGCTCAAAGTACCGAGAGACCCAGGGATGACAACAGCTGTAACAAAAGCATGCTGGAAGAAAGATTTGGTTTGGGATTCCAACTGTAAAAGAAAAAATTGAAAAAAAAGCATGGCACACAGAGAGCCTGGAGAACTGAGAAAAAAAACAATGGAGGAAAAAAGGAGGAAATGTGGATGTGAAGAGCGCTGCCTGTGCCAAACGTGGTCCTCTTGTGAAATCAAAGAAGGAAATGAAATGAGAAGGTTGCCAAAAAGCCAAATCTTGATCTGAGGCAAAATGTGTCGGAGGGACTAAAATAATCCCTCTTTCTTTTGTTGTCTTGATATTTTCAGGAAGTGCACACATCTGCACACTGAGGCAGCATGCTTTATGACAGCAATAAAGGTGGAAATGGGAAGAGATTTAAAGCGGCGATGTTCTGATAACGTTGAGTGGAATCCATGCCAGGACTATTTGTAGGCGGCACCAAGTATCAAACAGATTTGTGTTAGCTTTCAAGGAGGCTTTTTAATCAACATAATGGAGGCAGAGGGACAATTAGAAGACGTACTGCGTTGTAAAAATACGAGAGGAAGACGTAGCAGACAGATCGAAGAAGAAGAAAACATTAGTGGACGTGTAATGAGATAGAGAGAGGAAGATGTAAACATTAATGATCTGGATTTATAGATTCATCCATGATTTATGGCTGCGAGTTATAAGAAGGAGCTTATGGTTAAGCAGTGCTGCCTTTCAATGATGTGAAATGACAACCCAGCAAGGTAAATATTTGTAGCCCAAAGATGGATTTTCTTTTCAACACAGAGAGTAGATAGCCCGGTCCATCAACCTTGGCTACATCCACACTACAACACTTTTGTTTGGAAACTCTGCTCCAGACAAGCCTGGCGTCCACACTATTCCGGAGTTTGAGAGCAACTAAAAAAGGAGAATTTTAGAAATGCTGCTGGCCCCATTTTAGTATGAGAACAAGGACGTAGAAACTCACAACCGCTTGCTTTTTCCTGTCGGTCACAATGTGGTCATCGCTGATTCATCAGGCTCCGATCACATGACCCCCATACTGGTAGAAAACAACAGGCATTAGCCTCACTTTCCCGAATAATCAAGCACAAGCTTTCCTGATCCTGGAATTCAAGCAACTTACAACAGTTCTGCTACTAACAACTAAACACTTCCTGTGTACGCCATTACACACATGGTCAGTGTCCATTTGTTTAGTTTACTCCAGTTTGTTCCTAGGACGTTCCTCTCAGGTAAATTTATCACAGCCTGCTTTGTAAATGCTAGACTGAACAACAGGAGAGAGACATAATCCTCCTCCAAAGTGTGCCACAGACAGAGCTCCTAATGAGATGATGAATTCCTAGTAGAAGCTGTTGAGTTTGTACCATCCCAGGGCTCTTGTAAGTTAAACATGTCCTCCTATCATTGTTGAAGGGCTACGGATTTGAATGAATACTTATCCTGCTGATTTGTACTTAAGTGGCTTTGCCGCGTACGTGCGTACTGACTCAATGACAGCCAGAGGGAGTTTTACAACACAAAAACTTGTCTCTGTAGCTCTTGTTGCTGTTGTTATTGTTAGTCAATTTAATGTTCTTTGCCTCACGGTCTGACTAGTCGGCCAAATCGCTACATTACCAACCTGCTCCTTCACACGTTAAAAATTGGATCAGCAAGCCAAGCACATCCAATTAACAGTGTGACTGGTGTTGGGCATTGTGATGCAGCACATATAATGGCTCCTCGCAAAGCTGAAAATCTTTAAATGGCTGCCTGCATCTCTTCAGGTCAGGGCATGTTTTTTGATATGAAGTGAAAACAAGTGTGTCTCATCATTAGTCTTTTAATGAATAGGACTGAGGGACTTGCATCTGCAGCACACAGGCAGCTGGCTGTGGCTGTACTGCTCATTGGAAAAAATAAATGATAAGAAAGTCAGAAGTCATTTTTAAAGTTCGGTTCATGAGCTAGTCACAGCACTAGATGTTGGTACTGCAACCGTCATGTAATGCTAACGTGGTCAGAAGCGATGTTAGCATGCAAACAGAGAACAAACAAATAATATTTAAACCCATAAATGTCCATCCAGTATCTACCACCAACAATCTACCATGCTTAAGCTTTGTTCTGCAGTGGGGTTGGATCTGATCCGGATCCGATCAGCAGTGATGGACACGTGACACAAGGGTGAACAAGCACATTTTTCAAGACAAATAGGTAAAAGAGCACCTCAGTTTTTAGTGTGTTTGTGATATCAAAAGAAAAAGGACACATCAGGGACAATGTACCTTAAAAATAAAGGTGTATATATACTGATGCTTTTATGGTGTGAAGAGGTATAAGCCTCACACTGATGAAAGTGTTACAATATCTCTTGATCCTGGTGTCTGTTGTAACATCACCAGAGAAAGAAATGCTTTATTAAAAATTCTTCTAATCCAAAGCAAACATTTCCTACTGCTGCAATATCACATAACAAATATTGAACTGGGGAACACGAGTTGACTTTTTGTTATGAAGTTGCCACAGGAAATAGAATTTTGGCCACAGGGAGCTGAAGAGCTGGAGGCAACATGCCAAACGTCGCCAGCTTCTTAGCCAGGTAACCAGCTCTGTGTCCTGGTGTTGACAGAAATCTGCAGCATGAAATCTGATTTCTGTTGCTCTCAGAATAGTGGAAGGAGCAATTATTGACTGACATCTAAATCAAAATGACAAGAGTTAGTTTTGCTGCCTCCAGTATATTGCTTCCTGTAGTATTATATGCTGGAAAGACCCAGGTATTGCTGAATCAACCAGGGCTGAAACATCTAAGATTTCTCATTTACGTAGTGCTAACTGGCTTCCACAACTGTAATCTGAAGAGCTGAATTACCAACTGAGGTGATCAAACATTATACTGATGGTTCTAATGCTTTACAGTTAATGTATAAATCCCTCCTCTGACCAACGTTCACTGGATCCAGCAGAAGATGTAAGAAGAGAAGTGTTTCTCTTCATGAAAATAAATGAATCCTCTTCTCTCTCTCTTTCTCTCTCTCTCAGGGGAGATAACGCTGCCTCGTTGTCACCCTTGGAGCAGGGAATTGAATCCCAATTACAGAGAGGCTCCATCTTATGTTTTTTATATGAGTGGTGACCTCGTTAGTGAGCTACACCCTGTCCTCACTACCTGCAACATGCACGGTGGCTGAGACCTCACCGCTCACACCAACTGGCTTCATCTTCTCTTCATGTAACTCACTCGTTACTTACTTGAAATAAAAAGTCGGGCATTCACTATGAGGATTACTCAGTAGTAGATAGATGTGCCGGAATTTGTGTTAATCTACAGCTGAAAATAGTTCCCAACAAATCTATTCATGTTTTATCGATGAATCTATTGTATATTTTTGACCAATTTCAAATAGGTTGGTGTTGTTTATTGCACGATTAGTTTGGATAAATCATTTGATTTGTTCACAATATTAAATAATTAAATAATCTCTTAAAACGGGGGAGGGGGGGGGGTTAAATACTATTAAATACTGGAGTGTAATTGAGCAGGTGGCTACATTCACCTACTCTGCATACAAGCATCTGTCTGTTTTTATGTGGAATGCATATCTTGGGTTATACATTGCTTCGAGAAGTGCAGTGCTGGATTTGGTGCGATTTGGACACATGATATGTTCAATATTAATAACATTCTATTTGACAGGCGGCCACAGCTAGCAGTCAGTGGGGGCAGGGCCGTGTGCTTTCAGTCTGTGGACCAAACTGAACTTGTCTTCTTGTCTTCTACGTCCTCTGGTAAACTACAGCTCTGGTAGGCAACTGGCATAATATCTCTCCCACCAGATCCTTTTGATAATCCGACTATTTTTATTCCACCATAGTGGAATGACGCACATTGACAACATTCATAGAATCCGATTAGCAAAAGTCGTTAAAGTAAAACAACGTGCATTTGGTTGCTGCAATGGTTTATATGAGCTGAATTACTGAGCTTTTATTTTGAAATTTGTGAACTTGGGTCTGAAGATTGTGGGGATTGCTTAAAATACCTCTCAGACAGCCGACATGCAATGTATGTAAAACTAAATTAAATCATTAAAACTTACATGAACTGCAATAAAGCAGTTTTATGAAAACTATTGACTATAAAATCTACACCGCTGATAAACCAGACAGGATGAACACTCTGCACTATAGTTATAAAAAGCTTTGCACATAATGTCGTTAACACAAACAATACATAGTGACAGTATAATATACTGTTTGAAGAAGACTCACTACTCACAAAGAATAATTCTGAAGTAGCTCTGTAGCGTTAACCCAGGCCAAGTAAACAGCCCATTCTGAACGGCCAGGTTTAGAACAAGCACTGCTCTAGTTCATAAAACCACTTACTTAACCACTCAGCTAATGACGAAAATGTTCTTATTAATCTTCTGATTTACAGGGTATGAATACAGATATCAATATCAAGTTAGCCTTGGGTCTTTAGTTGGGAAATAGTAGTGAGTGGCCTAGGTTTTAGGGTTTTTATCCTCCTCATGTCTCCCGCACACAGACACACAACATGATTTAGTCTCTTCCTTGTCTTCTTTCTGTTTTTGTGACACACACATGAATAATCTCCGACACATCCACACACACAAAATCCTCCCAGTTATTTTCCTATCACCTCAATAAATGTATCAGCCTATTCGTGCTGACTCCCAAGAGTACACCCAAAAGCCCACGTCACTGTGTGTGTGTGAGTGTGTGTGTGTGTGTGAAGAGGGGGGGAAGATACAAATACAGAGACAATGACTACTGATACAAAATACTACAGAGTACTGAAAGTCAAACATTATTTGCGATGTAGATTACCCTCCTGCCAACTCCCTGCATTAATTTCTCACCCCAACTTGCATGAGGCAATTGCATGTGTGTGCATGTGTGAGTGGATTGTGTGTTCCCCTCAAATTAGATAAAACTTTGATGACCCCTGGATACATGCCTGTTGGTGCACTGTATATGCACGTCTGCGCCGTCTGTCCTCATGTGCCCGCAACAAACCAGGAAGCCTTTTGTGATATTTTTAGCTCATTACCCAAACGCAGTCTCCAGAAGTACGTAAAGGCCTCGTTTGCTGTGACAAACAGCAGAAAAGGTAAGAAAACATCCTACAACATCAGCAAAACAAGAAAGACTCACAAATGCTTGTCTTCCTCCTCTGTGAAGGACTGTCAGTGCATCTTTACAAAGATTTAATATGCCGCAGAAAATAGAACAACAATAATTTGCAAATTCAGGGGCTGGAGGGTTGATAGTTAAACAATTTGTAAGCTTCAAAATGTAGAAATATAGCTGATTTATGTAATAGATTATGACGGATTAAGGTCCCCACAATATAGGTTACACCTCTTCAGCATGTGTACACACACACACACACACACACACACACACACACACAAACTTTCAGACATGCACTGAACTCAGCATCATTTCCTCAAATTATCCAGAGGGGCTGTATGCGAGAACGCAAATGTCTGAGTCAGTTGCTTATTATCCAAGGAATTCACTACGACCAAGTGGTCAGGTCGTTGTTTTTAACACGGGTCAGGCGCTAAAGTGAAAAAAAGAAAGAATAAAACTGAATCATAATGAAAAAATAGGTGCCATGCATGTAGAAGAAGCACACACTGACGGCAACATGGAAAGAGGAGATTCAAGAGCTTTTGTCCTGCCTCCTGAACCCCCCCCCCTCTAAAAGCTTGAGAGAGTTCTATGTGGTCTTCAATGTGTCTGAAAGCAGAATCTGCTGCTACATTTTTCATAGGCAAAAGGTAAATGTCATTCAGACTTCATGTCTGAAAACAGCTTTTTTTTTTTTAACTCTTACCATGTTTCATATGACTATTCAACATAGTTATATTATATTTACCTCTAAAAATAAGAAAAAGAATAATGGGTCCCCTTTAACCATAGCCAACACTCGACTTACCCCAACATTACCACCTTTAACAATTTACTCGTATTTTGTTGTCATGAGTGAGATGACAAGTCCCCATGATGTGTTTACAAATTCAGGTCTCCACTATGAGTAATACCTTTACACCCACACACGTTTACCTCAAATTAAATCCTGCCTTAACTTTCCAAATCATTAAGGAGTGAGTTGGTGATAACTTGAGATATATATATATATATATATATTTCTAATAAAACGAAAACAACAAAAAGCTACTTAAAGAAATGATGCATGACTTGTTATTTATCATTGCGGCAGTGGATGACACTAGCGTCTCACTCTCTGTGATGATTAGTTTCCAGGAAGCAGCCCAGCAAACTGAAAATGGATTTCAGGAGAATTAAATTATACACCTGATGGGTGTATACTCGGCGTGTGCCAAGTCACTGCTCCGTCACCACAGGTTTTAAAACATTGTCATACATTACCATTTTGTGTTTAACAATGTAGCAGTTTAAAACAGTAAGCCAAACACAGATAACTGGGGCTGAGTTCCACTGAGTAACAATGATACGTCTGGTTTTTCTTAGAGAATTAAAAGGGAATTTTTAATTCCCATTTAACTTTTTTTTAATTATTGAGCATCTTAAGATAGTTTAGCTCAGTGTGTATGAGTCCCACTGTGCTGAAGCTGTCTTCTTAATTTCATATGGGGGGGAAAGCTCTACACACTTTTCCTCATAACTTCAGATGGTTTTTTTTAACTTCTATTAATAACAAAGTTACAACTAGTGTTACCTCTTATCTCTCTTGTACAGGTAAATATTACTCCTATTACTATCACAACTAATCATTGAGATCCTAATATAACCAAAGTGCATGGGGCTCAACAGGCTGGAACACTGGAGCAATGTGACAATATGACAATGAAGTCCAGAAGGGCCAGAATCATGATCAGTCAGACAAAAATGTCAATCATCTGAAAAGACTAAACTCTGGATGCACAGCAACAAGTAAACCAGGCAGCATCTCTGTGGCAGTTTAACTACTCTGAGGATTTGTCAGTCACATGTGCGACTGAATGACTGTATATATAGACTGACAATGTGACAGCTCCCAGTGGTGAAGCAAAACCAGCTTGATCTCTCCCTGGTGGTTGGCTGCAGTATAGGCCATGAACTACGCTTCCATGTACCAAACTAAAAAGTCAAAGCACAGGAAAAAATGCTTTTTTTCTCCAATCAAGCTTCATTTTGGTAATAAGTTTAGTTTTAGGTATTTATTGCTAAAACAAGGTGAAATGTCATGATTGACAGCTAAGACTGACTCATTGTTGGTCACACAGGTGCATCATGGGATCTCGATGTCACGGCTCCACAGCCCTATCACTAACCTGCAGACTCTGGCTCCAGATGACATCAGCAATGAAGTTAGTGAAGTTAGTCAGATTTAGTTACCACTACAGTTACAGCTATACGATATAGACTAAAGTTGAAATTAAATAAAAAGGTCCCATTAAATTGAAATGATGTAGCTTTAAAAAGAAGATATTACATATTCATACCTTGTATAAATTAAAATAAATGAATTCAGTCATACCTCCACTCAGATGAGTAGGCTTTTATTGCAAACAGGTTTTGCTAACACAGATCTCATGGTGGCTGATGGTCATTGTTGCTTGTATTGTTTTTTTTACTAAGTTGTCGCATTAACCATGTTTTGAGGCAGATTCTGGGTTCACTTTGGCTGCTGGTTCATTCAGAGCTTATTTGACCTGGTCTCCTCCTAGAAAGAATTGTAAGACACCATCCTTTCACCCCATCATTTAAAAATGTAGATAAAACCAGGAGTATTGAGAGTATTATCCATTTAACACTAACTCACCCTCATACACAACAGGTAATATGCAGTGTACTGAATCTATTAGAAACTCACACAAGGCTTTTTACGTAACGTGTTTGTCTTTATGAACTAAATGAGCAGCGACTGAACTGTTATCCAATAGATTACTGAACATCCTCCATGACTAAGCTGTATTTGTCAATATCACAAGTGATTACAGCCACCGTTAGAACAACACTTCACAGGTACACACTGCATAAATTGAGTGTTGGTGAGAATAAAGTGCAATCGACCGTGGAGCTATAAATCATCACCATCCTACCTGCTGCATGTGGGACCGGAACATTCTTACACAACACAATTTCAGTCCAGCTGTCAAAGCTTCACTGTAACACCTTCACCACCTCCTCAGTCTGACGCAGAATCAAAATGTCATAACGAGGGAGTATTTGCACTGAGTATTTTATGTACCGTATGTATAATTTCAGTCCTGGTCAATAAACTTGGTGGGTAACATCATTTGCACTTTAAAACTGCCGGTCACAACATTGTTAGGCTATTGACATTTTAATAAAAAAGTCAGTCAATAAATGACCTTCATCCTTTTTGTGTAGTTTCATGCTGCACACGACATGAGTCTGTGAACGGCAGGATACAGGTAAAGGAGTCGGTATCCACCATGAGAAGTTGGAGTTGTTCAGACTGTCGCCCTGGGGCTGTTCACGATAATGACACTGTAACGATAATCTCACTCTAAACTCAAGGGGTTACTTCATAAAGTCAACTTGTGGTTTGCCATTTGAAAGCTTCAGGATGTGAATCTGCAGCAGAAGGAAACGTTGGTGGGCCATGGGCTCAGTCACCATTGTATTAACTTACTGGGCTGTAGATAGTGACTTGCAGGCGTTTACTTAAACAATTTCTTTTCTGAAATTCCATTTTCTGGGCTCAAACAAAGACTTCTCAACATCATGGTTTGTAGGACTTAAAGCAATTTAAAATCAGGCCAGATTTGTGGGTGAAAATATGTGATTTATTCATCCACATATTGTTATGTTCACATTAAAAAAGAAGAATGGATATTCCAAATAACTCATCATTCCCACAGTTACCCATGTGTTTTTAAAGTGATACTGCACACTGAACTAGACACTAAGTTATATGACTGTTCTGTGATAAAATACATTGATTCTGGTTAATATCACATTTATTGCAAAAGTTATTAAAAAAAATCTACGTTCATCAAACCTTCTTGGACCTTGCAGCGGCCAATGCTTAATTAGAGTCAAGCATTTGGGATATCCCTACATCATGACAATTAAAATATTTGAAAGTTGGACAGGCCCCTGACACCAGCAACTGCTCCAAAATGGGAAAATGGAAAACTATGCTAATTTTCAAATCTATGCTCAAACCAAACCCTAAAAACCAGCACATCTTCTGCCGTTCAGAGACGTCCCCCAGCCTTTCCTGCCCCTCCATGTCCACAGCTGCTTTAGCCTTGGCTTGTCGTTTGAAGTATAGGGGTTCTCTACTCTGTTGTTTCCAGGTGGCCAACACTACGGCTGCCTGTGCCAGTGGTTCAAACAGCTCTGGACCACCGCGCTGTCTCCGTCATGGTTGCTTTAGCCCAGCTGTCTCATTCAAGCTGCTCAGTCAAGGCTGACAAAGCCTCTACTTCATACAAAATATCTGTCACAAAGGTGTGTGTAGCTACTGGAGTCGTTGCTCGTGGCTAAACAATCTAGATAACTGAGATGCAATCACAAACTTAAACTTCCTACACAGGTATTAGAAATATATGAAAAATCACACACTAATTCTAGGCATACAGCTTAATTTCATCATATTTAAAAATCCAAGAGTGTCACAAAATGCCCTTAATCGCCATGCCAACATGTACTCTCCATGAATTGATTAAATATGTGTTAAGTTCAACTCAAAGCTAAAACCCCCATTAATTCCTGACACATCCACTGGTCTTCCAGAAAAGAAACCACCAAACTAAAACTTCATTCAACACAAACTCATAGTAAGCAGCTCAACAGGTTTCATGGAAACCATCACAGCCCATACCTGATTCCATGAACTCTTGGTTGAAGCCGCTCCAGGCATCCTTGCTCTTCTCCAGGTTCTCCTCCATGACCTTGATGTCCGCGAAGGGACAGTTGCATTCTGGGAAGCGGGGAGAGCACCGGCACCAGCAGTCGTTGTTGCGGCAGAGCAACTCACCCTCTGAGTTGCAGGCCACATAGCTGAGGGCTGCCTCCACAAAACGCCCACGCAGGAACTCTGGAAGGACATCTTGCAAGCCTGTAAAAATACAAGAAGATAAATACGTGGTGAGGTCTGCTTCATTGTCAGAGATAAGTTTATTTTCCTTTTCAAGCTGGTTCAACGTTATATTTTTGTGAGGCTCAAAGGGGAAGTGTTGAGAATGTTGCACTGCAGAAAAAAATATTTCTCTATTAGAGTAAATAAAGGAAATTCTCAATGCAGTATTAGCACCTGACATGTAATTTGTTTCAGGATTATTCATTTTCATCACATCCTGGAGTGGAAAATTGTATTTCCTTGAAAGCAACAGTCTTTGTGGCCGTAGCAACCATGAGATCCTGTTGCTGGAGGAGAGATGTTTTCAAAGGCACCTTTTCTTGAACCTGCAACTGAATGTTCCTTCAATGGATGCACATTATAAACATGTGATATGATATTCACTATCATGTTGTCAGTCCATGACACCAAAGTGACTGCTCTAATTCACGCTCTACTATATACAGCTGTTGAAATGCCCATCTGTGTTGCAGTGTGCATACTGTCATCATTGCATATTGCAAAGCGATTCTGACACTAATAACATGTCTTATCACGTCTGAGGCTGATAGAAATGACATGTGTAAAGACAACGGCTCATCATCTGGCTCAGTCTATTTGTGTGTGTGTGTGTGTGTGTGTGTGTGTGTGTGTGTGTGTCTGCGTGTTGAGACCACGTTTCAAATGGTTCACTGTGTTGTATCTGATTGGTGGAGAAGCCTCAGCTGCAGTTGCCATGCTATTATCACAGGGACTAGACAATAGAAATACAAATATTTTTTCCTCATTATTCCAGTGGTCAACTATAGTCTGCAGTCACCACAAACAACCTGCTGCCCTAGAGGCCTCATTTATAACCACCTTCATCATTAACATTAAAACCAACAGCGTTTTTTGTGCACGTGGTACACACCTGTTCCACAACCTTCAATTGATAAAGATATAAGGCAACTTACAGCAAATTAGTTTCAGATACCTTCAAACTGCAGGGTTGAAGATCCGAGTCATTAACAGTTTTTAATAATTTCTTCTAACACTGCGTCTATCATGAAGTATGACTTAAGTTTCATTGAGTGGGTGTGTGTGTGTCTGTTTGCGTGTGTAAAATCCTTGCAGTGAATGTGACTGTGCCATCAGGAGCACAGAGCGCACTTGAGATCACTTACAAAAAACTAAACAAAACTTTATTTTCATTTCCAAATAATATCCCAGAGTGGAGGTTAGTTTCCCACTGATGTGTGAAGTAATCGGTCCGATGGTTCTAAATATATAAATCCTGTGCTGACACTTGTGTGTTATGTTGTGTGATGGATGTTCTAGCATTGAGGAGTGCATGGATAGAAGGATGAGGAGGAAACGAGTGTTCAGCGATCACAAAGATTTCCATTCCCATGATGATGACTCATCAAATGATATAGATTGAATATCTTATGAGGGTAACATGAGGCCTGATAAAATAAGAGGAAACTGGAGAGAAAATGGAAAATAGAAACTGGTTGGAGGAGTGGTTCACCTGTGGGAGAATAAAACACACTGCCCCACATCTTAATGGGCAGCAAGGAAACAGCCGACGGCCGTAACTCCTTGACTCCCTTGTTAAATTACAATGGTGAACAGGAAACCTCTGTTCCTGTGTTACCTTAAGTCTGGAGTAGAATAGTCTGTACGTGGCTGCATTTGGAAGAGTCTTGATAAAACTATCGCTATTTTTTTCTTTTTAAAACTTTGAAAACAGACTTCACCTGGCTCAGACCAACAATAGCACAAACTTTATTATCAAATCATAAAAAGGCAGCTAGCTTTCAGAGTGCAGCGTGCCATCCAAGCATACATGACCAACTTACAAGCCTGGAAAAACTGGAAAAATGCACTGAATTGAACCTTTAGACTGACCTTAACTTTTACAGGATATGTTTTGAGATGCCACAGTAAGCAAGGCAAAGATGTGCATCATTAAATCAAGGATGGTTTAAATCCATTTAGCTGCTTTAGTTTTAAGGTCCTTCAAGTGTCCATGTTGGCTCACTGTCACTTGTCTTAAGTGTATCTGAGTCACTTGAGAAAAGTGTCAGATGGCTATAAGTGTATTAAGAGCATCAGTGTGTGTGTGGGTGTGTAATCAGCCTTTGTATCACATGTCATCAGAATCAATCCAGAATCTCCCAATGTCTAGTAACATAACTGTGTGCCGTCCTTTAAGTATGAAGCATAATTCGTCAGTTATTCAAAGTTATTCACTGAATACACTTAAAAATCGATTTACATTCTTACAAAGTTACAAAATAAAATTTGAGACCCAACCTACTGGTTCCAAAGCCAATAATAAATGCTCCCGCTGTGGGAATTAAGCTCCGTCTCCGTGTCTTCACAGCAGGGGAAACATCACAGTTTAGATTTCACCACTTTCATGATTAGAATCATATTCAAAAAAACAGTGATATGCTAATTATGGTGCCAAAGTTTCATGACTGCACAGTGTATTACACTAAATTGAGAGCTGCTTTGTGATTTCAAAACAGCATCATCTGTGAGAAACCAGCAGGCAGCTTTTTTAAGACTTGAATATGTCTGTCTGTCCGTGATATAATCATCAATTTCCCCTTTCCACTTCCCAGTGTCTTTCTGGATCGTTTTCATCATCCGAGGCAACCCCACTGCCCTGTTATGAATATGCATGTCTCTTCTTTGGTGTTTACTCTTTCAATGGCTTGGAAAGAGATGTAATTGGTCATATTTTTCTTCTCCCTTGCTTTGGCAGGTACTGTGTGTGTGTGTTGTACGTTTTATTTGCGGAGAGCTAAAGACAGCTTAACATTCTCCCTATCAACAGTAAATGTCCCACTTTCTCTCACTCTTCCAGTGCCCTGTTTGTTTCTTCTTTCCTTCATTTAACTCAGGGTTTAAAAGGACGTGTCAGATTTTGACTGCAGCAGTAATAGCAGGAGTCCTGACGTTTCTGCAGAACCTTGGCATTAAGTGTCACACCATCCAGCTGTGTGTAATGGTGTGGTTTGTTATTCCTTAAAGCTATTCTCTACTTGCACAATGTAATGTGAAATATTTCTACACTGGCCTTCGGTTCACTTCCTGTCGACAACAGACTGTTAATCTATTTTTCCCTCTCACAGTCTAACATTTTTTTGATTTAAAGAGTTTGTTGTTAGTATTTTTTATTGTTCAGGACAGCGGAAATTAAGTTGGATGCGAGAGTAACTGTCTTGTGTTATGTGGCAGTGCGGAAAGAAGATTGTAGTCCATGTATTGAGTGACTTAGTATTGTCTCAGGTCTGATGTTCCATTTACCTAGGAGGTGGGGAAGTATCTTTATAAATGTATTTAATACTCAATGGTTATGTTAAATCAGTTCTAATACTGTTGGAAGATTGTCTTTAATGACAAATTAGTTTTTATTTATGTATCTCTGTTTTTATATGTTGAACTTTTTTCCCCTCCTGCGTCAGCTTGCTTCGTAATTCTGTTAAGAAGTGACCTCTTGTGGCCGGAGTAAGTATGACGCAGAACAATGACAGAAGGCCCCTGATTATTTTATGTCTCAGACCAATTGTCATCATTGACCATGATCGTTATTACTGTAACCACGACTATGAGGTCCTTTAAAGGAATCATTTAAACCAAAATGATGTTCTCTCCCTCGACCCGAAACCAAACACTCTTTGTTCACAATCTGAAAAAATCCACAATTGTTCTACAAGCATAACAATAACTTTATTTTTAATCATAACCGTGATGATGATGGTGTAGCTACTGCAGCAGTACATTAGTACTCCTGAGACTCGCTCGTCGTATTCCTCAGGCAGCTCTCATCTGCTGTTCCAAAATGAATAAAAAAACTCAAACCTCAGTATGTCACATGTGTCTAAGGTGACTAATAACCCCTATTTGGCATTTTATATAATTTGATGCCACACAAGCCCCAGCGATGCAATTAAGTCAGTATGCATGCTGCCGAGGTGGGAATCATGTGGCAGGCGCTTTTTTGGTTGAAAGAGGCCTTCAACGTGACTCTTCCTAAACTGCCGGGATACACACACACACACACTCTCTGAGAGGAGGATTAGCTGAAAAGGAGTCCCATACTTGAACATTTGAATGGAAGTTAAAATTAAATGTCGTTTCACCAGCAAAGCAAACGAGTGTTCACATCGTTGGTTGAAAGTTTTCTCCTGCATTCAACTTTACAACTTTACCTGAAGGGCCTTGTTTTCCCCTCCACCAGTATTTAAATGTATTCAACGTCCCCCATCCATCCTATAATGGCTTATATTATGTGATTTGTGTGTACTTTGTGTGAATTGAACTACTATTTTCACAATAAAATAACTACTGCTGTGGAGTAAGGATGGCAGTGTGGATTCACCCCTTCCTGTCTATAAAATGTGTCTTCAGCATATTTATATATGTTGAGTCATCTTTTTTCACTCTGTTAACTTGTTGCAAACACTCACAGGAAAATTGGTATAATTAATAGAAGGAAGGGTGGATGGAGGACAACTGAAAGGTATGAGGTTCAAATATTTTACATGATCACAACTCCTTGCTTTACTTTTGTCTATCTACTCTAAATTTAAATAACTAATTTGCAAGCTGTACCCAATTTTTGGTTGATAAATGAGCCGAGGGGCTGTGGTCAGAGCGACAGAGCGTAGAGAATGGTTTAAAAAGTTTTAGACCGCAGAGACTACAACTTATCAGGTAGAATGACCCTAAACAATAACCTGACAGAATACCATGAATATGGATGATTTTAAGTATCAATGACGCAATAAGCAGCAGTTTTACAAACACTTACAAAGTAACCGTGTTTAACTTTATCAAAATTATAATAGTTTCATTTTTTAGTGGCTAGTGTTGACATGGCAAGATTTACAATAAACTGAAGCAGGTTCTGAGGGAAAAGAGAGAATGGTGACTGAGATATTGCAAGCACTTAAAGATGCTAGACTGTTTGTTACTTTTTCTTTATACATGCATAATCCCCATACCATCGTATGGTTCACTGATCAACCAGGGGACGCAGTACACATCCAGGATATGTAGCACTTGAAACATGAAACATAACAGTCACTAGAGAGACATTATGTTTTTGTCTGAGGCTATTTTTGTCTGTTCAGTGAACAAAAGCTTTGTTCCATTTGTTTCCATAGATACAAAATTTCTCAGCCAAGTGGAAAAACCTTTTTACAACATCCCTTGTATTTTTGAAGGTCTTCTGCACAATTTACAGTAAGTAGCCAACTAGTAGTCGATGTTAGCAGGTATTAGCGGCCATCAGCGGGTGTTAGGGACATAAATTCAGTTGTTATCCAATGTTTTGGCCTACGATTCAGTCCGAACTTGAGAAAACGCTGAGGCTAAAAGGTAAATCTGACTGGCTACTGGCTTGTATGGCAGTGCTATCAAAGCCATGTGGCCCACTCAGTAGATCAGACATCATTATCCTTTTTTAACTAAACACTGTCCCATTTTAGAACAGGACAAGATGGAGAATATCCCAATGTGTTCTACCGCACTTATAAATGCCTATCACCAGTTGGTGTTAGTGACCAACAGCGGATGTTAGGGACATGTCTTCAGTTGTGCTCCTTGTGTACAAACTGATCATTGCCTTACTGATCCCGATATTTTGTCCAACATAATGTCAACGTCTTTGCCGCCATGTTGCCACCTTTTTAAAATTTATATATTTATCTAATAGTGAAATATAAATAACATGTTTTATAGTTGAATACTGCTCTGAGGTCATTGATTTAATAATCAATCATATATCAATTATCAATCCACCTTGATGTGAACTGTAAATTGAATTAGAGATAAACAGTTTTAAACTTTGGTCTGCCTTCTGATAATAAAAAAATGAGAGATTAGGGATTAAAGGCTCCAGCAGACTTGACTTGATTATATTTACTTTTTTTTTATTTCGTTGGCAACAGTTATTAAAAGATAATCTTTCTTGTTTTTTTTGTCTTTACTTTTGTCTCTTCTAAACGTCTATTTTCAAATCCCTACAATGAAATCCACGAAAAAAGACAGTGGGTATCTCCCTTTGAGGGGGGCTTTTCGGGTCATTACCCATAAAGCTTTGCTTCCATTCCGCCACAGATTTATATCACTCCAAAAGACCAGAAATAGCCGACCCATGGTTCCGTTTCTGTCTATCTCTCCGTCTCCAGCAGGGACCACACTTTCCATTTTGGGCAATTTGAAGCTCTTAAGCTTCCCCCATGATCCCCACCCCTCTGTTATTAGTGTGTGTCTGAGTGTATGTGCATGTGTGTGTGTGTTCTCTCTAAGCCTTTGCTTCCGAAAGGCACTTGGTCCGCTGGAATGTACTCTTGGCTGTACAGCAGATGGTGGTGCTGGTACTTTTGGACCGTGCTCCAGCTCACAGCGTGTTAGGCTTTGGCAGTGACCGAGCTTCATAAACATTACGTTTCCTACAGGCTGTTACAGATGCTACTGTATCACACTCTCTGTGACTCCCTTTATTCCTATCTTCATGCCTGCATTTCTTTTTCCGTCTCACTCTTGCCCGACATTTCAGTCACGTCAAGATGGACTATCCGTTGCAAAGAATGAAATGCAGATTGTACTTTACTGGTTGTTTTTATAATCAGCTGTGTTCTCAGCTAGTGGATTCAAAATGCGGGGCATTGAGGCTGGGAATAGATAAGGCCTGATTGGTGTTGAGTGGTTAAGAGCCTGTTGGTCTTCCAGTTACAAGGATAAATTGCGTCTATCATGGCAAATACAAAAGGAGGATGTTTCACCTGGCACTCTCCCTCCACCTTTATGTAGGTGTCGCTATCTTCAAACAACTCTTACATTGAGACTGCCACTCGGGGCTGTGATATCAGAGGAGGGACAAATAAGAAGTTTTGCAAAGAAAACGTATGCCCCGTTTTACAGTGACAGGTGGCGTGTTGAGACTTTGTTTTAGTGACTGCCCAGGCTAAGGCCTCAGCAGAGGGAGGCACTTGATAGATCTCTCACCTTGCAGGAACTCACAAGTGTTGCACAGCATCTGTCCCTTGGCCCTGCTCCTGCTATTGATGGAATTCCAGCAGAGTTCTAAAGGCATGTTTGGGGCGCTTTGGGGAATGATCTCTAAGAGGTTTTCCTGGAGTTCCTCCGCGAAGGCCAATACACTGAGAAACTACTTTGACATTGGGCCAAGCCTATATTGTGTTTTCAGAGAAAACCATTATAGACTCATATCTCCGTTGCTGGGTTCAAAAAGAGACTTTGATTGAAAAGGATGATCTTTGCTTGTAGTGCAACGGAAAATAGCTGTAACTGAGCATTCCACACGGTTTGTAATTGTTTAATTCGTTGACTTTTTAATGATAAGCTACTGTATCGAGACACAATGTTTCCATCAGAAGAGCTAGGTCCTGAATTAGGTTTCAGGGAGATCTTTTCAGGTGGTGTGCACTTTTTAAAGGTAAAGGGACCTTTGGAATGGGGCTTACAGCTATGATTGCTTAAATTTACTAGCTTTGCTAATCTGCAAGTCTAAAGGATCTATCACTTATGAACCAATGAAACAAATGATGTGAAAGGCAATAGGTGCATAAGTGACAATGTGCAAAAACAACGTTTAGGTTTGGGAATGTTTTTGATATTAGTTATTTGGAAAGTCATTTCTCAGGGCAGATTCTACAGGTTTTCTTGGGAACCTTGACTGGAGATGCAATGCTTTGAGAATTGTATTGAGTTCAAGTAGACATGTCCAGTTATAATAAAATGACAGTTGACGATAAAGAAATCTTTGTTTGCAGTTTTGGTCAAGGGCAGACAGAAGTCAGCTTGATGATTGAGAAGACGCTGACACAAAGTACGTACCCCAATCTACAGAAAAGGTCAGTGTTGGCTTATTCTCAGGGTCATTGCAACAAACGGGTGCACAGTACAGCAGATACTGATCCAGCAATGCAGGGTGATAGAGTCTTATTTCTTCAAGGTTTTAATGTTGACAATTAGCCTGGCTATATTATCAACCCAAGGCCAGCAGCATACAGGCAGTAAAGTTCTCTGGAAAACATAATACCACAGTCAAACCAGCCTAAGTGCAGTGAAAAATTAAGAGTGACAGCAGCAGTGTATGGATGGGGATCCAGTAGACCTTAGTCATTGTCCACTTACATGGTGCTGGTGCCTAATGGAGAACAGGCTCAATGCATTTCCGCCAAAAGAAAAAAAAAAAGAAGTGCTAGTAGCTGGCAAGGGATGCTACACCTCCACAAATGTTCTGGTCCAAAAGTTGGAACAACTGATGATAGTGATTAAAAATCGAAAAACGTGTGCTGAAGCAGCAGAAACAAAAAGCTTCCTGAAAATTAAAATGTAAGATTACTGAATTTGAAAACCAACTAATGCAAAGGAATGAATGCAGTTGCTCTCCTGTTGCTGCGGGTAAACAAAATGCAAGTCGGGTCATGAAAGAACCTGGTTCTGGAAGGTTTGAGAACCAAACATGGACCTTTCCAATGCACCAGTCTGCTGTTGCCAACCAGTTCTGAATTGGCTGTGCACCAGGGTAAAAGCTATTTGGTGCAGAACTCTCCAAGTCCTGTTACTTATGTACATACTCACATTGTGGTGAGAGTGAAGGTTCTCATAGTTGGAGTATTTAGGCTAATGGCTGTTCAAGGCTGCCCAAGACAACTGATGCACTGGTTTCAATATTATGTATCTCTGTCGCTCCCCACACAGTTCTCCATGATGTTTTTGTCAGGGTGGTTTTTCCTGGACTCTGGATGTGTTGTCGATGTGCTCCCGCTCAAGAACACCGCCCACACACACACAACGCGCATAAACACGTTCATATACTCAAAGGAGCCACACAACTATAAACGAAGAGGTTTCATTTTGAAGGCAAAGAGTTTTGCCATACACTCAATAAAGAATATTATAATAATTTCACAATTCCACTTCAAGGCACCGCTCTGACTCAAGGCTAAAGCCACACTGTTTTTTGTCAACCGCTAATGATGAGAGATGGAAGCCTCTTTTGGCACGAAAGACAATGGTCTTGATTTAACAGAGGCATATATGCACACACCCACACATACACATACGTAAACACATGCACAGGCAAAGCTTAAAGATACACGGGGGCATGCAAATAGAGACAGATCAGAAAGAGTAAGAACGGCTGAGTGTTGAACCATTTGGGGAAAAGAAAGTACAATGTAACACTTCTGTCCTACAACTCTAATACTGTTTCTTTTCAGTTAGCAGCAGTGCAGAGGCTCGATACAAAGGCTGTGCAGGTAGAATTACAATGCAGAGGTCTGTACAAATCAATGATAGGAATGTAGGAATTAGAGAGATTGATCCCTATGATTATAATGAAAATAAACAACAACTTGCATGACCTAATTTGTGTTGATTGGGCTCCCAGGAAAAGCTCTGAAATTCCAGGTAAATGGAAACCCATCAAGCTAATTGGATGGAATTAGAAGAGTTTACCCTTGGACATCGCTGTGGTTGCACTTTCTCCATTTCCATTAAAAAAAGATCAGAGAATAAACACGTCATATATTACACCATTAGTAAATAAAAAGGAACCAATATTAACCCTGCAGATCAGGGCATTTTCCCTCTTTAAACCTCTACATGATAATCAGTAATGTTTTGAAAGAGGCAAACAAAAGTATATGGGGTTCATATTGCAGAGAATTTGTTCTTTTAGCAAAGACGCATTCACCTACAACTTAATGGACTCACAAACAAAACCTCTCTGGACCTGACAAAAGAAATGACTGAACTAATTTCTTTGAAGTTTAAAAAAAAATAATTTTCTTAATTACAGACAGATTCCTCATTTTCTGTTTCGTTGATTTCAAGGCCAAAACACTTGATGACGCACTTGATGAAGCTAAGGCGCAGAACTGAAGTTATGTCACTAACATCTGATAATCTAACTTGTACCCTCAAATGTACAAGGGATATTTACCATCTAGTCCTAAATTCTAAGATCTATCTTTCACACACACTTGTTATTCACATTGAGAGATGTCAGTAATTGTGCCTTTTTTTTTGCCCGTCTCACCTGACTTGACTGAAGGTTTTGAAATTTGGTCAAGTTAGGTATTTTTTATCTGAAATCTGATCAGAACACATATTGTATTTCTGTCTAAAATCAGTTTGGGCTGTTAACTCACAGTCCTCATGAAGCTCATGAGCTGAGTTTTGATAATTTACCTCTTGGTAATCTCTAAGTAATTCGTTTTTCTGAACTTTAAAGCAACATTAATCACATTTGTTTTTGCAGGAACCGGCAATTGGGCCAGTTGGACAAGTTGAAAACACATTCATGTTAAGTAGGTACAGCAAATGTATTAGCAAATAGTTAAATGCTCCACCAGTTTCACCACCAAATTGCTCACATTAGGAATCATGAAAATAGAAGGAACTTCTGAGGACAGATTTTGCCTTGAGTTGCCTAATTTTAGAGTTGCCAGTTATGCTGCTAAAGAAAACTGCACCGCATGAAAAGGTTTTTATTGAGAATTGACAGAATCTGGTCAATCCAAGGTTGGAGCACCCCAACAAGCAACACAGAGGAAATAAAAGAGAATCAGGGCTTAAAAAAGTGAAAATGCTCTTGTATGCGACCCAACGTCTGTATGTCTTAGGTCGGGCAAAAAGCGTGAACTGGGTTTATTGGAGTTACACTCCGCTGCTAAAAATAAGGTTGATGAGAGATCAGAATCAAACAATACAATTTCTGTTCATAAGAAAACTGAACCAGGAGCTGAAAGACAATACACTAAAGAGGTGGTTGTGTTTAAGAAACATTAAATACATTTGTTCCTGATTCCGTGTTTTTGAAAGTACAGTATTTATACATGGAACAACAATACATTCATACATAATACACTTGTGCAACCAAGCTATTTATTTTCTCTCATGGATGCCAAACTGCAGCCAGATGCTGATAATACTCATCACCCCAGAAGCACAGGGCACACACACTGCATCCTAACAACACTATTGTCTTCGGCCTAACAATAGAAAAGCAAATTATACTTCAGATTTGGAGAACTCTGAAGTGCCCACTGGTAAGTTGTGTCTCAATAGTGTCTCTGCATTAGGCACAGTCTCAAGGACAAACCTCTGTTGGCAAGAAAGTTTGATCACCCTTTGTCTCCTGTTTAGAAGACGCTACAGGTCAGAGCTGGTGACTATTCCTCATATCAAGACAGAGCCAGGTAGCCACAGAGAATAATGGTAATTTGATATTCTTGTCCTTTATTTATGCTCTTTAAATCGTTTTATTGTTCATCAGACTGTCTGCCACCTTGCTGAAAGAGCAGAATCCAAAGAAAAAGACAAAACCCTATGATTGATTGACTGGAGAATTCTGATGTTGACAAACTTTGTAATGAGAGATTCCCCACATTTTTTAAATTATTTATTGCTGAATTTTTTATATATATATATACCTGGTGTGTGTATGTGTGTCTGTGTTCAGAGTGTAATTAAACAAGCTTTATACTCCTCTAATACCCCCACATTTTTACCCGAGAAAGCCCATCTCCCGCCTTGTCTGAAATCTCCCATTGTAGTTTATCTCTTTAAGCCAGTAACCTCACGAAACAGAGTCATTCTGGCTGTGACCACAGTGTGATTACAGTATGTGTGTATAAATGGGTAAATAATGGATAGCTCAACAAGTGTATCCTCTTGTAATGAAGAGTAGAAGAAATGTTTTCCTCTACAAATCGACTCAAGTGTGAGTAAAAGAATGTTGCATTTAAATGACTCCACCTAATGGAATTTGAGTAACTTTATTATGACGCGTGTATGCAGAGTAGGTTGCCCCTGCAGGACTACATCAGCTACTATTGACTTAAAACTCGTCACAGATCATTACTGAAGCCTGAAGAGGATCTCCACAGAATCGGGTCCAGACTTTCTCCTGATATTTTGTTTCACACTTGCACAACGCATCGGGGTTGCCCGCTCAAACACATTCTGCATGTCTGAAAGCAGCTTGAGATACTTTAGCCTTCACACAGACAAAACATGGTTACCTCTTCTTCCAAGGAGAAACACTGTCATCTTGAAAATGTTTCCCCTTCAGCGATTTAAGTCTCCTTAAGTGGCTCATTTAACCAGTTTAATTTCCGACTGCATACAAAATAAGAATTAGCCTCAAAACGAGGTCACCCCACTCTGCCTCCACCCAAGTTAGACATTAGCATGGAGATAATTTTCTTATTTTGTAAAAGTGGCTTGTTTGTGACCAAGTAACAATAGACAAGAGTAATTCTGTAGATTCTTGTTCATAGTTCGTCCCTTTCTCTCTTATTCTACCGATATACTGCAAGTAGTATCAAGCAACAAGGCTTGTCCAAGTTTTACCATTTGAGCTTTACTTGTGCACTGAGTGTTCCAGGTGTGGTAGGAGGGGTTTGGTTGGGGTCACTGTGGCGAGACACGGTCCATCTACAGCCTGGTAAGATAAAAGATTCCCCAGGAGAGTGAGGGCCAGTCAGGCAGAACAGACATATAAACTACTGCAGCGTAAAATAAAGGGTCATCCTACCCAGCTTCTACACCCAGGAGGTGAGCGGCTTGTGTGTGTGGCTGTGTGGTGGATGGAGATGGTGGTAGTGTGTGTGTGTGGGAGTGAAAAACCTTCTCAGTGGACTTTTTCTTCGAGGCTGTGACTTTTCTTCGAGGCTGTGTGTTTGTGAGTGTGGGTCTGCATTCATTTAAGATGAATATACGTGTGTGTGTGTGTGTGTGTGTGTGTGTGTGTGTGTGTGTGTGTGTGTGTGTGTGTGTGTGTGTGTGTGTGTGTGTGTGTGTGTGTGTGTGTGTGTGTGTGTGTGTGTGTGTTTTTGTTTGTGTTATCCAGCCTTACCCTTTAGGTGGATCTTGTTTTCTGGGCTGTGTACCAACACAGAGCTAACTGAATCCAAGCTGTCGTAGTTACTGCAGCCGAGAGGGCCCGTCCTTGTCTCAGTTACCTGGGAAACAGAGGAAGGACATACTTATTCACTATATTCAGGTATACAGTGTATACACTTTTTTTTTACAATGCCATATTAGTAGAGAATGCCCACTGATGTCCTCGGACTGCATTCCTTCACCCACAGCTGCCTGAAATGGGCCCGCTGTCTCATGGACGATGGTGAAAAGAAGCGAGAGAGACGAGAAAAAGTGCAGGTGTCTCTGAAAGATGCAATAATCTGTGACGCAGCCAAAGTACGGACAAAAGGGGGAAAATTGCATTGAGTCGAAAGCCTTTTAGCAGTTCTGTGCTGTAGTAGAGACGACGAGCGCTTTTAAATGTGCATGAGAAATAATCTTGAGTGGTGGATGCATCAGTTGTTTAGCAGGACAAAGACATCGCTTTTCCCTGAAGAATGCTACATGGATTTTCTACTGCATGATGAATTATTTCGTCTGATCACAAATAGAGAAGACAGCAAATGTAACGCCATATTTCATTTGGTTTGTATTGACCATAGAGGGAAATAACCTGGGAACACAACTTATGTATAGTCACCTTTTACAATGATATAGTGTAATTTAATTTAAGTCCAGCATTTATTCTCCTTTAGCTCCAAATCCTGAGGGGAATATATCTGGAATGTTTCACTGCTAAAAGTGTCACTTTGTTCACCGGCTAATCTCACTCACTGCTGTTTCCTCCTAGTAAGTGTACAGTAGGTTTTAAGAGCTTCTTCTCTGACATCCAAAATCACCATTATGAAAGTGACACTGGGAAAAAGCTGTAAGATCGTGGGCTTCACAGTTAAAACGTGCTCTGAAAATGTTCTGTAAAGTTCTGTAGAGCTGAGGGAGGCTGCAGTTACAGGGGATTATATTCTGTCAATGTTCCCATAAAAAGATTACAATCACTTTGACAGCATCGGTTAAGTCTTAATGATAATCATCCATGTTGTACAGCTGTCTGTTGCTTATGGCCAAATCCATTAAAACCAAATCAGATGGTTAAGGCTTCGAGGTTCAACATCATGGTTTGATAACCAGATTGTAAAATTTATGGAATAATGTTGAAATCCAATTTTTTTGCTAAATCCCCCCTCACATCCTCCCCACACAAATTTGTCACAAGGTCACCAAGCCACATCTAATCAACCACGAGAGGGCATTTTCATCCCAACATCAATTGAAGTCATTTTTAGACACCGATAGAACCTGCTGATGCCATCACTCCGTTTGGAAGGATTAGCCTCGTAACCACTTTTCAAAATCTGCACACAAACAAATCTGCTGTCAGCCTCTGTAGCTCACACTAGTCAGACGTCAGACAAAATCGACAGGCTTAAAGTCTCTGTTGGTGGTCAGCAGACAAAGAGGCACAAATAAACTTGGGAGAAGTAAAACTCAAACTCAACAAAACAAAACAAAACAGGCAAAAATAAAACTTCAACAAATAAATAAATAAACCGACACATGAGGAAGCAGCAGGGAACAAATTTATGAAGACGACTGTGGAGCACACAGACAAAATACACCCGGGAGGTAGAGATAATTGAACACAGGTGAAACGCATGAGGGCGGGGCTGACAATCACTGAAACGGAAAACCTGACAAGAACAGGAAGTGGCACAAACAAAAGACACACAAGGTAAGACATTCTAAGGTTAAAACAAAAAAAACCCAGAAGTTAGGTGTCCAAACTCAGACTTTCAGAAAGAAAAAAGAAACTGTCAATCACCAGATGACATATTTTCGAAACTGTGTAAGCCCCACAACCAACACCATCCCTGTTCTATCATCATGCTTTCACATTACAATATAATTTATCTCCACTACAACTCAAAGAAAAAAGAACGGATCAAAATTAAGTCAAATTCCTTCTATGTCCCAAATCACACGACTAGATTTTTCGTTTTTTAATGAAAGTGTTCTGGAGGCTGAACAGAAATCAGACACAGCAGCTACTTGATATCTTTAAATTAATTCTAATACATTTTATTAACATCTTTTGCCATTCCCATCAACACGTCTTTCAAAGAGGACAGAACCTATATGTTTATCAATGGGAATTGAACAACTAACAGCCTTTTTAAGACGTTTCCAGCACATCGACACCAGCGTCGGCCCCAAAAGCTCTCTTGACTTCTTTGTCTGTCTTATCCAGGGGTATGGTACCACTTTTTCATCCAGAGATATTTGTATTCTTTTTGTTTTTTTAATTTGTGTGGCAGTCAAATGTTGGTAGCATCATCAGCTCACCCACTCTCGGGCTGTGAATCCGCTGGATAATCTCCTGCTTTGTTCTCACAAAGGCTTATTCAGAGTTCTGACCAGTGGCCCGGCCAGAGAAACTACGGAGAATGGGCTGAGGCTCTCACAGATAGTCCTTCAAGAAAATGTTTCTCCTGACTCAGTAAGTTACAAGAAAACTGGGTTTTACTCTAAACTGGAGAGAATACCCCTGAAATTTCTACTCTCACGGGTCAATGAAATATTAATTGTGGCACAACCATCTGACCTGGATAATGGCGCTGCTGAGATACCATGCATGTCATGGAAAGTATGATGTATTTTGAATACCCTAAGTATTATGCTGTGGTTGAAGCTTTGCTTTATAGCTCCTAAGAGCTGCAGATTGTGGGGGCAGAGGATGAGAGTGAAAGGTCAAGTGTTTAAGGAGACAAAGGACAAAGGGGGAAACAACATTATCTAAGACAAAACAAGACTGAACAGAGAACAAAGACGACTAAAGACACAAATGAAAAAAAAGCAAGGTTACAACAAATAGTTAATTATTTGGAATGAGTGTTCAAGATAAGACAATTAGCACTAGGAGATGGATGTGGCCTCCGGCAAAGCAATTCTCTAGCGAAATCACTCTATTCCACAAATAAAGCAGCCTGTGTGAATTTGCCGTCATTAAAACAGCCTCGTTCCTCCTCGCATCTTCACACTTAGTCTTGCATTGACATCGCATCTATTATCAAAAGAACATAAGTTACCTTCAAGGCTATATGGAAGATACGCATCTCGAGCATCTCTCGAATATCATCTCCCAAAGATGGACTTACAGATTAGAGAGCGATGAAGGCAAGGATCGAAGGAGGATTAGTGATTTGGGTTGTTGTTTAAGACACAGATGTGGTCACAGATAATCTCTGCTTGAATAATGAAAGAGGAAACTGTTGCATCTCATTGATGTTTATGGATTGACAACGGAAGAAAATCCCAAGGTTCTCAGTTCTTAAAGACAAATCTAACTGATAGAACATGACTGAGTACTTATATACATACGTAGACGGTCATAATGAATACAGTACATCTACTTTACTGAAAAAAACACTGAGGCTCAGTGAAATGTCATGTTGACCACTCCACCATTTTGAAGAACTACCTAATGTTTAATTTGGAAACCATAGGCCTTTTTTACACAGCATGAATTGTAAAGAGACCAAGGGAGGAACAAGTGTTGGAAGGTGTCAGCGTTATGCATACTGGATATTCCATATGTCTTTGAAAGCTGGACTTTCCAGTTGAGGAAAGTGTGATATTTTTCTGCAATTTCGACCATTTTGGTAAATGTGAGGATTCCCATTTGGAAATGATGGTGTTTTTGTCTGTAATGGGTCTTGATATGAGACACAGCCATCATCCATCTGGCTTGTATAGTTTGAAGCTCGCTGGGCAATTTGTTCGCCATCTTACACCACCGAAGTAGCTTGGCTACACCAAAGCGTGGCTTAGATTGGCTCAAGGATTTTTGGAAATAGACTGTGCACTTTCCCCTTTTTGTTTGCACAGTTTTCCAACGCATTTCAGGCACAGAAATGTCCCTTGTTTTACACTGAGATCAATTTCGCTCAAATTAAATTTAGTCTGTTATAGTAGGGTCAGACTTAATGATCAGGGCATTTCAGAGGGAGCACGTTGCAAATTAGCTCAGTGCATAGATGTGCGATGTTTGTAATCTGCCACAGACAGTATTTCACTACCTGGTTGAAATCTCACAGAAAGACCAATGAAAGGGTTCAGCCTCTGACCACAACATGACCCTCTTAATATTTAGCTGCTGACTAAATAATATCACATACTAAAATGAAATAAAATATAAAATGTGATAAAATAAATGAAAGGAACAATTTCATTTATTTTAAAAACTGGTTAAAGTGATACAAGACTTTTTCTATTTCAGCTTTACAATTATTCTGTCATGCTATTTACATTCTTATGACGATTTTAAGTATTTATTTTTTCTGTTTAAGTGGATTTGAAAACTGGATATGATTGGGCCCCAAAGCACAACAAAAACAATGTTTTATGGGTAAAGCCAGATAACCATGCAGGCCCCAGACTTCCAAAGTCCCCAAAATCACCACATTCATTGCACAGCAGTTCTTTTATGGTCATTTGAACAACTGCAAAAGGAATTATAGCGGAGCAAAGTGTCTCTGTGCGGTGTCCCTGCTGATTCTGGCTCTTGGCGACCACAGTGCTGCGGTAAAAATACTTTCCCTTCCTCTGCGTCACACTGAGCCAGTTCCGCTCTCGTTTCCAACCGAACAGATTTCACACAGATGTTAGAGAAGGTCTTTATTTGTCTGTGAGAAAACTGTAGACTAAAGTAGACGTGTGACTGAGGGCCCTCCGCTCCATTGCTGGAGATAAAGATGATGTATTTTGCTCCCACCTCCTACTCGGCGCTACAGCGACACAGAGCCCAGAGGCGTACATGGACACAGGTCAAGTACATCCCACTCAGTGTCTCTTCCTCCTGGGTGATGAGTTGATCTGGCAGAACACGGCGCGGCAGGTGGCATGCATACCTGATATCCTCATTTAGCAAAAACAGGCAAAGGATCTGCTCGCCAAGTGGGAGGAGATGTGTGTTTGTTGTCTGTGTGTGCTGGTAAATGTGTGTTTGTGTGGGCGGAGGTGCAAAATCTCTGGGTGTTTGCTGTTTTTAAAGGGGGTCTGTTTACCTGCCTGTCATCTCGATAGCTGTACTCATCATGGACAAGTGAACAAGTTCATTTAAGGACCTACAGTCTTTTGATTATTTTATTATAATTATTATTTGAATGTTATTTTTATATACTGTCTAACAATAACATTACCATCATATCATCAGTACTATTACCATCATCTTGCCACTGCACCTTATCTACCTATTTATCTTGTGTTTCTGTTTTTATTCTTTCTACCTCAATATTTTTTATTTTATTCTATTGTATTGTATTTTATTGTATTCAAATATACCGGCTGCTATGACGACTTAATTTCCCTTCGGGGATGAATAAAGTAATCTATCTATCTATCTTATTAATGTATAACTGCATATAAGAGTGAATATTCATGCACTAATCTTGTGCACTAAACAAATAGTGCATGCATCCATTCATTATCTATACCGCTTATCCTCTGAGGGTATAGGGGTTTCGAACCAATTCCAGCTGTCAGTTGGCGAGAGTCGGGGTGCACCACAGGGGTGAATGTAAAGATTAAACAAATCCAAGATCCTGAACAGACAGAATTAGTCAGGGATGTTGGGATAACCAGATTTTAAGATTACCCAATTTCATAAAGAATTGTAAAAACTACGATATCTAACTATGGTGTCCTGCCTCTCGTGAGTCACGTTATTTGTGTGTGTGCGCCGTGCGATTAAAACTTCTCTCATGAGTCAAACGCTTTGTGTGTGTGTGCAATGTGCTTGTTTGTGTGTTTTGAAGAGGGAACTGATGTAACAGCCTTATTTCCACCAATGCTGGCCCAAAAACTCCATCGGAGGAGTTCACAGTTGGAGGAGAAATCCTTGTTTACTTTCAGTTTCTGACCATCCCCGAAGGAGTGGCTGACCTTCTGACACACACACTCTCCACTCCTCCACTCTCCACCCCTCTCTCCTCTCTCTCTCTCAACCCATATAAATTTAGCTAAGAGTTTAATTAACCTATACTGAGAGGTAGTAGAATAGTATAATTGACAATAATATAAAAAAATTAAGTTCATTAGCTATATTGTTAGCTACATATTGCTCGTTAAAGCCGTGAAACTGTGACATTGCCTCTGACAATAATCCTGGCACCAAAACTTCATATGATGACATCCCTAGAATGGGTCCTGAAGTCCTAAATGGGATGTCCACTAACTACTTTGTTTGTAGGTTCTCTTGGCATGTCCCAAATAGGAAGACCCTGGGGTAAACCTGCTAACTGGGATTATGGTGTATATTTCATGGGGTTTAGAAATGCCCTGGGGTCCCTCGGGAGAAGCCAGAGGTTGTGGTTTGCTCGGAGTCACAGCTGGTTAAAAAGGCAGAAGAAAATGGTTGAATAGGAGAGAGGAATAAAACACAAGAGAATATTGAAATTTATAGTTTTCTATATATCTGACAAAATGAGCAATATTAATTTCAAGTATGGAATAAAACACCTTTAGTTTTGATTGGATCATGTGTCAAGTCACTGAACTGACAGTTGCAATAAGGTAAATTGTCCATGAAAGGATACTTGCAGCTCTCTGTGCAAATTCAAAACCAATGAACAACCTTACAGCCACATTATCGACTTGTATTGAGCAGTCTGAGAAAAAAGACATTTAACCCTGGAAACGTTTGTTCCAATGATGCAGCAGATGAACCTGAAAAACTTGCAAGCAAAGAGAAATTTCTTGAGAATATTAATAAAGCTTGAATATAAGAGCAATAGGATCCTGGGAAATTGAATGTCTGAAGTTTGGTCAGACACTCAGTACCTGTACCTATATTAATCTTGGCGCTCTGTACAGGCTCTGCCAACAATCAAGGCTTTAAATGTCGACTGCCACTATTGCCTTTTAATCTATCTTAATGCTGAGTAAGGATTTTAGGCAACAACTCCAATTTGAATCGCATGAATTTATTTAAGTCAATAGTGTAGATAAATTATTTTTGGGGATGCATTTACAATCGTCAAAGATAAGAGAAAAAGTGCTTACCAAATGAGGTATACAATAACAACATGTATGAACTAAAGATATTACTTTCCAGTCTAGAGCTGGCAAATACATTTACAATTTGATAAATCAATAAATAAG
Organism: Limanda limanda; assembly: GCF_963576545.1. NCBI lineage: Eukaryota > Metazoa > Chordata > Actinopteri > Pleuronectiformes > Pleuronectidae > Limanda > Limanda limanda. Next base: position 23,041,295 of record NC_083648.1, on the reverse strand, counting down.
TACTTTTCTGATAGTATAGTATTATTTAATAGTGGATCCTGAAACTCCATTTGGATGTGATTCAAATTTCAGGTAGAGGTGGGAGATTAAATAATTTGGATGTCATTCTTACCGTCGTGAAATCACAGGATGTAATCTATAATAGACATCAATATTCAGCAGGAAATAGCCTATATGAAAAATAGGGATGCAGCAGAGAGTTGAATTTGAGGTAATGATTTTGTAGAAGGAGAATTTGCTTTGAGTATTATATTTCTCACCTAGACATGAAACACAAAGTGATGTAATTAAACAGAAATGTTCTACAATGTTATTATTATGTCCAATGTTAAGCCTGAAAAAATGTCCATTAATCCATTTAGAAATGACCTAAAGAAAAAATACACCTTGAACTTTTCTTGCACAAATTAAATTTTTTCTTCTGTACCAGTTAACATTTTTTCTACATCTTAGTCAGACTGCATACAGGATCTGCTAAAGGCCAATTCAACATACTTTTAATGGCACCAAATCCTCAAAACATGAACAAATAAAGGCTAATATAAAATGAGACTATCAAAGGATTTAAACTATAAGAGGACCAACAAGTAAATGGCGAGTATATTTGCGGCTATAATCTGTATTGTGGTGTGAGGTGAACAATTACATATTGTACGTGCTCAGGAGAAGATTAAAATCACTGACCAGCACCTTCCCTGGAGTAATACATTAAATCCCATCTGGATGGGGCTTTAGTCAATAAATGAGAGATTTAGGGAATATTGCAAAGTGCTATATACTTCAGAGAGACAAGGTGCAACTAAATTAAATGAATGTTTTTCTGAATAATTTAAATGTGCCGTCTTTATATTGACTAAAGGATTTATCTTTGGGAGTCCCTCTGTCTCTAAGCTTAGAGAATCATACAGAGTATGATCGAGGCAGCAGCTCCAGGATTCAGTGGCAAACCGCCAAACGTTTCATTTACTTTTAGGACAGCCACTTTTGGATATATTCAATGTAGCAGCTCAAAAAGGATGCTTTGGAAGGAAGGTAAATACAGCTTTCATTACCTAAAACGGGTCAGGACCCTTCCATTTGTGCTGATTATTGTGCTTCGTCACGGTGAATGCAGATAGTAAAATTTTTTCTCAAACCGATTTACCTAAATTGGTTCGTGATCCGAGAGAGTTTTATTTTGAGAATGTTTGTTCTCAGAATGTTTTGGTTTAAATTGGTAAACAGGAAGGTTTGTGACAACCGTTCGTCTTCAAACAAGTGAGACAAGTATGGAGGAAAACGAAAAAATATATATATGTATATATATATTTACCTTATGTTATATTACTCCAACCTCCACCTTTTTGTGTGTTTATGACTCCAACTCTTGTAGTAAAATGCTGATATTGAAACTTTGATTTCAAGGCCTAAAAGCTTGAAATGCTTGACATTTATCAGAAGTGTCACGTCTGAATTCTATTTGAGGTCTCAGGATGAGAGGATGCGTGCGGTAAGTAAGAAATAATTAAGAGAAGTTTTGAATTGTCCTTTAACAGAGCTGAGCCCAATTGGAAACATTACATAAACCAAAAGTCACACAAGTTGAATTCCATGCATGCACTCTTCTTCATGGTTCTCTTCATTTCAGACGTTTTTTTCAACTTTCTCCACTGGTGTGCGATACCTCTGTGGCAGCATCGTCTCTCCTCTTAATATTATGCTGCTGCATCTGGCTCTCTGTATTTTGATGTCACTTTTACTGAAGCTTTTCCCATCGCAAAAGCCGCTAGAAGTGTGTGGGGTGGGTGGACAGGAGGACTTTCTACGCTTTAGAAAAGTTTGGGAAAGTCATCGGTGTGTCCTTTAGCTGCTGAGTCTGAATAACACCAACTGACAGTAGCGAGTCGAGGAAAAGTAAAGTGACAAGTAAACTAAACTGAGCCAAATTAAGAACTGAAACTCAGGAGACTAGAAATTGGGGGCAACAATTTTATGTCTGGTTGCATGTATTTATCCTGCATGGATGGTACGTATACATTAAGTATTAATAAATGTCAGATGCTCACGTGGAATGAATAGATGTTAACAAACACCTATGCCTACTTGCATATCCTTATCGATTGATTGGTTTTCAAAATTCTGTTCTATTAGTTAGAAACCCAGACATTGGCAAATCTTTTCTGGATCTGACAGTTAGCTTGAGGAAATTCAAATAAACATCATTTTACGCACATGATGTATATTCCTCTCTGAGCAAAATCAACGGATATGGGGTATGGAGTTTCTCGGAATTTGAACATGGGCTGCTGCTCAACACTGCCTTCTAGTTGAACTTTGAGACAACAGTGGTTGATGTTTTCCACTTTTGATTGCTCACTTCGAAAACTCTACTCTCGCTCTCTTTTCTCTTCTAACCCTGTTCCCCTTCATTATCTGGAACAAATTTACACTTCATGCAAACCTACAGGGTGAAGGTGCTTATCCTCACGTTCAAATATTTTAGACTAAAGACACGCGTGGTCAGAATCTGTCATCAGTATCATGTACTGACTTACATACCTGAACTGCTCTTTAACCAGATCCAATGACTAGATTTAACGTGTGACCTGTCTACGAAATAGGGCCACATGGTTCAGTAATAATGCTGGACCCATGTTAAGTGATATGGTATTGATGTGGTGCAAATTCCTAAAAGAATGTGCAGTGAATTAATAAGACAACTAAGTACAAACAGTGAACCCTGGGGGCCCTTGAAGGTACGAACCCAATTTGGAATTAACCTGGTTTGTAATGGTTCCTCTCATCACACGATTAAAACACTTTTAAGGATTAATCAAATTTCCCCTGTTCTGGAAATTACTCCCTCTATCAAAATAAGCAACTTTGGAATTCTACTAAAATACCTTTAATATTATATGAAATTTGTCTTTATCTTACAAAGCGCCACTTAAAACAAACAGCATGGTCTGACAAACTGTCAGAGACTTGATGTTAGTATTTTACTGAGGACATGCTGTTTAACAGACAAGCCGTTGTATTTGTACAAAGTCCACTTAGCAGGATATCACTGGACTGACTGAAAACAGATTAACTAAAATGGAAAAAAAGATCTTGGTTCATGCATGCAAATTGTTTTAGGGCACCAGTCGCTCATTAGCCTCCCCCCACAGACACAATTATCAACTCATTCAGGCTCAGCAGATAATGTATTACGGCTGAGATGCCGCATTCGTATACTTCAATGGTCAAGACAATTCTTGTTCATTATTTTTGCCCACATATTAAAGTTGTGTATTGCTGAGACAAAGCTTTTCAATAAAAACATGCATCGCTCTCCGTCTCTCTTCTTTCTTTTTAAGACTGCAGCAAAGCTTGACTTGCTGAACTTTTCATTTACAGTCCCTGTAGCTACATGTTCTGCAGCAAACATTTGCTTTTTTTTATTAGGCATTAAAATTCACTTCCATGTTCTCATGGTAATCAAACTTTTCTCTTATGGTAAAAGGAGGATGCACTGAGTGGAGGACGTGTTTCTCGTGTAGAACTCATTCAGCGTCTCACTGAAAATGAAGAGTTGACCTCCGCTCTCCTCTGCGTTCTGCGCTGCACAGCCACTTTGAAATAAGCCACCTTCTTTCCAAGTTTACACCTCGCAATGGCTCATTTAAACCAAATTTGCTATTTAGGTTGAAGCACGAAAGCAAGGCCCATCCACCCACACACCTGCTGTCCTCGCTCGAGAGCCAACAGATCTGTTCTGATGTGAATAATGTATCGCTTGGTTATGTTTTGCTTGCAGTCGTCAGGGTGTGTGTGTGTGTGGGGGGGGATTGGGGGTTTCAGGGCCAGGCTGAAGAGATAATAGGATCTATTTTTTCTCTGTTCTCTGAGTGGATTTTTAACAAAAGTGCCATTTGCAATTAATGGTGAAAAGAGCCAGTTAACGCCTGTTGGTGAATTTTTGGGTAAATGACGATACACCACTTCAAGGGTAGTTGAGTGTTGGGTAGGCAGGTAGATAAAACAAAGGAAAGGACCTGTTTATGTGACATGAAATGGTGTTAAAGCATTTCTAGTGACTACGACAAAATCTAAGGGCCATGTTGAAGAAAAAAAATTCCGAGATACTAGAATTTGTACAAACAAAGTTGTAATTGAGAATAAAGTTGCAATTATGAATAAAGTCGTAATACCACAACATTAAAGTCTTAATATTATGAGAATAAAGTCTTAATTGAGAATTAATTTGTTCTATTACAATAATAAAGTAATATTATATTCCAAGAAAATGTATTAAAAGCACTTGTGATAATGTGGTGCTGATGAGTATAACTTAACAAGATGCTCAATATTTCTTAATTTTGAGGCAGGCATCAAGATCATCTTTCGATATAACCTCTGTGAAATGTAGGTAGCCTAAAATTCCTTTTTCTAATAAAATGATGACTTTATTAACGACATTATTCTCATCAAAGTCACATCATTGTTTTTCTCAATGTGTCCATAATACTTAATCTTATAAAACAGAGAAACTTCTTTCTGGTATCCAACAGCTTTATTTCAAAGAAAGATGACAAGGATTTCCAGATGTTTTTAAGTCTAATGTGACGCACACTATCCTAGAGGGAAGCACACACAGGGCCTGTAACCCATTCCAGATGGAATCCAGTAGAGAAGGGTAAGAATGAAAGATTTGGTTCCCATTGAGACATTTGCCATGCTATGGAGCCTCTCACTTCTGCGGAAGCTTTTAATCCAGCCTTCCGCTTTAAAAAGAATTGAAAAATGTCACGTCCTTGTGCGCTCTCTTTCGTCTCTCCCCCGGCTGTTGAGCAATGATGCACCTTGGAAATAATCTTTGAAAAGGATTGTTTGTGTGCATAAGTTGACAAAAAGCCAACCTATTTGTCATAGTTGCAGCACAGAGGAAGATATCCCAGAGGGACAGTTTTAGAGGAGGGTTAATGTTTGCGCGTCGAGCTTGATGGGTGGTTGTTTGTGAATGTGCAGAACGGCAAACACAAGTCTTCAAACTGCAAACAAACAGAGTGTTTTCGTGCCGTATAGTGAAACAGACATTTTTTTTCGGGGCTGCTTGAAAGCAAAGAATACGCATCTATACACTGCGAGTAATCTCCGCCACTGGCTGTGTGCGTGTGTACAGTACCTTGATGGCAGAGGTGGCGATCTGGAGATGGTGCAGGCGCCTCAGGGTGCTCTCTCGATCTGTGAAGTAGGACGCCGCCAACTGATGCAGCAGCTCCAGGGACACCACTGAACTGTTGCTGCTGCCTTCTGACTTCTTGTTCAGCTTCTGCTTGTCCAGGAAAATGGTCAAGGATTCCTCCCCTGTGGATCAATCAATAATTTTAGTCAGTCTTTCTTCCACTGAATCTCTCTATTTCTGTTACAGTTTACAGAACCTGATCACAGAGGCAAAGGCAATTCCCTATAATAGCCAGACATGTCTCCACAGTGGCTGCACCCATTAGGTTTTTTGTAATTCTTTAAACCAGTCACAATAGTCTTGCTTGGCGCAAAGCCCAGGATGCAGTGACGGTGCCCTTGCACATTAAAGTGTCGGGGGGGGGTCTTGTTGGTGGAACAGTGTCATTAAATTGGCTGATTTCCTGCTAAAGAAAAGGCCAAAAAAACAGCAGAAGAGGTATCGACTGTGTAATTGCAAAATCCATATCTTCATCCAAACTTCCCATTGTCAGTATGAGGGTAACTCGCTCTGAGGAGGTTGTTGTTGTTTCCTGTAGAAAAGTGCAAAAATAAAATGGGCACCCGGTGGCAGGTTTATATCCAGTGTGGATCAGTCTAGTCAAACTACTTTCATTATAATATTTCACCCTGTCAGATGAACAGGCTGATTTTATTCTCAGAAGAACTGAAAGTAGATTCTACTTTTTAATTTGACACTTGTTTGGTGGGCTGTCACTTTCTCACTGGTTTGCTTGTCTGCTGTGCAGGCGATAAAACACTTTCCTTTGCTTCACTCCCTTTCATCAGACAATAATAAAACCATTAACACTAAAGCCAATTAACCTAAAACAAACACACAGCAGACCACATTTTCTTCTTAAGGCAGCTCCCACAGACACTGCGACTGAGTCTAGGAAGAATTTTTCCTTTTACATGTAATCAAAACTTCTAACAGACAGGCCTACACTGATTTAAATGAACAATGAGTACATTGTGGTCCCAGGAAGTGTTGCTGATCATTGCCAGTCACTAGCTGTTAGCTAAATGGTTGGTGATCTTTCAAACCTTCTGAAAGGTCAGAGCTCTGTGTATTTGGTGGAAGTGCTGAACTCCTGAACTCCCTCCTCTGCAGTAGCGAACATGCACTCTTCTCAAACACATGGGAAAAGTTCAATTTTTTCCATAGGTGTAGGAAAAATATCCATTTTATTATTTAGCAACTAGCTTCCGCCGCAGGCAAAAACACATCTTTTCCAACTACAACTTGGCTAAGAAGTTGATGGGCTAATAGTAAGTGCACTTAAATATATTGCTCTTACATGTGACACATTGTAGTTGGCTTTTTTAAAGCTTATGTACTTATGATTTTTGCTGTGTTGGGTTTGTACCTTTGTGTTTGAATGCACTTATTAGAAGGTACTTTGGATAAAAGCATCAGCTCAATGATATGTAATGTAATATATTATAATGACAGTAAGGGCAAAGACACCAATGCTTTAAAGCCATTCAAGGAATCACAGATGAGTCAAAGAGCCACATAAGCAGGGATTTAAACCAGGATGTTCCAGAATGGCCGTCTTATTACAATACAGTATTTTGCACAATATTGACCTTTTGCCATGGTCATTGTTATAGTGTCAATCCCAAAGTGTAATGCTTGAGTGTGAAATCAGAATGTACCTGTTATACCCTGTCTTATATAGACAGTGGTGACACAGTGATCAAGTGCGTCATGTGACAGCACCTCAGAAAAGCAAAAGTATAACCAGCTAAAAGCTGATAAACAGAACCACCAGATAATTCTTCCCATTTTTGGGTAAGTATATTTTACTTTTGAAAGTCACAGTTTGTCATTTTAACCCAGCTAACACTTGCAAAAACAGCAGTTCGATGTAACCCTGGAGGAGTAAAAGAAAAAAACTAAGATGAAAACTGTAGAACAAAAGACAAAAATTGAGCTCTGGGATGTGGGCATTTTCTCAACTAGAGTCTAATCAGTATGCAGACTGGCTTAGCCCATTTACTCGAGGCCGTTAATTACATATAGAGTCTAAATATAAGTCTTCCAAAGCATTAATCTCTGCTTTATGTCCCACGCTGATACGCCAGTTCAGACACTCAGTGATAAGTGGCACAAATGCACATGTCAGTGGACGCAAACACAAAATATCAGAGAGATTTAAGGGAGAGACTAGATTTGGAGTGAAACCAAATTGGTGGTGCTGTTAGTTACTGCTGGTCCAGTATCTGACAGCACTGCTAGGTGAAGGTATCAAGGGAATTTCAGTATCAAAAGGTCGTATTTTTTCCAATTAAAGTCCATTATATCACTTGTAATAACCTATCCCCTTCTATTATGTACATTCAGAGTATATCATAGGGTTTTACTGGCCTAGGTACCCTTGGCTTGTAAATCTTCCTCCGACTCACTATCAATTTGCTACACTTCTATAAATTTGTAAAGATAAGAACTCATGTACAGTATCTGTGCTGCTGTGTGAGGACCAGGATAATCAGTGGGTCAGGATCCTGACGCCGGCGCTTTGAACGCAACACAAGGCGCACACAATCGATACTTCTCTCCTCTGAGATCATGGGTAATCAGAAATCCAATAAAGAGAGAGACACATACTAAGAAATGGGTCAATTTTATCTCATCTCTGCTTTGCGAGTCTTTTGCCGCTGCACACAACGTTCATCAGAGGGAAAGATGAGAGGAAAAATTCTGAGGAAAGCAACCTTGGTTGAATGCTTGAGGTGTAATGTATGGTCTTTTTGCAATTGTTGCTTTTTTTCTCGTTGTAACTTGAAAGGAAAGAGCAGCAATAGATCCTGTGCCTCCACCAGCACTTCTGTAACATACACTATAACTCCTCCAAGGCTCTATTTTTGGTATGTCCCGATACCTCCTAACGTGAGAATAAAGGTGACACCTGCAGTCCTTCCTTACCTCCCAGGGTAGCAGAAACAAGGAAGTGGGTCCCATACTTCTTGATGAGGTTTTCGTGGATTTGCTGCAGGGTTGGTCTTCGCCCCAGTAGCCGGAGGTTGCGCAGGAACTCTGGCGCTAAGGGCAACGGAGCTTTGAGGAAATCTCTCTTCTGCGTGGCCAGGCTGTTCACCTTCCAGTGGCTGAACTCCCTGAAATGATGAACACATTCAAAGGTTCAACACTCTTATGAGACGTAGAGGGTACAAACACACGCACACACACAACAGAGGCTGAGAAAGGTACCCGAGTACATTTTGAGGAATAAAACGGAGGTTAAAGGTACTACTAGAACATCACAGTCTAACTGAACTGACTTTTCCAAAAA